>NW_005841841.1:3166236-3169271 GCF_000455745.1 Alligator sinensis | reverse complement strand
GTGTCAAAGGCCTTGCTGAAGTCCAGAAAGACTACATCCACGGCGACACCTGCATCCAGTGCTTTTGTGACCTGATCGTAAAAGGCAATCAGGTTGGTCTGACATGACCTGCCCCTAATGAAACTGTGCTGGTTGTCCCTCAGCATCATCCCCGATGCTGGCCTATCACAGACGTGCTCCTTGATGATCTTCTCAAAGAGTTTCCCCAGGATTGAGGCAAGACTGACAGGCCTATAGTTGCCTGGGTCCTCCCTCCTCCCTTTCTTAAAGATGGGGACCACATTGGCTATCTTCCAATCATCTGGCACCTGGCCTGAGCACTACGAGCGCTCGTGAAACCATGCCAAGGGCCCAGCAATAACCCCTGCTAGCTCCCTCAACACCTCCATGTGCTCGGCAGTGAACTCAGAAGTGGACCAGAAGTACTTCCGGTCCACTTCTGGGTCTGCCAGAGAGTGTGCTGGGGGACGCCTCCCCCCCACACCTCCCAGCTCAGTGATTGGCTGCAGGGGGACCCTAGGTGCCCCCCTCAGACCCAGGAGGCACCAGTCACCCAGGAGGTACAGTCCCCGTGGAGTGAGTGGGGGCACCTCCCCACTCGCTCCCCGGTGGATCTGGAAGTGGACCAGAAGTGCTTCTGGTCCACTTCCAGGTCTGCTGCCGAGCACGCTGGGGACCCCCCCCCCATGCTTCTGTGGGACACTCCATGCACCCCAACATTGCAGCATCCATGACCTCCTGCTACCTAGAGGTATGTAAAAAAAACAATTAAAGCTGTGTCTATATCCAAATCTCTGAATCTTTCCGAATCTCTCCGAATTGATTCGGAGGATTCCAATTCAATTCGGAGAGATTAAAGGGTCCTCTAATTCAATTCGGATTTGGAGATTCGACCACCAAATTGGTTCAAATCTCCGCCAAATCAGGAAACAAAGCTTTGCACAGCCCTAATGCTCAGCTACTGGTAGAAGCTGAGCCTCCTCCCAGTTGCCCCAAGCACTGGTACTGAGACAGTCCCCTATTTCCTTTGCACTCATGGAAAGGCACTAAAAGAGTTTAATAAGCTCTGAGACAAAGTATAAAAAGTAGGCACAAGTGCCAATGCTCTGTACCGTGCCCTGGTTGGCAGCGCCATGGGGCTGGGTGGTAGAAAGGACACCAGGGTCAGGGACAGGAGATAACATTCAGCTATCTATGAAAAGGACTGGAGTTGCAGTACAGCAGGAACAAGAAAAATTCCCCCTTGCCAAGCAATCCCTCTCCCTCCCTCCTTTCCAGAAAGGCACAAATGTGATGGCAGGATTCCCATGTGGGAACCATTATCTCAGCTGATCCAGTTTCACTGCCAGTGACTCCTAAGTGATGCACTTGGAGAGGCTTGCAAGTAGCACTCCAGCACTCTCGCTCAGCCAACCCTGACCCAAACCCCTGAAAGCAAAACAATGCCCACCCACAAACCCCTCTCAGTTTATTCAAAGCAGAAGAATAGTGCTGGAAAGCCAAGGACAGCACATGGTAGGATTCTTCTTAGGCAGGTGGGGTATGGGGAACCTCTTTCTGGGTCAGGTCACAGGTTCAGCATCATGTGGATAGTTATGGTGACTGTGAACTCATCTGCGGGTATCAGCTCATCATAACAGAACCATAAGTAGCACGTGAGCCAAACTGTCTCATTGACTCATAACCTGGGCTTCTCCTACATGCAGACACGGACACTCACATGGGTAAACAGGGCGGCTGCCTGGGGCCCAGACAGAAAGGAGTCCCAAAAATGAAAAAAAAATTTACAATTGCAAAAAAATTTTTACTATTGTGCATATATGGGATTGGCAATGTTATCACTTTTGCAACAAAAAAATCATTATCTCTGGCAAAGGGAGATGCTGAAACTAAAGTCCTCTTGGAGCTGCCAGAAGTCTAGGTACAGCACTGCCTGCATGCCTTCAAAACTCGGCCAGCATTCCCTGAAGTGGTCAGTCCCTGCCCACTCTGGGGATGGTCTGAGTCCCAGTGGGAACCCAGGTCCCCTGACCCTCTACGAGAACAAAGCAAGTGCCTGCCACAGTTCCTGGAGAAGAACACAGCCCCTTCCTCCCTGGCAATATATCTCAGCACTGCTGCAGGGCCTGCTGCCCTCCCACAGCACAGCCAAGATCCAAATCTGTGCTGTGCTGGGTGGAGAGCAGTGGCATGGCTCCCAGCCCTGGAGCGGGAAGGGGCCCAGACAAAGGAATTACCATAGCTACCTTGCAGTCTCCACTTGAGTGCCCAGATGCCTGCCCAGTGCCCTTACACTTCATTTGATCAGCAAAAGTTGCAACTTCACACAAAAGCTCTATGTCTTCCCTGCCAAACTACAGAAACACCATCCATGCAAGTGAGGACAGTGTGCAGAGGACACAATGCCAGACAATAGGTCCCCGGGGGGCAGGGAGTTTTTCTGTTCCCCACAACCCCTCTCTGGCCCTGGTCCCACTGCGAGGGAGTTCATTTTCAAACTTTTCTTGTTTTTAATAACGAAAACCTGTTGAACATTGCCTGTTTCAGAACTTAGACCTGTTTCCCATTGACACAAAAGTTATTCCTTTTATTTTCAAGAAAGGGAGAAGGGATGAGCCAGACAACTTTAGGCCAGTCAGTCTTACCTCTATTACTGGGAAAATGCTAGAGAAAATAATCAAAGAATACATTTGTGCAGGCCCAGCAGGGGAAACGATGCTGAGGGGAAACCAGCACGGGTTTGTCAGAGGTAGATCCTGCCTGACAAACCTTGTAGCCTTCTATGACCAGGTCACACACTGCCTGGACATGGGAGCCGAGGCTGATGTCATCTTCCTGGACTTTAGGAAGGCCTTTGACACAGTTTCGTACCTTATCCTCATTGGGAAGCTAGCAGGCTGTGGAGTGGATGCCTACACGGGCAGGTGGTGGCCAACTGGCTTAGGGACCGCACCCAGAGAGTGGTGGTGGATGGTTCCTTCTCAGCCTGGAGGGAGGTGGGCAGTGGGGTCCCGCAGGTTTCGGTCCTTGGACCG
>NW_005841841.1:3148227-3166006 GCF_000455745.1 Alligator sinensis | reverse complement strand
TTGTCGTGCATTAGCAGGTGCATGACTAATAGATCAAAGGAGGTGATGCTCCCCCTCTATGTGGCACTGGTCAGGCCGCAGTTGGAGTACTGTGTCCAGTTTTGGGCGCCACACTTCAAGAGGGACGCGGGGAATCTGGAGAGGGTCCAGAGGAGGGCCACTCGCATGATTAGTGGCCTTCATGATAGACCCTACGGGGGGAGGTTGAAAGAGCTGAATCTCTTCAGCCTTCACAAGAGACAGCTGAGGGGAGCTCTTGTGGCCGCCTATAAATTTATTAGGGGAGGTCAACGGGGAATAGGGGAAGCACTGTTTTAGTGCACTGACATTAGGAAGAAATTTTTCACAGTAAGGGTGGCCAGGATCTGGAATGGGCTTCCAAGAGAGGTGGTGCTATCATCTAGCTTGGAGGTCTTAAAGAAGAGGCTAGATAGTCACCTGGCTGGGGTCATCTGACTTCGGTCCTCTTTCCTGCCAGGGGCAGGGGGTCAGACACGATGATCCATTGTGGTCCCTTCTGACTCTACAGTCTATGAATCTATGAGTGCCTCAGCCAGAGCAGGGATGAGCAGTCATCAGGCTTGATCTTGCTGCATGAGGTGGGCCTCAGGCATAACTGAGGGTCATGGAGCTGAGGGTTTAGGCATAGCTGAGGATCCCCGCAGAGGGAGACTGTGACCCAGGGGAAGGGGTAGGGATGAGGGGGTGGGGATCCCCTGAGGGAGTGCCAGGAGTCCACAGCCCCCTACTGTGGCAATACATCCCACCCCGAAGCCACCTACTACCTGTCCTACAACCCTCTCAGGTGAACAGTGGGTCTGTGATCACACACCTGTCTAGCTCCTACACAAAAAATCCCTGGTCTTCATTCCTGCATCTGGGAGTGTGTGCGCTAGATCTAAAGCTCCCTTCCTTGTGCCTTCCTTTCAAGTGTTTGTGTTGAGTTCTGGCCCTGCAGCATTCCCCAGTCCTCTCTCCATTTCCCATCCTAATCACACCTCAAGGTTATTTCACCCCTTTCACAAACTTCCCCTGTCCCCGCTCCCCCTCCCCACCACCCAAAGGTTTGTTAGTTTGTGTCAGTGGGAAGCAGGACTAAGTTCTGAAACAGGCAATGTTCAACAGGTTTTCATTATTAAAAACAAGAAAAGTTTGGCAACTGAAAAGTAAAATGGGGCATATGTCCTCTTCACACTGCATTCTCCCACATCCCAGTGTGTGCCCCTCAGGTGAGTGGGGTGGAGGGAACGGCATCCAGGCAGCCAGGGTTGTGGGTGGCACTGCCTGGGATGCAGGGCCAAAGGAGCCCTGGGTAGAACATCTATTGCCCGGTGCCAGTGCACCCGGATACTCAGGGATTCAAAGCTTTCTGTCCCTACTCATCTGGAGAGCACTCCTGGTTCCCAGAAACTAGGAGGTAGTTGGCCAGGGCTTCATGGACCCAGACTCTGCTGCTGTGCAGGGCCAGTGCCCCCAACATCAGTGAGGAGCTCTCTCTCTGGAACATCCCTGCACCACGCATGCTCAGTGCACCATGCCTGTTCTGTGCACTGTGCCTCCTTTACCCAGGCTTCATGGAAGATCTGCCCCCTGCTCTCACAGATATTGTGAAGGATGCATACAGCAACCATGAGGCATAGCAGGTTCTCCTTCTCTACCTCAAGGTGTATACTGAGAACCTGCCAGTGCACCTTAAAGCAGCCAAAAGCACACTCCACATTCACATGGTACCTGCTCACATAGTACTTGAAATGCTCCTTTTGGTGATCCAGCTGCCCTGTGTAGGGCTTCATAAGCCAGGGCATGAAGGGGTAAGCTGGGTCTCTGGTGATGAGGAGAGGGATGATGATAGTGCTGATAATGAAATTGAGGACTCCGGGAGTGTAGCACCTGCTCTCCATCATCTAGGGGACAGGGAAGCTGCAGAAGATGCAGGCATCATGGGTGCTGCCCAGCCAACTGGAGAAGGTTTGAGTAAGCAGCCCTGGTGGTTGATGATGCCCTGCAGAACAATGGAGAAGTAACCCTTGCAGTTGACAATTGCCCAGGGGTGTGGATGTTGTCCACGGCCCCACGCAGTTGGAGAAGCCCATGCAGTGGAGACTAGCGACCATCTCCTATGGGTTGATGAGGTGGATGAAGCACTTGGCCAGGACATTCTGGATGACCAGGCACACCTACCAGACAGCCTCTCCAGCTGTGGACTTGCCCAAGCTGAACTGGTTGGCGACATAGCAGAGACTGCTGGAGGTGACTGGCTTCATGATGGCAATGGTCACCCACTTTTCTGAAGTAAGGGGTGGCCACATACTGACATCTTGGTACATGATAAATGTATCCCAGCTCATACCCACTGTTTGTTGTCCTGAGTGTCCAGGATGATCCACTCCCATCAGTTGCTGCTGGTGGCATGGGCCCAGAATGGGCACTCAATGAACTAGAAGTGGTTCCAGAGCACCGTGGAATGGTGTGGCCTCATCCTCTTTGACCACTTCAAAGTTGTTGGCCCTGTCAAGGGTGCTTGGTGGGCATAGGGTATGGTAGATGGCCCTGTGCAGGACAGCCAGCTGCTGGTTCGGGGACAGGAAGCTGCATCCTATGGCAACCAACTGCTCCATCATGTCAATATGGCTGCATATGATGTCCCATGGCCTCCTTCAGGTGCAAGGTGGCAGTCAGGACATGCAACAGCTCCTGAGTCTATGTGCTTGGGCACAGGTGGTGGGGCACCATGGCAGGATGCAGGCAAGCTAGGACATGGAGGCACATGCAATTTACAAAATAGGGCACTCGCTCTGGGGCCCTTCTGGAAGGCTAAGGATGGGGCACATGGGAGGGTCCATGGTGAGGTGGCAGTGGGTTGGGGGCCTGATTGCCTGTGCCCAGCAGCCAATCAGGGGTGGCCCAGATGCTTGGCTATATTCAACAGTCTCTGGCAGCCTGGGGAGCCCACAGGGCACACTGGGAGGCATGCAGGAGCTCCCCCCACCTGTAGGCCTTGGCCAGTACAGGCTGCCTGAAAGTCCTGTGCCTCCCACCCCGTCCAGAAGATCAAACATGTATACTGTTCACTCCTGATCTAAACTAGGCCACTTAGAGAAAACCATATAACTTAGATCACTTCTTCCCCTGGTTTTTTGAATGTCGGTATGCTAGAGTTATTCTCATGCTAGTGTCTTCAAGTACTAGATTATCCTTCCTCTCCCTAATTTATATTTAAAATTAAGGGGGAAAGTAATTTATAGGCCCCCAAATCCTTCATTGCTCATTAAATTCTCATCAGGTGTAAACCCCATTGATTTCATTGGAGCTATGCTGATCTGCCCCTGTTAAGCATCTGTCCTCATATTTTTTAAATTAATAGTCAAAACCAATGTAAGAAAATAAATGGGCTCTGTCCAGATGCAATAACAATGCTGAGGTGGAATTAATCGTAATGTTGTTGGTTTTTTTGTTATTTGCTGAGTGCTGCCAATGCACTGAGTGCCTCATAATAAAACTGAAAACAAAAGGAGCCCCTGCCCCTGAGAAGCTCATGATTCATAAGAGAAAGATATTGAAGACTGGATCCACTGGGAAATCCAGAGGTGAGTGTGACTTCATGTTTATTAGTTTTACTTACCATGAACATTGGGATACATTTTTGATGAATATGCCTGAGATGTCCCTTTTCCCCTTTACTCATGAAAAAATGCCACAAAACGACACATGGCTGAACTGACTGGAGAAATACAAAGAGAATCGCGAGGACAGAATTTTGAAAGCTAGTGGACAGCAAGATAACCAGGGATCCTGGTTTTCTCTGATCAAAAAAAGCCCCAATTTTTGGATTAAATAAAGTAACCTAAAATCCACATTTTTCCACGATTAAAATAAAACACCACTAATATATATATATATATGTATATAGTGATGTTTCATTTTGATCATGAAAAAATGTGGATTTTGGGTTACTTTTTAAATCTGAAAATTGGGGATTTTTTTGTTTTTTCGAGAAAAACCAGGATCCCTGAAGATAACCAAAGGGAAATTTCCCCACAGGAGGAAATTAATCAAGAAAGTGATCATTGAAAAGGAGCAAAATGTTCTTCCCAGTACCATTTAGTTTGCACAGGCTGTGCACAGACAAGATAACATATCACTTCCTTTCTACCAAGCTTCACACCATAAAACTACACTCTAATATAACCAATAACATGTAGTAAAATGCCCACTTAGTATCTAAGCTACATTTCTCAAAAGGCCACAGGACGGTGGTCAAAGTTTACCCTGGCCTCTTAGTTATGTGATGATGAGTATGTTCCTTAGGTATGTGATAGACACAGGCCATGTCTCTAGTCTAAAGAGCTCTAGACTGCAACAGCCAGCGTAGGTAATTTTTCCCCTCGCACTAGGTATATGTATAAGCACACCTAAACAAGGCAATCAAAAACCATACTTCATAACAATACACGCACACATCCCAACCCTCACTGGTTACACAATATCATTTAAATTTTATAATTAACTGCTTTGTTATGGGGAAAGAGTAAATAAATAGTATAATCTCTTAGGGTTTATGGTAAATCCCTCCTCAAGGCTGTTTGAGTGGCTGTGTAGAATTTTCTAAGGCTGTAGACAAGGGCTCAGTTAAAAAAGAATTCAAGCCTGCTTCCTACTCAACAAACAAGCAAAAATTGTTTACATGCCCTTTCAAACTATATTGGCAGCACCATACATCTCCTTATATACATTTTATCTGTTTATTTGGGCAGTTATCTGTCACTATATTTACGGTATGCTTTTACATGACAAACAAATTATATTTGGTTATGTAATAAAAAGCTTTCATGCAGCACAAGCCATGATTGTACTTAATACATTCTATTTTGGGGGGTATGGCATAGCTAACTGTGTATTGAAAGGCGGTACACATCCACAAAGATGTTGAAATGACAGAAGATCGAAGCTTGAGTAGCTTGGCATTTTCTTGGAAGCCTTCAGGGATGTCTGTGCTTCTAACATTCTGAGACCTTAATGGGTCTTGTCATTTTTCGAACTGAAAGCCTGAAATCCTCAGACTCCAATGTCTTGTTCTCGTTTGCTTTATCTACCCCAAAATCACACTGATGATACTGGGATTTCTTGTGCTCACTGAACGTGGGTTGGGGCCCTCCTGCTCAGTTCTACTGTATAAGATGGTTAGAGAAACACCAGAATAAACAAAGGAAGTGTTTGTGAATTTACAGTTCGATCTCCAGATTGCTATAAAAATTGTTTATTGCTGTCTAATAGAGTTATGACACCAGAGTGCTATCTCTGGTGCCTTGTTTGCATGCAGCAATCCTATTAGGTGCTGTAAAAGTTGTTTTAAAATTATCTTGGGATCAGACTCTACCCTCAGATGCACACACTGAGCACGAGCTGCTCACATACACACATCCCAGGGAAGAAGTTGGCCCATATATTTTAATAAAGGTCATGTTTGTAGACAGGACCAGCCCTGGAGTTACAAGGCTTTCTGTACAGTAACCAGAGCAACTCTCCCATGGGACTTTGGCCATTCTTACTCCACGTATGCAGGATTACCTCCTGTCTGTTTGTGAATATATTTAAGTGAGGCTTTACAGGTTCAGGTGACTTGCCTCTTCCAAGTTACTCCCACTTCACAAATACACTCTGATGCCAGGGTAAGCAGGACATGGAATTATCACATTGTTTTCAAACTATGAAGCCCCAAGAGGGCCATCAAGGAATGAGACTCTTTCAGTGTCTGCTGGCTTTAAAGTCCTATGGGACTGTGAAAAGGGCCTTAGGGGGAACACACTAGCTCAGTTTTTCCCAACCTTTTCCACCCTAAGGCACACTTACATTAATAACATATTTCCGCAGCACACCTGTTAAGGCATTGCCCATCCTCATACCTATTGTAGCTCATTGTTATGGCAAAATTCTGCGGCACACCTGTTCATTTCTGATGGCACACTTTTGTGCTATGGGACACTGGTTGGGGAACACTGTGCTAGCTGACAACCAGGAGACACATGTGTTGGCTGCTGTTCTTTGTATATTCTCAGAGAAACACTGGAAGATTGAGGTCTATGTACAGGCTTCATTCTGCCAATGTTTGCCTGGGGCATTCTGGCTAAGAATTATAGCCTTTTGGTTACACTGGAGCTGTGTGTCATCACACTTGTTTGTTCTAGCCGCCATGTGTGAGGCATAATACACACGTGTTTGTGCATTAGAATTTGACCAGGACTGAACTTTAATGGTTCTGGAAGGAACTACTAGTTTGTTTCTCATGACTATGGTGATAGAGGGAATCATGTTACTGTCATCATGCTAAGAGTGGTCTCTCCAGTAGATTTTAGTTTGTAGTCAGTGAGAGTTGATCGTAACCAGGAGGGCTAAGCCAAAAGTGTGTCTGCTGGATTGAGGAAAAGGCTTGTGCATGACAAATCTATAAGTTCATGCCTTTCTATTTTGAACATTTGTGGGTCATTTCACTTTTGTGATTCCAAATGCTGAAAAAGTAGGTTGAAAAATAAGAAAGTAAGAGGTTTCATATCCCCTCTCCTGTACCTGGGGAGGTAAGATTAAATTTATGCTAGGATGTCATTCCTGAGCAAAGTCTATTTAGAAAAGAAACACCTTGCATTGTTTGTTACGTATTTATTTATTGGTGGTTATTTATCTCCCTGGCTTTTTTTCCCAGCAATTCAAGTATTATTTTCACAGTGTTAACAGCCACTCATCTCCACCCCCTCAAGAAGGCAAAATGCATTACATCTCTAATAATGCACTCAAGGCTCAGAATGGGCCTTGGAAGTCACAATTGCCCAAGCAGCAGAGATTTAAATTGTACAGTTGTCCTTTTTCTTTCATTTTCTTATTTCTTCTTTTTTTAAGCATCTAAAAGGTGTGTCCCTGTGAAGAAGTCCTATATTGTTATAAGTATTAAATAAATAGGCTTTCATAGAAATGGGGTAGTGTTCTTTGAAGAGAGTCAGGAGGGTTCCAGGATAAGAGTGCTGGCCTGAGATTTTAGAGAGCCAAATGTCCTACTGTGCCACAGACTTCCTGGGTGACTTTCAGTAGTTCACTTAATTCTTCTATGCCTCAGTTCCCCATGTGTAATTTAGGGATAATAGTTCTTCTTTACTTCACTAGAACAGTATGAAATTAAAGACTTCAAAAATTGTTATGCATTGAGAAGCTATGGGAAAAGGAGTAGGATAAGTACTTCACATAGATAAATATTATTCGAAAACAGCATTTCTCAAGCCTTCTGGGTTTACATGCCACCCTACTAAAATCTCTGGTGAGATGAATCAGTGACAATCAGCAATGAGGGAAGCAAGGGTGATGGCTGAAGTAGGGGGTGTAAGAGTGGCTAAGTAGCAGAGCACCACAGATTAACACCATCATTTGCACATGCCACCCTTTAAGAAACTTTTGTCTCCCCCCCAGGGAAACGCTCTTTACACTTTGGAAAATGTTGCTCTGAAAAGATACTACTTCAGAACCTTGCAGAACTTAATATAGTTTCTGTATTTTATACCATCTAATACTGTTCTATATAGCACAGACATAATTGTCTTAAATTCTTTATTCATTTTCTTAAATGTTTAGGGTAGTTTCACAAGGTTCTTTGAGGAGATGCGGTATCTTTTATTAGACCAACTGGGTAGTTGGAAAAAAAGGTCTTGGCAAGCTTTTAGGCACAGTCACCCTTCGTCAGGCATGGGGAGTCTCTGCTGTTCTGAGACTCCAAGAAATGAAAGAAGCTAAAAGTGTGGTAGGATGTCAGTGAAAATGTAAATAGGTAGAATTAGAAAGTCAAAAGGTGAGGCAGAAAGGTGAAGCAGAAGGAGGAGGGGAAGGGGCAGGAGGAGGAAGACAGCAGGGAAAAATGCTGAAGTGAGACAGTGCAGTAATAGAGTACAAGGTAGAAAAGAGGCTGTCAGGCAGGTACCTGGTGAATCAGAAGTTAGGCAGATTGTAATGTGTCATAAAACCAATGTCTATATTGAGTCCATGATTTTTTGTGTCCAGTAAATTTATTAAACGAAGGTCGTAGGCTCATTTACAGAAGGTGTTTTGTAAGTTGTCTTTGAGGATTAAAACTGAGAGATTGGAGAGGGAGTGATTGTCCTGTAAAAAATGTGCCTTCATAGGTAGTTGGGTATTTTCGTCTTTGATAAATTTTCAGTGTGCATTCATTCTGGTGTGCAGAGGTTGTTTGGTTTCTCCAACATATTTTCCCTCAGGGCATTTGGTGCACTGGATGAGATATATAACATTTCTGGAAGTGCAGCAGTAAGATCCAGGAATGGTGATGGCTCTGTTGTGGGGTGTAGTTATAGAGCGGGTGGTGGAGATATGTTGGAAGGTTTTGCATTTCTTGTCCTGGCATGGTTTGGATCCATTTGTCAGTGTGGTTTGGGTCATAGGGAGTTTGCTTCTGGTGATGAGGCTAGCGAGGTTTGGTGCTTGTTTGAAGACTAGGATGGGTGGTTCTGTAAAGATCTCTTTAAGAATTGAGTCTTCTTCTAGTATGGGTTGCAATTGTTTGAGGATTTTCCACGTAGGTTGCAGGGAAGGGTGATATGGCATAGCTAATGGTGTGCGATCTGTGGGGATTTTCTTTTTATACTGCAGTAAATCTTCATGTGGTGTCCGGGTGGCTCTTTCAAAAGTGTGATCTATCCCTCTGGAGGAGTGTCCTTGTTGGCTGAAGGCCCTTTTGAGATTAGTGAGGTGGTGGTCACGGGTATTCTCCTCACAGCAAATTTGGTGATATCGGAGAACTTGGCTGTATATTACAGCTTTCTTGGTGTGTTACGGTGATTGTTGGTTCTGTGTAGATATGTATGTTGGTCTGTGGGTTTCTTATATATGGTGGTTTGAATTTTACCATCTTGGATATGGATCATGGTGTCCAAAAAGGAAATGCTGGCATTAGAGTATTCAAGTGATAGTCTGATGGAGGGGTGATGATTATTGGATTGTTGGTGGAAATCAATCAGAGACTGCAGGGTTCAGTCCTAATGATGAAGATGCCATCTACGTATCTCAGGTATATTAAGGGTTTGATGGTGCAGTTGTTGAGGAATTCTTCTAGGTGTCATAAAAAGGTTGGCATATTGGTTGGGCCATTTTGGTGCCCATAGTCTGGAGGAAGTGTTGGTTGTTGAAACTGAAATTGTTGTATGTGAGGATGAAGTACGTGAGTTCAGTGACATCATGAGGTCTGTACTCTGAGTTGTAATCTCATTCTTGTAGATATTTGAGGCAGGTTTGTATGCCATCCTGGTGTGGGATGTTGCTAGTGACATCCATGGTGGCTAGGAGGGTATTGCTGGGAAGGTGGTCACCCCCCACCGGCCAGCTGAACTTCCCTCATGCTATCTATGTAGATGGGGAGGCTCTCAACAAGCTACCATCAATGAGGAAGTCCAGCACTGGGTCAACTGCACCAGTGCTGCTTTCTTCAAGCTGCAACAATGTGTCTTTGAAAAAAGAGATATTCGGAAGTCAACGAAGGTCCTGGTTTATAAGACTCTTGTGCTGACCACCCTCCTCTACTGCAGTGAAGCCTGGACCATCTACTGATGCCACATTAAGACCCTTGAGAGCTTTCACCAGCAGTGCTTGTGTCGAATCCTGGGAAGCATGCTGGACCAGCATGAGCATCCTCCATGAAGCTGTGTCCACCAGCATCAAAGCCTTGCTCTTGAGAAATCAACTCCAGTGGATGGGCCACTGCATCCAGATGTCCGAGAACAGCCTCCCTCACCAGTTCCTCTTCTCCCAGCTCTCTGCTGGCCAACGCTCAAAGGGTGGCCAAAGGAAATGGTACAAAGACATGCTCAAGGTCGCCCACAAGCACGAAGGCATTGACACTAACAGCTGGGAGGAGCAAGCTGCTGACCATTCAGCGTGGTGCCACCTGTTTCACCAAGGTACGCACCACTTCAAGGCCCAACAACTTGATACCAAGGCAGAATGACAGTAGCAAAGGAAAGAGGGAGACCAACCTGAGGATGTGAATCCCACTACCCCATGCAACAACATGCCCCCATTGCTGAAGAATGTGTGCATCCAGAATCGGGCTCCTCAGTCACCTGAGGACCCATCAAGCCTGATGGACATCATCCTCAATTTTGAGGGACCGCTGCCATTGCCATGCCAATACTGCTGCTGGGAAGGTAGTCTATGGTGATGGTCTTTTAAGTTTTTGCAGGAAATCAGTTGTATCTTGGATGAAACTTGGTCTTTGGGTGACTAGTGGTTTTAAGATAGATTCAATGAAGCCTGATATTTCTTCAGTTAGGGTGCCATAGTTTGAAATGATTGGTCTGCCAGGGTTTCCTTGTTTGTGGATTTTAGGAAGAAGGTAAAAAAGTCCCTGGATTGGGTAGAGGAGGGATCATGGTCTGAAGTTTTTCTTGTAGTTCCAGTGGAAATGATGTGATGGGAGTTTTGAGTTTTGAGGAATAAAGGAGAGTAGGATCTAGGGTAGTTTCAAATTCTATGAATTGGCTTTTATTTTCTATTCCATAAAAACAGAATATAGTGAAGCTTCTCCAAAACGGACACAAGCATCTCACTGGCCCTTATTCATCATACCCTCATTTCTTCTTATTATTCCTTCTCCTTCCTATTCACACCCCAATGGACTATTCTGATAATCAACAACAACAACAAAAGTTCCATCTGAGATGACAACAGTTTCACATAAACTAGACTGCAGAGATGCATACATTCCTTTCTATGTAAAAAATCTAAAAGTCATGCTTACAAGTCCCTTCCGAATAAGGTCTGAAATTGACGACAGGTTACAACTGGCAATCTAGTCCTTTTACCTCCCAAATCCTCTCCTATTATATTCTATATAAAAAGGAGGAATATTTCTCAGGTATTTGAATGTCATCTCTTTTCTTCTTCCTTTTTACCCTTCTGAAACAGCTGCAATACCAAATTAATCTTTTTGGATGTGAGTCTATTTCACATATCTTATGCATTTGATGAGGGGCCAGTGGTTCTAGTAACGTTCAAAAGGAACTTCAGATTCTATTAAACACATCATATTTCTTTGTATCAAAATCTGATTTCTCTGCCACTGTATATGCTCACAGTACCTGTCCCACTCTATCTATCTGTGTCACTTTCATCTGTGTCTGAATTGCTAATGAAGGTTACGTGGACCTCAAAGCATGCTTGGACTGGATTTGCACAACGTGAATTAATTCTCTCCTCAAACGATCCTAAAGATTATTGGCTTTTTTTTCTTAATTGCTTATAAAGCGAATATCCTTTGGCAACAATGGAAAATCTTAGATACAGTGAAACTATGTTAGGGAACCCAACATTATCAGTTTCTCTTTGCAAATGTTCTCACTATTGCTATTTGTTCATTGTGAAACTAAGAGAGTAGAACCCGGGAAGTGTTTGCTGTTGACATTTCCAGTTTTGCTCCACTTAAGTAGATTTTCAGCATTTTTGGCCAAGCACCCAGGGTTCCCTGCTGATGAGTTGAGCACTGTTATTATTTAACTGAGCAGAACTTCATTTTCTGATTGAAAAACTGCCGAAATCTCCAAAGGCACAAATTTACTTGTTAAGTTTTTCCCCCCAAAGTCCTTATTGACAATAGTAGAGCTCTCCTTTTTCTTCTATATCCTGCTTTCTCTACCCCAGAAACAGTGCCTCGTGGATATTGATTTTCCAGCAGTGAATACACTTTCCCATCTAAAGTTAACTCTCTTGCAGGGATGAGGGTGGAACAGCATTGGTGGTACACTATGGTAGGTGTTCTATGTCCATGCTCTTTTATGTCACTTCCAAGCCCTTCTTCCTTTATGGGATACACCCAACTCAAGCAGTAATATTAATCCGATGTGTATGTTTTCATTCCTTCACTCTTAACCTGAGCTATGTCCTCTAGGAAAGTATATTTCTGCATATATCGTATGCATGTTACACCCTTTAATTGTGTATTTCTGCTCAGCAAATATGCCCTAGAACTCTTTTGTAGAGCTGGACTTTCCTCCTGAAAACCTGATGACAGACAAAAGTACTGTAATAGAAAAATCAGCTAATAAAGATTCATGGTTGAGATTAAATGAGTATTTGAATCTGTAGAATGGCTTTTACTTGTTGACAGTCAACAACCTTTAACAGATAACAGCAGCACAGGTCAGTCTATTTTCCACTCTTACTAAAAAAATAAGATAGTCCTTAGAAACACTGAAATTGCTATAACAAATCAGGCTAATGAACTGTCTCATTCAGATCCCATCTCCAGAAGTATCCTGTCAGAAAATCTTCAAATGAAGGTTGAAGATACCCCATAACAGACAGTTATAGAATAATTGGTCCATGGTAGGGGCTTCTTTCCAAACCTAGGGCAGTTATTTGTTGGCTAGAGAGTAAGACTTCCAAATTTTTATCCTCGCAGTTGTGGACATTTTCATATCCTCTTAAACATCCAGTCCCTTTTTAGGATCCTGCTATATTATTGGCATCAATCATATGCTTCGTATGCATTTTATCCATAAGAAGTATATGCATTTATGCTCTTTATGTATTTTATTCATGTAAAAGGTTTCATCTACAATTCAGCCACAGCCCAGAGTAGAGAGTCCTGGAACCAAGGACTTACCTTTCTTAGGTGTTTGCCCTCATCACAAGATGAAAGAGTCTTCCTTATTCTTTCTGGTCTATGGAATCTGAAATTCTTTGCTACCTAGTGAGTCAGCTTCAGTAAGGAGGATGCACGGGACCCACACCTAACCTATCCAATAGCCTGGTGCTTTGGGCCTATTCCTGAGAGGTGGGAGAAATGTGGGTTTGAATTCCTTCAGGCAAAGGAAGGTATAAAGCCTAGGTCTCCCACTTCCTCGCAGAGGACAATAACCACTAGATTATTTTTTAAATTGGGAATGGCACCACATGCTTCATTTCCCCTTGCCATATTTCTAAAAATGGGACTCTTATTTTCCCTGCTTTCAGGACAGGGATCCAGTCTGTGGATCCAAGAAGGAAGGCAGTGTCTTTCTGGAGCCCTAAATGAGGTGGTTAATCCCCAAAGAGAAGCAGGATTTAAGATATGCTCCTGTCCTCAGTCTTCCCCAATGGCCAACATTGGGTATATTCCCCCCACTGCTGCTGACTGCTTTGGATCCCATTCTCAGGGACCTAAGGATTATTTAGGGAGTTCATGCACCTAGCAGTGGGTTCTAGCTTCTACTCAGGGGACCTGGGGCCCAGCATTGGGATTCTGATACCCAAGTCCCATTTTGAATTTAGTAAACAACATTTCAATTATGAAAACTTATCCCAATAGCAGCTGATGCTGAAGTTGTATATTTCCTCACTTTTTCTCACTGCTTTTCCTTCTCTTCTTACTCTGGCCTGAAGTCAAGGTAATTCTATTGAAGTTGCTAGAGTTACACTGCTGTCAAAAGAGCATAAACAAAGAGGAGAATAAGGCCCTCATTGTCATCAAGTAATATAGGGACACTCTGGCTTATGAAAAAATCAAAGAAAAAAAGAAAAGAGAATAGAAGACAAGGCAATGTACCATCTGCATTAATAGCATTATGAATAATATATGTATTGTGTCCTGAATATTTTCCTTTTCCCTCTTGCACTCCTTTGCTTATGTTTTTCTGAAACTAGAGCAGTGAATAATATGGGTGGTATGTGTTCGTTGCTGCTTGGTTATAGAAAAGGTGCCAGATCCCTGCAATAAATTATTTCCCCAAGACATTAAATATCTGAACAACAACTGTCAAGGACTCTCCCTGCATGGATGGAAGCTGAAAAAACACAGATCTGTGGGGTCTGAATCTCACACTACACTAACGGAGCCCTTTCATGTTACAGGAAACTACCCTGTAGTGTCTGAAATTAATTCCTTTGGATCAGGGGGAATCAAATTTGGTCAAATTGCCTTCAATCAAATGACTAATGGTTTGTTAAAAAAATCTCATTGTCAGTCTTGAGGAGAGATGTTGATCTGGATAAGCTGTGCTGAGCTTCCCCTCACTCTCTTGCCACTCATGGCTCAAGAAGGCTCTTCAGAAAAATATCCCATGCAGCATATTATAACGTTATCATGTGCTAGCACATCTCACTCACAGGGCTAACCAATTTGATTTTAAATTACCCATAAATCTCAGACTAACTATAATCTGAGCTTCCTGTTGTTTTACTATTTTCTTTTTCCATACCTACTCCCATAGTGTGCTTAACAAACCCATATTTTCCTTCCTATATCATGAATTTTCATCATTTTAAGGGTTATATTTTCAATCTGAGATGGGAAAAACTGGCATGGTATTCTCTTGGGAAACCTAATCACCTAGGTTATATTTTTTCCTATTGCAAATCTTCTAACGGGGCTGGTTCCAAATCTGCATCCCTGTATCCAAACCCTCACAGATAATGTGGACTTTTGTATTATTATTATTATGGCATGTTTGTTTTTGGGCAAGTGAGAAGGAAAGGAAAAGTTCAATTTTGGACTGTTGCATTGTGGATGATATCATTTGATTTCCTTAGATTGTGGTGAATGCTATTTGCCTTTTTGTGCAGGTCTTCTATTAGATGCTAAGGGATTAATTTGGGGTAATGGGTGGAGGGGATATGTGAGAGCTAGGATGATTATTCAGTAATACCTCCACAAGTTTTCAGAAGCAAATTCAAGAGATGAATTCTAAGACTGCAGAAGACACAAGTCTGTGATTGGTCTTGATAAGTATCTCCTTTGTGAAGAACGCATGCTCATGTGTATACACATCTGTGCACACAGTTTGCAATGTAAAGTTCCAGTGAAATTAAATTTAAAGGCTGTGTGTCCAAAACAAGAGATTTTGTGACTCACATTGTCTGATAAGGTCAGCACTTTATTTTCAGATCTTTTCTCAGGTCTAGCAGAGATGGGCAGTAATACCTGGTAGCTGTAGCTGACTGCTATTCTCTCTGCATATAAACTGCCTTCTTCTCTTGTTGGGGGCTTCATTTTAGTCATTTGCCTCTTTCTGTAGATAGCTCCCCACCCACTGATATCAATTTCACATTGAGTAAGGATCATCCAGGACATCTTACATTCATTTCTCCATCTGCCTTTTGATCTTTTTCCAGTTTACATGTTCTTAGGAACTTGAAATCTTCCAAAGGGGACACATCTGGTCCCATGAGCTCTTGGTTGTGCAGTTTCCTTGCCAAGTATTATCATTTGAAAGGTTATCATAATTGTGCATAATAATCAGAAGGTGCCTTTGATTAAATTTTCTAGTGTGCCTTGATGTGCTAGTGGCACCTGGTCTGTTTCACTGGCAGGTAGAAAGTTGGAAATTTGGAGGATGATTCTCCATTGTCTTACATGTTCTGTATTCCTTTATACCTATGTAACGTGGATGTACAATGAGCATCTACTGGTGGCACTTGCATAGCTATAAATGACTACACAAGGAGCAAACAATGGGGAATCAGGCCCTGAGGTTCCATGATGCCATGTTGATTCCAGATGTAGGAGTGCAATCACCCTTACATAGAAAATGTGCTTATAACTTAAGAAACAATTTCTTGTTCTTTAAGGACAGTTTCTTCCAAGGTTACTTTAGACTACTGCAGATTGTTTAGATGCATAAGTCTGTTTTTTCCAAATGGTATTCCAGATGGAATCTGGCATATCTTTCCCTTAAAGTTTGATTGTCTTTACAGATTGAAGTGAAGTTAATTATCTTGGATGGTATCTCCAAGGAGCTATCTTGAAAACTTTTCCAATCCTTTTTGTAAACAGGAGAAGGTAAGTTCTGGAAACTGAAATGCCATGTTATTTTTCTACAGCTATCGTTACAATTTCTTTCAACTGATATATATAGTTTATCTTATCAAAGGTCTAAATGGTCCATGTGATAACAAGTTCATCATAGAATATTTTGATATAAAAAAGCTATTTTAACGTATTGTCTGTTATAAATTTGTTATCTCCACATTGTAATTCACCAGGCTTCCTTAATCTGAACAGTCAGCATCCTGTTGCAAATTAATTTCAGGGCTTTCTTCTTTATTCCATATTCAGCATATGCCCTGATGAAGAGTAGCCTTTTTTATGGTATTGAGGTGATGACATAACTTATAAAATATGGGAAGTAGCAGAGTCCTAGGCAAATTGTATTATGGAAAATAATTTATAGAGCTCTTAACCAAATCTATCCTTATCAGGTTCACTAAGGGCATGTCCCTGCTGCCTCCAGCCATGCTAGGAGGCATAGATGCCAACTTATATTTTTGTCAAGGGTGCCTAAGATGACGGACATGTGGAAAGTTTTGCTTATTTCAGGTGACAGCCCTCTTCCTGAGCAGGGCCAGGGCCCTCGGGCCCCCATGTACTTGGCACCTCTGCTAGGAAGCATGGCTATGAAAGCATGTTCCCCCATCTGTTCTCATTTTAGTCTCATAAAATGCCAAAAAAAGAGAGGAACTCCACAAAGCTCTGCCTCGTCTTGCCTTACCTTTCATTTTTTCTTTAAAACCCCTCCTTAAGATCAACTTTTTCCACTGGAAACTACCTAACCAATAATAAGCTAGTTTTGGAGGATTTGGGGAGAGCTTTTATTGATTTAATTTAAACATGCACACAGAACAAATACACCCACCTCACTTAGAGCTGTCAGGAATCTAGGAACCTTCAGAATGTGAAATACTTGCTTGTGTGCTTCTGCGATCATCTTTTCCTTGCCATAATCCTCTCTCCCTCCTTCCCCTCCAGTTGTTCATTACACTCCTCCTCTGTTGTGTCAGCTCGATTTATATTGTAAATTCTTTCAGGGTAAAGTTATGAACTATATGTTCATACAAGAATTTAGCATAGTAAGTTTGTGTCTTGATCCTATTATTAATATCAGTAATAACCCTCCCCAATGTATTTATGTTCACTTGCTTTGTGAGTGTGTGTGTATACACTCATACAAAGATATATATATTATACACACATACACACACACACACACACATATATATAGTATATGTATGTATATATGTGTGTGTGTATATATGTATAATATATGTGCAATTTCAGAGAGAGTATAGCAACGTCTTTACCTTTTCCTTTGTGCTGTTTGTAGATGTGTATCTTGTGGGTGTGAAATGATGGATTTTGTTGCATTGGGTTGCTTTTTTGTTCTTTTACAAGGTATGGCTTACAAGAGGAAGAAACTAGTCATAATAGTATTCAGGAGCTGCGTGTATTCCCTCCATTGGCCTGAGTCTTGATCTGCATCTGCCACTGTTCCAGTTCTGGCCCTGCTCCCTGACACAGATTGCCAGGCATAACAGATTGCACAGTGGTTTCATGATGTAGATATATGTCAGCTGGGGACTAGGTCAAATGCATCAAATTCTCAATTAAAACATTTTAATGTAAGTAAGGAGCACTGGCACATGCTGCATGGTGAATGCTGTTCAGAGGGGCAGCCTGCAGGCACTTTCCAAACACAAGAGGGGGAAGGGTGCAGGGATCAGGCTAAGAAGAAACCTGTGTGTGTGTATGCGTGCATACACACGTGTAGGCATGTGTTAAGGGAAAAAGGTTCTTTGCACAGATAACGTGTAAGCATAAAATAAGGCTAGACAGAGGTCTAGAGGTTCTGATTACCTCTGACTGATCATTAACTGGGTTTAAGTAAATTACCACAAATCTACTAGTAAAGGACTAGGACTCTATTTCCAATTAAAAAATGATTCAAAGGACAATAGTTTGGGGGTAGAGGGCATATCCCTG
>NW_005841841.1:3146137-3148217 GCF_000455745.1 Alligator sinensis | reverse complement strand
GGGCATTTTGCCATCCCTGCAGCTGGGAAAGGGAATTGTGCATTATCTCCAGACCCTGCTTAGAGATGTCTGTCTCCTGTTTCAGCTTATGGGCAGCAAGTGTATTGTAAATTGTGAAGCTCCAGCTGAAAGGGAGAAGACGATTTCAACCTGGTTACAGGTTTTGGAGGGAACCCAGAAATAGCAGTCACATAAATATAAAGAGTTTACAAAGGTGACTAATGCCACTATCTCCTTTTTATGGCAGGGAGGAGTAATATAAGCAACCTGCATCATGGAAAGGCGACTTGCTAAAGGTCAGACAGTGAGATAGAGGCAGAGCAGGAAGGGGCGTTCTTGTCTGCTCTCCTTCTAGTGCCCTCATCCTGGGAGCATTCTGCCTTTTTAACCCAGAAGTGAAAGTCCTGCAGGGCAAATGGGAGAGAAACTAGTGGTGCTGACTGAGGAACAATTTGTGAGTTGTGACAACGGCTCAAACAAACAAAAAGAAGAAATCTCCATGTTGAGTACACAGCACCGCAACCTCTTCCCTCCAACACCTGCTTTCTCAGTAGGCTTGCCCAAGGCTTTTAGTCCAGTAGTTCACAACTGGGGTGCCTCAAGGGCAGGTAAAGAGGAGGGGTCTAATAAGTGGTATAACCACCCTAGAGAGACATTGTGAGAGAGCTTCTGCTGAGAGTAAGATGTATGGATCACATTGTAGACAGTGAACTGGGCAGTAACATCAAAAAGGTTGAGAGCTACTGTATCAGACTACTAGCGATCTGCCCTTCTGACCCTGTCTGTGCTATTCTAATCCAGTCCCTTGCCTCACTTGTAACCATAGCATTAGACCAGCCCTTCCCCTCTGCCACTTCAGCACTCAATGTGTCTCAGTTCAGTCTAGATCACCTAGGCACCAGGCAGTACTCTGACATTTGCTTCTAACAACCTTTTGCGGGTTTGTGTGTGTACCTTGGTAGCCGCTATGATAAAGGGAAAGCTCCTCAAACTAAGCAAGATTGTTCAAATACTAATAAAGTCTAGGGGAGTAGGCAGAGGGAATCAAAATGGGAAGAGCCGGCAATCCAGGTAATTAAGCTGTAAGGCCCACAGGGGATGAGGCTGTCATCGAGTCATCTGATATGTGATGAAGCCCAAAACAGAGAGAGATTCTTTGTCTCTTAATCCCCTCCTCCAGTCCCCAGCATATCCCCATAAAATCTTCAGATGGAAGGTAGAAAAATTATTAAAAGAAAAAAAAAAAGAATCCTGAAGGATAAATCTTGTAATTCAGAGCACTGAACAGCTGGTAGTTTAAAGCACTGAACAGCAGTTTAGTGATTAATTTACCTCTTTAAAATGCTGAACAATATGATACAATAAAACACAAGTTTTATTTTGCATGGCCTTTTTCATACTGACTGGATCCCAAAGTGCTTTCAACAGTTAAAAAATGGCTATAGCACGAAACAACAAACAATAGCAGGGGGAGAGAGCAGTTCAGAGAGACAGGAAAGGAATAAAAATATCTGGAGACCCCTTTCAATGCATTTAATTGTATCAAAAAGAAATCGCCTTCATATTTCCCATCATTTTCCCCTATAGGTGTATTCTGCCTTGCATGCCCTTTTCTTCTCCTCCCACTTCCACAGGCATCGCTCTTCTGCTGCTGATGGTGACACTCCCCTGTGGCATCAGTGTGCTGCTGATTCTGCTACAGGCTATCTTACACTGGATGGCTGCCAGTTCTCTCTCCCTCTCTCGTGATTATAGTTGCCTTCGGTGCATGGTTGTCCTGGTACAGTCACCAAAGGGTATCCTGCCTTTTTGTCCTTTTGCCCAATACAGCGGATTCCAGTGACCTGCTATATTTGCAGCTGCATTTTGTGACTCCTGTGGACACACTCCAAAATCAAGTTCAGTCTTCCTGTGTGTGTAGCTGTACTGATACTATCTCAAAAAAGACTGGGTTGGGGGAGGGGAGCCATAGGGACAGGAGGAAGGGAAAATCAGGCACATACGTTTCACGTATGGGGCCAATTGCTTTAGTCCTAGGCATTTAGATTAATCTCTAGTGTAACACCATTGAAGTCAGTGA
>NW_005841841.1:3138994-3146106 GCF_000455745.1 Alligator sinensis | reverse complement strand
CAGGAATTAACTGTCCCCACAATCATAAAGAGCCACGAATTCTCAATGTATTTCTCAAATGCATTAAAGACAAAGTGTTTGGGAAGCATATTTTAAGGGTATTCTGACTGTTTCATGAAACCTTCCATTGTGCAATGTTGAGATTTCCTGAAATCCTATCTGCAAATTTGCCTGATTTTTCACTGGATAATAAGGAGAATTAGTTAGCAGACAGATGCTAAACCCTCTCTTACTGCATTTAGCATTTCAGAATAATGAATAGATTTGCAAATGCCATTTCAATGGCTGCTTTTTTCTTCAATGATACTGCCAATTGTTTCCAACCTCCTTTGGATTTGGAATGATCTCTTTCAACTAGTAAAATGGTGTTAAGTAGCTTGTTGGTGGAAAAATATCATTTTAAAGTAACTCTAAGAAAAGTTCCAATATTTTTTATAGGAAGGACTATGTGCTGATAAACAATGTAGCTAGGGACACAAATTACATATGAATTACACTGGGACAAATGATTGGAAACTGCTTTAAACCTGTAACAGAACAGAAGTTCAGTGCACCTATAGGCCAGTTTAAAATGGCCAAACCCAGTTAAACAGAGATCTGGACAGATGTAGTATCAGACTTAAGTGATTTACGTTAAAACAGTCTATCCACCTTCTTTCCAGATCCCTTCCCAACTCAAGTTAGGTCACAGTCCCCCTTCATCCCAGGATGCCTTGCATCTCCTCCAAGCCTCACTCTTAGGCTAGCTTCAGCTCCACTGTCTGCTCCAGCCAAGCCAGGCTGGACCCCTTCCCCAGGCTGTCACAGAGCTGAGGCAGCAAAGCCTCTGCTCCCTAGGCTGTATCCTGCCTGCACCTGTCAGCCCAGCGAGGCGGGGAGTGGGGAAAGAGGAAAAGACCAGCCCCATGCCCCAGCCCTGTCTCTGAGCCCTGGTCTGCCAAGCTGCCTACCCCCTCCTTTGTGTTTGGCATGCCCCTGTCCCCACCTCCACCCCTGCAGGGAGGTGGGAAGTAGTCTCCTGTCCTGGTGCCAGGGGGCTGCCCATATGGGGGGAGCTGCCTCATGGGGTTCCCCCTGCCCACCCAGGTTTTCCCAAACCCAGGCCTCCTCTGGGCCACACAGGGGAGGGGGCAGGGAGAAAATCCTCCAGGCTCCCACTGTGGCTGGGGAGGCCTGGACTTGGGGGATTCCCACTGGCCAGGGGAAACTCCTTGAGGCAGCTCCCATTGCATGAGCAGCAACCCCACCGCCCTGTACCAGGATGGGGATCCATACTGCTGGGGGATAGCAGAGAGTTGGGGGCATATGCTGGGCAGCCAGTCAGGGATGGCCCCAGCTCAGTGGCTCAGCCTGGCTTGGCAATGGCCAGCAGGCTGGGAGGCATGCTTTAGTGCCCCCAGTCTTCTGGCCTGGACCACTACAGGCATCTGGCTGCCTTTCCCAACTAAAAACTGAACGTGAGTTCAATTAGTTATTGGTTCAATCTACACAGCTTAGAGAAAACTGTGAAGATTGAATCAATTCCTCCACAGGATTTTTGACTGTCTGTACTTACCCTATGTTCTAAACTCCCATTGAGGTGTGCGGTGCTGACGGCAGGAGGGGTTGAATGACGCTCACAGTTTACACCAGTTTAAATCTGGAGTCATATTGATAACTTTAAGGCAGTCTGCCAGTCATTTGGTTCTGTAAAATGGAGATTTGTACTGACATCATTCAGATCAGAATCTGTTCCCGGGGACTCAAGGGAATAAACCTATTTGCAAAGAGATCCCACTGAGTTAACAAGGCAATGTGAAATTTCTTTGAAATCCTAAATAGTCAGTCTAAAAGTCTTGACAGGTCTCATGCCAGGGTTTTGAAGGTCACCCTCTCAAAAGCAAAGTATATAACACTGCAGCAAGCATTTGAAAAGGCACCTTGTGCTTTTTCAAAAACGGATTGGTGGTTGCATTTTTTTTTCTTTCTTCCCTCTCTCCACTAACTGATCTTTAATGTGGATCTAATTCTGACGACATTGCAGTACAGTGAAATCATATTAAGTAATGTAAGGAGATTGGCAACCCCTTCAAGCATGATAAACTTTTGATTGCTTTCCTGAAGCGCTAATGAATCTGCGTAGACTGCGTGTAATAGAGAGTTGTTCTGCCTGGAGTGGTCTTGAGCATAGGTGCACAGTTTCCCATCATGACCAGGTGTTATGCAGGCAAAGATACTGTTGATTCTCACTGTGGTGATAAAGCAGGTGCTGTTTTGCCCTCTCGAAAGAGGAAAGACACGGTGTGGAAAGGGTGAAGGGAGGAAAAGACCACAAAAAGATCAAAGGCTGTGGTATCTTTGAGATTTTTTTTACATTTACAAAAACACTAGCAGGTTCAACACTGATAATCCAAGGCATGACCCTAACTTTATTGTGCTGTGCCATGTTTTGGACCACTCTTCTCAGTAGCATAATTTTTGTACAAGAACAATTTAATTCTATCTAAATAAGTGGGGGGTTTTCCAGTTACAAATAATATTTCTTAAATCCTATCAATAGAGACTCAAGCAGCAACATTATTGAAATTTTGAAAAATCCCTAAATTTCAGAAGTGTCTGGGGGTCATTGTCAATTCAGGGAAACTACTGAGTTCTGAAAACTCTGCCTTGTGCATAACTTAAATTCTTTATCTAATGCAGACTGAAAGGCTGCTACAAAAATGGAACATTTTAATGATCAGGTTACACAAAACAGTGCTTATCTCTTTAAGAAATGGAAATGAAATAGAATTAGCATATACTGGTTGTAATTAGCATATAAGTCCCATTCTGGGATGTGGAGGAAGGGAAAGGACCAAGAAGCAACTTAATAGGATTTTATTAGACAAAATTATCTACCATAGAACAGTCATAAAACTATCTAAATTATCTGTATCTCTGCAATTTAGTATTAGTACTGCATGGACAGTGTAATATCTAGTGGACCTTGTATTTAAGGCCCACTTAAATACAATAACACAAACCATGGTAAAAGTGTAATCTATCTGCTGTGCATTGTTGTTCCACAGTAAGCACAATTTGCAAGTTATATATATTAAAAAGGTGAATGTTCCTAAATTGACTGGGGGGGGAAGCTGTTGCTAAAACAAAATGAGTTTTGAAAATGGGCCACATCAGAGAGACAATGACTGTGTGTTCATTTAAAAGCAACACACGCACAAAAAGAATGGGATTTTTTTGTGCATTTCAAGCAAGCTCTGTCAACTCAGAATGAAATGCAAAAACCCAGTCAAAGCATCACAAGTATTCAAAACTGACAGATAAGGCCCCTCAAGACTGACATTGGTTTAAATATAATAAGCTTTTTTCCCCCCCTTTAGGGATCATAATGGGATTTTTTTACTCTTCTAGGGTTTTCCTTAAAAATCCGTATGTTACTGTCCCTTCTCAACAATACATTTCCTCCAAATACGAATGTATCAGATCAGCTTGATTCTTATGCAGGGTACACATGGGCCCCAGCTGTTCACCCTAAACCTGTATGGAGCCAGATGGGTCAGATTTGGAGCCAGGCAGCAAGGGAACATAATAAAGGAAATTAAGCCGGCTAGACAAGGAAGAGGATGTTCTGAAAGAAGCTCTGCTCTGAAGCCCAGGAAAGAGAGAACAGAGGCTATAAACATAGGTCACCAAATGAAGTGAATCAGCTGTGCTGGGATGGGGTCAAGACAGCGGACAATGTCTCCCAGTCATGCGGGGCATGACTAGGGGCACCTCTGCAAACAAGCGAACCCATATTCATCCTGCTTGCATAGGCAGGCCCAGAAATTCACTGGGGCACACCGCTGCAAACAGGGAAACCTGCGTAGGTGCTCCCAGGGCTTCAGGGACCTGATCCTGCACACCATGGGAATTCCCCTCCAGATATGGGCTGCCCACACCTTCCCACCTTAAAACAAACAGATGTCCACCTCTGCAAAATAGTAGCACAAATTTATACTAACTTTTGTCATGGCCACGGATCTGAGCTTAGTGGCACAACAGAGTGTGTGGATGTCTGTTTGCTTTTGCTTTGTGCCTCCATAAACATTTTATGGTGGCAGAAGGGTGACACCTGTTTGCAGTGAGAGAAAAGGAGGGAAGCTGTAGGGATCATACCATTTCCCTAGGCTAATAAAATTCCACGTTCGGTGCTGGCACAAAGAAGCTTCTTATGATTCCTTACCATTGTCTATGAAGAGCAGGTGCTGCTGCACACTGTCTCCTCTATTTCTCTGATCTGGAAGACTCCCATCTTCCCATAACTTGTAACGTGTTGACTGTGAGCCTTGGAGCTGACTGAGAATCATGACTGTCCCTCTCTCATTTCTGGTAGGATTACATTACAGAAAGCAAGTCTACCCCAATCAGTGCTAGCCTACAGGTGTGTGTAGACAAAATGGGGGGCCTGAACTGAAGTGGTGGGTTTTTAAAACACCACTTCAATTTAGGGCCAAGTACACCCCTATGTCATGCACACACCCGTACACTTACCTGCCTCTCTGGTGGTAGGGAGGGGAGGGGGAACTGTTGGCAGGCGGTGCAGTCCCTGGGCTGTGGGGGAAGGGGGACTGGTGCTTTCCTCTGTAGCAGCAGCAACCTCTCCCCCCCCACAGACAGCACGGGCCCACAGACACCTGGCTCAGGTGGTTGTGGGAGGCACTGCAGCTGCAGAGGGAAGCACCGGGCACCCACACAGCTCAGGCAGGCAGGCAGGCTCCAGGGGGGGGAAAAAAAAAAGATAGTCACCTTTTTTTTTCTTGAGCAGAGCCTGCTCTCCTGGGCTGCTGCCAGGCTGCCTACATGGGCTTCCTGCAGAGCCCCTGAGCTGCACGGAGCCTGGTGCTTCACTCTGCAACTGTAGGGCAGCAAACTAAAACTCCTCGGAGGAGTTTTAGTTTGCTGCACCCCAAGTCATTTAAGGCACATTACGCTGCTGAATTTGCTGCAGTGGCTGGAATTACTGTGCAATATGCCGCTGACACATGCAAACACCAACACCATTAAAGTGGTGCAAAAGCATTTAACCTGCTTTAAAGTGTCATGTACATATGCCCCTCGTTTCGTCTACGCATGGCCTATGATGCTGGCATCTCTTCATGGTGACACTTTACCTGTGAAGGTCCTGTTGGTCAGGAAAGAGGCACAACCCATCTCCTTTACAAACCCCAGGTCTATCACTGCTTCACTTATTTCTTAATTGTGCTTGTTACATTATGCACTGAGGTAACTTTAAACAGGAGGAGAACTTGGCTTCAGATTGGTAGCAGAATTGTGGGCATTGGTTTAACATTAGTATGTAAAGTAAAAAACAGGCAAAAATAATCTTAAATGGCTGGCATAATCCAAGCAGCCTCCCATATTGGAAGAGGAATTAGAACAACTCCTGCATTCATCTATTTGATATGTGAAGAGCATGGTGAGTCTCTGAAATGTTGACTGTGCTGCCTGATGAGGAGCCCAATTTACATATTCTCAATTTAATCTAAAGTAGGTGCTAATTGATTACTGCTGAATGTCAGCACGCTCTGATTATCTGTTCAAGATGCTCTGGAAAAAAAAACCCTGAGCTGCATTGAGAAGGGGGTTTTGCATTCTATATGTGGAAAAAAGAATATTTGCTTCCTTTTCCTGATACCATATAAAGGTTTTAATTAGCTAGACCTGAGGTTCCAAGGAAACTGAGACTGGTGGGTACACACGTGTTCTTGCTTTTGGTCCAAAGTTTCCAATTCAGTTAATATTCCTGAGTTTAGAAAACTCTGGACAAATTCTTCTGGGGATTTTTTCCCCTCCCTCCTTCCTATCATCTTCAGGCTTTGGCTTTCAAGGCTGGACCCAGAAAGGATATTGCACTGATTCGGAACTCAGGAAATTTGGGTTGAATTCCCAATTTTGTTGTGCCATCTAGAGAACAGGCATGGTGACCAGGACACACTGCTCAGAGCATTGATTGCTCCTCCTGATGTACTGCACCCAGGCAGCTACACTACAGTGTGGCCTGGTTGAGAGCACCACTGCCTGGTACAGTAACTCTTGTACTGTAGACACACCCTGAGACTAATCCTAGCTGAGCCACTGACCTGGCAAATGCAACTTCAGGTAAGTCACTTCACCTCTCTTTACCTGTGTTTCCTGTTACCCTGTTGGTCTGTCACTTCTATTTACATCAAACTCTTTGGGGAAAAGTTTCTCTCTCATAATAGGTCTGTGCTGTGCGTATTGCAATGGGGTCCTGATTTCTGTTGAAGCTATGTGGGGCTACTGTCATATTAGCCACCAGACTTTTCTATTTAGGCCATTCAAGCTTTCCTCTTTCACATCCCATGATTGCTTTGTAAGCTATTTTCTTTTGTTTGGATTTTCTTTTTTTAACTCATTCCTCTGGGCCCTGGCCCCACTTTAATCTCTTCACATGTTTTACTTCATGCCACTTTTGTACCTGGAGTGGGGCAACTTGGAAAGAAATAAATAAAATAAGGCTTACATTATGAATAAGTCAGCACCACCACTACCAAAAGCAAACAAAGCCATGCCAGGTAGAGCAAGGGAGTACTTTGTGTGTGTGCGTGCACGTGTGTGTGCACATGCACACATGGCTGTCAGTGTGTGGCTAATGTGTGTGTCTGTGGTGTATGTTGTGCATGTGTGTGTGTTTAGCTACTGTGTATGTTGTGTGTGTGCCTGTGTGTGGCTACTGCATATGGCACGTGTAGGTATGTATGTATGGTTACTGTGTGGTCCTAATGTGTGTATGTGTTTGGCTGCTGTTATGAAGCAAACTTCTGCTTTCTTGGACCATGGCAGGATGAATCACTGACACTGTAGCAATGCTCTTTTTTCTTCAGGATCTTGCCTAGCTTACCATGGGACTTCCCCATGAAGTACCATGGCAGAAGAATTGGCTTTGCATTCATGTTCCATCACACAGAAGGCTTTTGTTCATGTTTGCTCACATATACCACTGTCCTAGTCTGGCCACACAATCATGACCCTATTGTTAAGGGTATAATTACCATGTATGTAATGCAGTAAAACAGCATAAAAATCATGAAGTTTATGTTGAAATGGGTTTTACACCTGCCTTCTGATTG
>NW_005841841.1:3136577-3138963 GCF_000455745.1 Alligator sinensis | reverse complement strand
AAAACAGAGAGGTAGATACCCATGGGAGCCTATAAGATGTCATCCTTCCCTTCATTCTGCCTTTAGGGAGAAGCCACCTGCCCTTTTCGCATAGTCATTTCCAGGTAAAAATTCAGCATAAATACATGCCCCAAAAGAGAAGCCTTCTTGTTCACTACTTGGAAAGAATTCCCTTACCCTCTCCTGTCCCCTCAGTTAAGTGTAGTGCTGTTTTATCCTATTCTACTCCCCTCCTGAGCTGGATAGGATAAGCATCTTGCTCATTTACATTCTTCTGTCCCCACCTGCCTTTTGCATTCACTTGTCCCATACAATTTCCCTCTCTTTTAGTTCCTAGTCTCTTCCACACCACATTCCCTGCGTTACCCTTCAGCCTTCCCTGCCCTGACCACCCGCCTGACTTGTAGGGGTCCTATCCTGTTTCCTAACACATTCTTTCTCTTCAAGCACCTCTTTGTCCTCCCGTCACATGTCTGTCCCTCACAGGGTAAATACTTGGCTACTGTCTTCCCTGAGAGAAAGCCAGCTTCAGCCCTTCTAGAAGCAATGAAAGGTGGTCTAACCACTTTGCTGAGGGCAACCTGACTTCTATCAGGCCTGTTTAGACAAATGGGAGATGGTGGTCATTTAAGGCAAAGGCAGAACTTCATGAGACTGAAGCCAGAAATCAGAAGCTGACAAGAACGCTGAAAACTGCAAGACTTGCAATAAAATCGTAAGTTTGCAATAGTAGCAAACTATCACCCTGTGTTCTCAAAGGACATTTGTAATAGGGCTGTTTTTTTATGAACAGGCCATAGATTCATAGGCCGCATCCAGACAAGCACAGCTGTGCGGTATGTGGTGCTGCAACCACATCTGTGGCACCACATACCTTGTGTTCAGGTGTTCTCCATGCTGCAAGGGACCAGCAGAGAGGGGTTTTTTGACCCCTGGATATCCCCACAACCTGACACACATTAAAAGACTGAAAAACTGTTCTGTTTTGGGATTCTGGCTTGCTGTTTTTTGTGGAGGTAGAGGGGAGCAAGGATTCAGAGGTGCTTGGATTTGACAAAGGATTTCATGGGCTTTGCAGACCTGAAGCACAAAATGAGGTAAGTTGTGTTTTCAACTTGCTGATTCTATTTACAAATATTTTACAGCGCTCTGTCAGTCACGGCTTCATTTTGAAAGAACATCAGAGGAGATTGTTGTGTGAAAGTGGAAAAGTGGGGAAAATTATTGAGGGAGAGAGGAGACAAAGATTAGAAAATGTGAATCTTTTTTGTTTTGACATGGTTGTTGCCAAAGTATTAAACTGTATACATTCCTCCTTCTTCCTCAGAGAAAATGCCCACTTCACTTTATAGGAGAAAGCAAGCCAGTATTGGACTTGATGACAGACTCTCCCATCTCTGACCTCACTGATAGGATAGCTGGTGAAGGAGTTTGCAGAGAAATTCTCTTTAAAATAGCAACAACAACAAAAAGATTTAAAATGTGAAGTCATGTTTGTGTCTCTTACGGAGAGTTCATTCTGTCTCTTAGAAATGAAAATGAAGTGCCAGCCAATCATAGCTGTTGTTAACAATATTCAGTCTGCTGGGAAAGATAATACATGGATCAGATTTTGCTGCAGTGAGTTGGAAAGGTCCTGTTTCCACGCACACCCTTTCCCCTCACCCCTCTATAAAAGTTGACAATTAGCTTTTACTGCACATACATGAAGGGGGATACATGCTTTGGCCTCTCTGTGAGAGCAATAATTCTCTTAAATTGATGTGTCAGCGAACTAAAACTCAATATTTTTTTCGCACAGTATATTTTACAGTCAGAGGGCCTTCACTAATCGGAATAAAGCAATTTGGCTCCCTGTCATTGCTCACTGAAAACATATGAGCTGGTTGGCATGTATGGCCTCCTGGATTTATCAGTGTCTCCCATCTAGTGCATGGGAGGTTCAGGGCTGCAGCTTCGAGGCAAGTGATTTTTTTTATGAATGCTTTTTTCCTGAGAATCCCCATTGGTAGATTTATTCCTTAGTTTCAGAAACATTTTATTTATTGACCATATCCCATATCCTCTTTAGGTCAAATGGAAATCATATTTTACATTTTTTATTTTTATTACTATGTCTTTATTGCTTCATTTTTTAAAAAAATCTGGCAGATGCCACCGTTCCCAAAGCTCTCCTTCCATTGTGTGTTTTTCTCAAAAAATTCCAGACACCTGGAATGTGACCATTTGTAATTCTCACTTCGGTGGGGCCTGTTTAAAAGGGCCAGCACTTCTAAGAACCCTGTGTGTTTCAGTACAAGATGTCATCTTGGGTGCTGAACTGTCTTTAGTACTATTAATTAGCTTGACCATCTCAGAGGAAGACTTTAACACCCCTCTAGCTGTA
>NW_005841841.1:3132976-3136472 GCF_000455745.1 Alligator sinensis | reverse complement strand
CAGGAACAGCCATGCCATAACAGTCTTCCTAACCCAACCACACAATGATGTGCCTTTTCACCCAGTGAACACTGTACCATTCCCTGCCCTCAGGCTCCAGAGGGGCAATCACACACAAAATATTATGCTGTTCATTTCCCCAAAGCAGTGATTCTCAAATTCTCCCATAATATCTCCATGTGAAAACACCACCACTAAAAGAACTTCTTGGGACATCCTCCACCTTAGTCATAAATAAAGGGAACTTCTGGATCTACTAAAAACTTCCAGTTTGAGACTCATAGCCCAGAATAGAAAGGGTCCTGAAAGATGGATGATCCTCTGGGAGATACTCTGGAGGGAACCAAAAAAGGAGACTTCAGTAGTGGATGAGATCTTTAGTGAAGAGCTAACTTGGACTCTTGTATCCCTGTCATCCTATTATCTCATCTCTCATCACACTCAAACCTTCTCACCCCAAGTTTAGTGGTACTTTTAAACCAAGCTGGGTGGTTAGAGCTTGGTTCTGCTTTGACTTAACACAGGTTGGGCTTTGTGATGTAGTTCAGACCCAATCACCCTTGCTAATATTTCAGTGACTCTAACCATCCATCCTGCAAACTGACATCCGCAGTTCATCAATCTTCTCCCCCAAAAAGATGTCACACGCTAGAAGGAAGAAAAGACATTTTGTGGAGATTTTTCATATCTGCCACAGGAACCAGGGCTGTACATTTGGTGTCAGATTGCCAGCAAGAAAAAATGCAATGTTTTGGCTTGTTCCAATGTTATTTTTCTCTCCCTGTGGTGTGGCCTGGTCAGAGGAATGCTGGAAGAACTTGAAAGTTTTAAGCTATAACTGAAGAAAGAATGGTCCAGTCTCTTGCAAGTCCATTTATCCTTTTAATCACTCTCCCTAATGGGCTTTATTTTTCTTACTTATCTTTTCTTTTGTTTGTTCACAGCAAGGTGCTTTTCTCACTTTTCACCCAAACAATACCTGTTAAATAAGAAAATAGGATTTAATGCTGCTGCTCAAGGGAGTAAAGCAGCTTTTTAAAAGTAAAATAACTGGCTAGGCTTCCATTTTCAAAATAATTTAATCTGGTCCCCACTTTTAATATATTTTAATAAAATCGCTTCATGGGAGCATATTAAAATGGCTCAATTGAGCTGCTTTAATAAAAAGAGAGAGTTTAAAGAGCTCTGCTGTAGATGAAAAACTGTTTGAAGCAGACAGGTTGGATATTTGTGGCACAGAGGCACTGGGTAACTCTTTGCACTTATAATTAAGAGGTTCTTATTGTTCCACTTCAACAACACATCACACATTAAGGGCCCAGGAGAAAGCCATGTTGTCCTATGCTTCTACCTTACAGCAACACAGGGGAGTGTAGAGTCAGTCTTGTTTGTGTTTGTGAACAAACCAACAAGTCAGTCCTTGAGCTTTACAATCCTGATAATCCAAGAATGGAGTTCCAGTTCTGTAAAGTGAATTCCACTGAGTAACACTGAAGTCCTGTGAAAATGATGTTTCCTTTCTGCAAAATAGGTAGAAATGTATAACAGTGTGGACAGCAATAATGATATAAAAAAGACATGTTTTATACCTGAAGTCTTTCCGCAAACACATCTCCCTTTGAGGTTGCAGGAGGAATTACTTCTGTGGAAAAACGGCAGTGTTGCAATTTTTGCTGCATTGCCGAGAGACAATGAAGCCAACTCAACAAGAGAATCCCTCAAGGAGGAAGGGGAATCGGTGTCTTATAGTGTCCCTAGTTATCTAGATAAGCTTTTGTAGAGCTGCACATCTGGATTTTAAAAAGATAACCAGTGGGAGTCTCACTACAGATTGGAAGCCATTAAAGGAAGCTGCATCAATTGCAGATTCTTGCTGTAACCCCAGTCCCACAATCCTTTCCCACAACAGATAGCACAGATAGATTTGGAGTCCTGGGTGGAAATAGAAGCACCACTTTATTGCAAGGCATGCCTTTGTTTCGGAAGTTACAAAACATACTGGTAATCCTGAAAAGCTCTCAAGCTGCTTTGAACTTCAAAATATGAGAAGCAGAAAATTAATGAAGTGTATCTATCTTGAGTTAAGTTGTAACCGTGTTGGTCTAAGGACATAGGCAGACAAGGTTCTTTAGGTAAATCTGATATCTTATCCTGAAAAAGCAGTAATGATGACAAACTTGTTTACACAGGTTTCTGAAAGAGCAAGATAGATACCCAGGCAGACAAGGGTCTTTGGGTAAATCCGATATCTTTTATTAGACTAACCCAAATAGTTGGAAAGATTATTTTTAGCAAGCTTTTGGACACAAACACCCTTCATCAGGCTGAAGAAGAGCACAGACCATCTGCAGACACTTCCTGGATGGAGTGGTAAAGCAGGCAGCCAGGCTGCTTTACCACTCCATCCAGGAAGAGCACAGACTATCTGCAGACGTGTTCTCAGCCCGACTAAGGGTATTTGTGCCCGAAAACTTGCTAAGAAGATTTTTTTTCAACTATTTGAGTTGGTCTAATAAAAGATACCAGATTTACCCAAAGACCCTTGTCTGCCTGTGTATCTATCTTGCTCTTTCAGAAACCTGTGTAAACAAGTTTGTCATAATTACTGCTTTTTCAGCAGCTTGCCACACAAACCCAGAATGGGAATAGTGAAAATGTTAGCATGAACCAAATGCTGCTGGGATTTTAACCAATGCCAGCTTTAAAGCTTTCTCTTTCCAAGTGCACTCACCATTCCTATTGCTGGTGGAGCTACAGTGATAGGAACTGTGAGAAACATTTTGAGGAAAAAAACCTGAGTGTACATACAGCCTTTCCAGCTGAATATGCAGATCACACTTCTTCCTTTCTGAGATGCCATCAGCTGTGGGGTGCAACATGGTTTAAACAGGGCAGAAGCTTAGAGGCATCCAAGTGGAACTGCGGTAGGGGAGAGCAGAGGAGGAAGAGGTGAACTACTGCTTAGGTAGAATGAATGTACTAGCGAAACAGGCATTTGATTAGGTGATATAAGTGCATTATTCCTATTCTTACACAAAGTGAAATAGGTTACTTAATGACTGCAGGTGGTCAAGCCATTGACACTGTCTAATCTTTAAATCTTGCTTCCAATATCCCATACCACCATGCTGAAGCATTACTTCAGTTATAATTCAGAGAAATAAGTGCTGCTTGTTGCAGAATAACCAACACCAGTATTGCAGCACTTGGATTTCCTTTGGAAGATTTCCATCTATCAGTTGCCAGTCTGACTCTGCTTAGTCAGAGATCTTATGAAATCACAGCCCTTGATGATATGATTGTATGTAGAAATACAGCTCAGGTGAGGGCTCCACCCTTTTGAGTTCTTTGTTTCATTTTTTCAGATATTCTAATTCTTTGTCACATTTAACTGAGCAGAAGGTAAGAATGGAAGTATTTTGAATAAGTCCCAAGGGCTGAAATGGGCTCCCAAGGGAGGTGGTGCTCCCGACCCTAGCATCTATGAATCTATGAA
>NW_005841841.1:3069128-3132753 GCF_000455745.1 Alligator sinensis | reverse complement strand
ATTCCTGGAGATTGAATCCTATTGTACTTTGCAATAAGCCCATAATTGATTATGCTATGGAGCCTTAATATGAATTGAGGAATGGAATTCAGAGTAAATACATTCAGAATTTTGCTAGCAGTCCAAATTTAAAACTGATTTTCTGAACCTACCAGGATTATTCCTCCTTAGCTAATGATTTAATTTGAGCTAGCCACCCAGACTGGTGCAGTATGTGAGGTAAGTCTAGCCTCGATGCCCATTGTGCTTTTTGAAGAAGTTTATCCTATATATTTCACCTATAAATGTATGAAGATAAAATGAAACTCTAGTAGTATACATTTAAGACCAATACATAATACTGATACTTACACAGGTCATGCCTGGTACTTCCCAAAGTAATATTTCAGCCTTCTGCCATTAATGCTGTGAGTTTGTTGATTCATTTCATTTCTGAAAAACAAGTAAATTATGCCATATTCCTACAAATGACAGAGGACAGAATTAAAGGGTTATAGTTTGCCTTTGTATTTCTCAGTTTGAGAAGAGCTTTCAAGGCTCCAGGTGGCTGGACTATTGTCCATAGGTTCGTCTTACAATGCACTTATTGATAAAAATCCAGCCTTTATAACTGAAGCTTGCTCATCATGATCATTAAAAAGCACAAGATGCTGGTCTTTCCTCTCCCTATCATTAGAATGAACACTTCTTCCTTTCTCATAGTTTCTAAGGACTACATTCTTTCCTTTCATATGTAGGTGGCTCCCACTGATTTTAGCTAATTTATGGTTTGAAGTAGGCTAAACTGCAGGCCTGCTAGGAATTGACATGATTTGGGGTATGACAGTTACTATCTTGGAGGCATTATAAAGAAGCTGCCCAAGCCCTAGAATTTTGCCACAAACTAACGAAATGCTGTTCAGAAGTGATAGAATTAGCAGTGTTTTCAGATCATTTAAAATCCTGGATTTATCTCTTAACTTCAAAGCTCTAAGGAAAAAAATATCCATTAAAGTCTATCCTAAGAACTGAGTTGTTGTTGTTTTTGTCAGCTCACAACATGCATTTCTGTGAGCAGCTCTCATGAAACTTTGTCATCAACTTTATATAGTTCTATGAAGAAAGGCTTCATAAGAAGAAAGATTAGTATTTGATAGCAGAAAAAAACTTTTTGTTGTTGTTTTTCCTTTGCAGTCTGTTTATGTATTTTGGTAGCATGTGAAGGCTGTATCTCGAAGCAATACAGTAGAAATGCATGTTTCAATGCTCCATATGTGACAGTTCAGGTAAAATGCAGATGATGGTGTAGTTCTATAAGGCTGAGGTGTGGTGTAGACTTGAGAGAACTGGAGATTTTTTAGGTCAAATTGGAAACTGCTGAGAAGATGCAGCTAATATAGAGCAAATATTTTGGAGGATATTTGGAGGCTTTTTGCCTTTGTCAATGTGGAGCAAAGTTCATTTCCTAAGATCATATGAGCACATTTCCCCTAACAAATTCACTGCCAGCGCGGGGTCCCAAGGCATGGGTGGGACCCAGTTATTTTCCTATGTTAGGCTGTAACTTTTTCAAGGTTCTGAGTTTTTGTGTATTAAAGATCCTAAGTTTATTTTGGGGATGTTATGGGTGGCTTTGTGGCTTGTTGTGTACAGGAGAGACTGCTGCAGTCAGTGATCTTGTGGACCCTTTAATCAAAATGTTTATTGCATGGTTGTCTACAACCACAGGCAATTGAACTCAGTGATTGGGGTAGCCCTTTCCAGTCCTAAATTTTGGGCTAAATCCTTGCATTAGACACAGTGGAAAGGGACAGGGAATCTTTATTTCAAAGGTTGTTCGTACATGTGCTCCAGGAGTGGGGACAGGGGATGGGGGACTTTAATTAGATCAGCTCCAAGAGCCACTCTCAGAGCTGCTTTAATTAAAACAGCCAGAGCATCTCATGTATCAGCATCCCCGCACTTCAAAATGACAGTGGGGACACTTTATCTAAAGCTCATTGGATGAGCTTTAGCGAAAGCGCCCCTGCTGTCATTCTGAAGCACAGGGATGCTGATACATGAGATGTGGAGGCTGACTGGAGCTTGGTAATTACCATGCTCCAGAAGACTCAATTAATTGAGTCTGCTCTGACGCACTGCAATTACAACATTGTGCCCGCCTTCGTTCCAGGAGGCGTTCCCGCGCAGCCTTCGCCCGGACTAGAGATCATGTCTGTCCAGGGCTTGCGGGTGGACCCCACAGGCTACCCCTGCTGACGTCAGGGGGTCCCCTTAACTCTCCTGCCACGACTTGGGATGCTAACTCAGTGGGGGGTTGGTTCATCGCATCTCCCGGTGGGCACTCTTGGGGCTCCTACCTCCCCTATACCCCGGCCACTCGCCACCTTAGGCTATCGGTCTTCAGGCCCCTTTGGTGTTCTCGGCTTCTCCCCGCTCCTGCCTACAGCCCGTCCGCCATGCGTCTGGGTCTTCAGGCCCGGTGTATGGCTCACAAGGACCGTTGGCCTAGTCCTTCCACTACTGCTCCCTAACGCTCTAATCTAACCACTCTGTGACGGTATGTGCCTACCCCACCACCAAGCTAACCAGAGTTTCTAAGCTAAAGGACCCAGAGGCCCACAAGGATGCCCTTGGTCTCTGGGCTGAGTGGTCCACCCTGAGCTCAGGCCCCACCGCTCAGATGGCTCCCCTGCTGGGGTGTCTAATTCCCGCCTCTTCCCAAGGCCGCTGGGGCTGCGAGGGACCACTATCCGGCCCTTCTTCGGGTCTCTGTCTGTTGTTTACCGCAGCCCAACAAGGCCCTGTTGGGCCCGCCCCCCTGTTACCTCTTCGACAGGTCCTCCGCAGGTTCTGCCGCTGGCTCTGCTGCGGGTGCAGCTGCTGTTTTCCTCGTCAGCATTGCGCCTACCTTCACCGCCGCCTCTGCGGCCGACTGTGCTGCAGGCTCTCCCGCTGGTCCTACTGTCGGCGCTATACGCGGCTTGCCGCCCGGCTCTGAGATGTCCCCGTCGCCGCTGGTTTCCCTGCCGGTTTTGCTGCCGGCTATGCAGCCGGCTTCCTTGCCGGCTCTGCTGTCGGTCTCACTGCCGACTCTCTCGGAGCCTCTGGTAGCTCCGCCCCCGGCTTTCCACGCTGCCAGGTGCGGTGGCTGATTCCCTCTGCATGAGGGCTCTCCCCTTCAACCTCCTCGCATCAGCCGCCCCGCCTCCTCATCGGGGCCGCTTTTTATCTCTTTCAGGCAGCGTCCTCTGCCCCCGCTGCTCGGCCGCAGCCATATATATGCACGGCTGATCACCCGCGCCGGTGGTTTTGCTGTGCGCCCCTCCTCCTGCTCTTCCGGCTCTACAGGAGGTAAGTGGGGCTCTCTGTTGACCTGGGGTTCCCCTATCGCCCTGGCTCCCCTGGGACAAACATGTTGGAGCAGCCTCCCGGGCTCAGACAACAAAAATGTTTACAACTGAATATAAACAAGACACAACCAGAAGTGTAGATGGATGCAGAGCTTGGGAAATAAATAAGATCAGCATTAATGAAAGCTAGCTATGTGCAGTCCAGCCATGTAATTTTTGTTTTTGATTTTTGCTTTATAAAATTGACATAAATATTGAATGTCCAGTAGATTCCAAGATGAAAAATATACTATCCTCCTCCACACCAACTCAACACGTATATAAAAATGCATCCTTCATGTCATTCAAAGAATTTTACCTCTGTTGTCACCTTTCTTAACCTCTCACCCTACAGCTGTTGCCTTCATGGAGTTTTGGCATATAGGCTAATTCTTGCTCTGACCCTGCAAAGCTTAGATACAACAGTGTTGTGCCTATGCACAGTCTTGCTATACAGCAAAGCTTTTTCCATTTGAAACCATCATCTAGACTGTTCTAGGCAGGGGTAGATAGTATAAATAATAAAACACCATCAACTGGCATATGTTATGAGAATGTCTATACAACAGAGGCATAACAATGCATGCAAGTCCCCAGGGCAGTTGCAACCCACAGGGCACAGAAAAAGTGCAGCTCCTGGGTATCATGGCAACTCCTAGAAAGAGCCATGAGTTAGACTGATCCTCCTAGTCCAACAGACATTAGCTGTTGGATTGGGAGGATGGAGGATCAGCTCCAATTTGGAGCCAATACAGGGAGAGAGGCTACGTCTGTGCAGCCACTACCCATAACTCTGTCCCTCCCCCTCCCCCCCAAACTTGCAGCTCTGCTGCTGTCTTTGGATGGGAATGAGGAGAAGACAGAGGAGGGAGGTCCATTCTGGGGTTTTCTCAGCCTCGCTGTATTGGGGAGATGGGTAGATTGGACCCCTCCCCCAGGTGAGGGGCTACAATCCATCTGCCCCTGCACTCCAGCAGGGCTGAGAAAACCCCAAAACAGTCTTCCACCCACTGCCTTCTCCCCCTTCCATCCAGAGACAGAAGCTGTGCTGGAGCTGGAACAGACAGAAGTTAATGAAGACGCTTCACTTTGGAGCATCTTCATTTGAACACTCGTACAATCAGGGTTCATTTGTCACATGAGTGGAGCGCTTTGCAGTCATGCTCTTCTGTTTGGGCATGGCTTTAAAGTGCTTTCAAAGGGCTGACCACATGACAAATGTCATTTCTGTCTATGCCCACAGGGGCAGTGACAAATTCTGGTTGCTGCTGTGCCACTGATGCAATCATCCAGCAGTGGTGGCAGTGGATTTGTTTTGCTCTCCTCATCACCACAAGTCATCACTCAGGGCAGCTACCACAGTCACTCTATCCTAGTTTATGTTTTATGCCGGGGCCAAGAACACCATCATGAAACACATCCTGCCCACTCCCTTCCTCTCCACGCATGCCAAATCCTGGAACTGAGGAAATACAGAATGGTGTCAGGGGCCCTAGCAGGCAGCTCTGTTTAGCCTAATTGCCTATTGGGCCACATCTGCCTGGAGTTTGACTGGCAGCACTTACCCAGCTAATGACTCCAGCTGGCCACTCTCTGGGCCTACTGATTGACTGCAGGGAGAGCAGTTCCTCCATTTAGCTCCAGCTATAGCAATAGATTCCAGCTTTACCAATGGTTTTAATGAAGGTGTACTTTGGTAAGCCTCTCTGTTTCTGTGTTCTCTGGCTTTCCTGGTTCCTGACCTTGCTTGGCTCTGTTCTTAGGCTCTGGCTTGTGGATTTTCCCTTGGATGTGGTAACGTGTCATCTGGTTCCCAGGCCCTGACCCTACCTGCATTTTGGACTCTACTGGAGAATTTCCCAAAGGAAAATCTGAGAACTCGGTCTCAGCCTCCTGCACCTTGATTTTGTCTGTGGTTTGGATTCTGCCTCAGGATTTCCCCTTTGAATCTGGTAGCTTGGCTCCTAAACCTTGACTCATCCTTTGTCTTACACTACACTGCTGGCTCCTACTTTCCCTCAGGGCCCTAAGCATTAGGCAAGATTGCCCATGACCTGGTTCCTTACAAATGGCACCAAGAGCATGATAATAAACTCACCCAAGATAGAGCCTAAAAGAAGTTCTGGGCAGGTGCTGGGGCTATTCTGAGTTGGCTGCATTGCTTTGTTTTTCAGATTTGCCATGCATGCATTGCTAATTGCTGGGATATACTTCACAGCAGTGCTGCCAGGTGGTATAGACATGCCCTTTTTATCCAGCAGTTGCTGCCACCAATGAGGCTGTGCCAGTGACACTGCACTTGAAGATACGCATGGATATTTTTGGTGAAATAGTTTATTACTGAGTTGGCATGTCTATATGTGCAAATGCAGCTGGATGGGCTTATTCCAAAGTAATTTACTCTGGAGTAAACCCACCCTGGGCAGGCATTTACATGTGCATGCATTTGGGACCAGGGCCTGTCGGGGAGCATGGGGCCAGAAAACAGCTGTCTCCTCACAGAGCCTGGGAGATTGCTCCCTACCCCTGGGAGCTACCTGCTGCTGGGCAGGCTCTGGTGGTGAAACCCAATTGGGGACAATGTCCCCTGCCCTGGCAGCAGGGAGGTCCCAGCTCTGGCTCCCCAGTTGAGGTGAGCTTGTGGGGAGGGGTAAGTTCCAGCCCCCTGCCCCAATCTGCTGGTGTGGCAGCTAGCAGTCTAATTGTGGAGCTGGGGCCAGGAGCTCAATGCTGCCAGGGCATGGGAACATTGTCTCCACCCAAGCTCCAGTGGTAGAGCCCACCCCAGCAGCAGGGGCAGGAAGCAAACTCCCAGCCCCCGCTCTGCAATCACGATCCTGGAGCCAGGGTTGGGAGCTCCCTGCTGCCAAGGTAGGGGGACATTGTCCCCTCCCAGGCTCCAGTGGTGGAGCCCACCCCAGCAGCAGGCAGCTCCTATCTCCCACCCCTGATCGGCCGTCTACATGTGCCTTACTGTGTAGTAATTACTTGGCAGTTAATTTGCTGCTTGCATTTGCAGGTAGCAAATTAACTACATTTATGTGGCATGTTATAAAACAAAATCTTTCTTCAGTTCTGGGTACAATAGTAAAATACTGCATGGAAATGAAATCTTAAGGTTCTGAAATTAGGTTTAGCTCCTTTTGCAAAGCATTAGTCTGCAACAGTGAAAGAACTGGCATTTCCTCCAATAGCACCCCCTCCATATGACATTTAGTGACATTTATTGAATTTTTAAGGGCCTTGGTTGCAGATTCCTGTAGTGATTTTGTGTGTGTGTGTGTGTGTGTGTGTGTGTGTGTGTGTAGCCTCAATATGTACCTGCATCTTACTGATGTGGATCTTCTCCCTTCTCTTACTGTTTTTACAACATGAGGTAAAAAGAAGAATAAATGAATGAACAGTCCTATATTTTAAACAAACTTAAATAATTACTTTTTTCCACTTGAGTTGGTCAGGATTATTCATTTCCCCCTCCCCATTCAAAACCTCTTTTATCAGAAAATGCTGATAAAGGGATTCCTTAGTTCAGGGTGAAAGGCCTGATCACAGATAGAAAACTTTCCCCCTCTTTCCTCCTCCCCCCCATCGCTGGGGCACTCCCTTGGAGACCCAGGTTCAAGATGTTGCTCTGTCTCATGCCTATACCCAATGGGAATGCTCCAGCTACTTGGCTATAGAGGCTTTCTTTCCATCTCGGGCCTAATGAATGTTTAATTGTTTATACAAAGAGGAGCAATTCCCATAGAAGAGGTTAAAAATCAGGCAGGGCAAAGCCTCAAGCCTGGCTATCCATAATCTCTAATCACAGGCAAGTGTGCAAACAAACAGGGAACAGAGTCTGTCTTTCACTGGTCTGTTGTATATAAAGTTGAACAGATGAAATAAGAGAGCCTGAGAGACTGACTTGAGTCTAAAACTTAACTGTCCCTGTATTGAAAGAACAGAGCAATAGCTAAACTGTGTGGAACAATCAAATGGCAGAGAATGCAACAAAGAGTCAGTTCACAAGACCTTGTTTTCCTACAGAGCCAGGATTCATAGAATGCAACTCAGGGTTCGTGAGTCTCACTGTCCCTTTGCTGTTGGCAAATCCCTCTGAAACCCACTCACATGATGTACCCTGGAGCTACTGTAGCTAAGGCATGAAAATGTATGATGGTGGGTGGGTGTAATACACTCTCAGCCCATTGTGTGAGGTACTTGGCATTACATTTGCCTAAGTGACTAATAATGAATTTTTTAAATGTCCAAAATTATGTTTTACTACACGAGCAAATAGATATTAAAAAATAACTAAAAACTTTACAAAGAAAACATTAAAAATAACAATACATATTGTGATTTTAATAATGCTTTCCTTGTAACATTTTCATTATATTGCTCCTTGGTGGCAAATAAGTTGCAAACCAGTTTCACCATCCCTGAGAACTCCTTGCATTTTGTGCCCATAAAAGGGAAACAGAAAAGAAAAAATTAAAAACAGCTCCTCCTGGACACACTTCTACTTTGTTTCAGGTCTTAATGTTCAGTGCTTGATATTCCTGCCTGAAATACTGGCTTACATAGATTTCATAAACAATAGGACTGGAAAGGACCTCGTGAGATCATCAGGTCCAGCTCCCTGGCCAAGGGGCAGGAAGTCATCTGGGGTCAGATCACCCCAGCAAGATAAGGATCCAAGCATTTCATAAAGGTATCTGAGCAGGTGCTTGCACCACATCTGGGGCAAGTCTATTCCAGACTCTGGAGACTTGGATTGTAAGGAAGTTTTTCCTTATGTCCAGTCTAAAATGATCTTCCAGCAGTTTGTGACCATTAGACCTTGTCATCCCTTGGGGTGCTCTGGTGAACAGATGTTCTCCCAGTTCCTGATGCACAGCCCTCATATACTTATAGGATGCCACCAAGTCACCCCTGAGCCTCTGCTTTTCCAGGCTGAAGAGCCCCATGCCTCTCAGCCTCTCCTCATAAGGCCTATTCTCTTGCCCTCTGATCGTGTGTGTAACTCTCCTCTAGACTCTCTCAAGCTTCTCCACATCCTTTCTAAAGTGGAGACCCCAGAATTGGATGCAGTACTCTAGCTGCAGCCTGACCAAGGCCAAGTAAAGTGAGAGGATGACTTATTGGATCTTGCTTGAGATGCACTGGTAGATGCAAGCCAGAATTTGTTTTGCTTTGCCAGCTGTGGCATCGCATTGGTAGCACATGTTCATCTTGTGGTCAGTCATGACCACTAAGTCTCTTTCAGTCATGGAGCTAGTGAGTGTAGCACTGCTGAGTCTGTAAATATAATGTGGGATTATTTCTCCCAAGGTGGAGCACCTTGCATTTCTCTGGATTGACTGTCACCAGGTTTTGATCCACCCACCTTGCAAGCCCGTCCAGGTTGGCCTGAATTACCAGCCTATCCTTTAGTGTGACCACACTTCGCCATAATTTGGTGTCATCTGTGAACTTAGCCAGTCCGCTTCTGACACCAGAGTCTAGATCATGTATAAATATGTTAAAGAGTACTGGTCCAACTACTGAGCCCTGGGGGATGCCACTGGTCACCATGCGCCATGTTTACTTGGTTCCATTAATTATCACTCTCTGGGTCTGACCACAGAGCCAGTTCCCCAGCCATCAGACTATAAGGTTGTCGAGGCTGCAGTTTCCCCAATATTACCATGAGGACATCATGGGAGACCAAGTCAAAGACTTTTTTCAAATCTAAATATATGCTATCAACCTCTTTTTCTTTGTCCAGGTGATAGGATCCACTGCCCTGTCATACTGGGCTGATGGTGTCGCATCAAGTCTGGTCAGTAGATTGAAAGGTTCCAGCCCTGCAGTGATATGGCTTGGTGCCAGTATGATGGAATTTCTGGCTTGTTTTCAGTTTACCTTTTAAATATCATAGTAAATCTCACACAACACACACATGCATTCAGAAAACATTGGTATATTCCAAAATCAGCCCCTCAAAAGTTCAGACATGCCAGAATGAAGGTTGCCTGTGGAACCTTATGTTCATACCAGAAGACATACCATTATTGTAATGTCATAAATTCTATGGAAGAAGCAATCTTTGGACCAATTTGAATAGTCAAGAGAGATGGGATATCAGCTCCTGTGCTTCAAAGTGCCTTTCCTCAGGCCTGGGAAAGAAGTAATAGTCCTAGCCAAGAATAAGTTAGAACAATTGCTTTAGTTTAATCTAATACTGTTAATTTTCTGAGCATTTGAAAGGCAAGCGGGCAATGACAGCAGTGAATGCAAGAATATAATCCTGCAATAATGAACCCAGACTTGCCTTTCTAGAAATATCTGCAGCAGGTCCTGGAAACCCTTCTAGTTAGCAGCTATGCTCTCCAAACTTTTGGACAGTCACCACAAGTCAAACTTCAGAGACTGTGGGGAAAACACTAGGATCAAGCACAGACCCTGCTGATCAACCACCTGGCTCCACCAGGCAACCAAATATATTGATCACAGAAAACTGCATTGCAAACTTATTCAGGCACTATACACCCCCACCACGTGAATGAGAAATGAAGAAGAATACAATATGCAACTATGGGGAAGACAGCACAACCATGAAACATCTAATGAACAACTGCCTTCTAAGGGTAGGTACAGACATTACACACAAACTGCTGCAAGTGATCAGAAACCAGTCTAAACCTGTAACAGAACAGAAGTTCAGCACACATAGCCCAATATAAAAATGGCGGAACCTGGTCTAAGATAGATCATTATTGCAGGGTCATATTCTTGCATTCACTATTGTCATTAGAGGGGTGGCAGTAAGATATGTGCAAGGATAGGAACCCAGGCTATTGGTGTTGACTCTAACGCTCCTGTGATGATTTTCATAGAAAACTTACAAATTTTCTGTGTATGCTGCATGCCTAATTTGGTGTGTGGAAACCAGCTGCTGCAAAGACCTGGGCCAAGGTAGCTGTTTGCAAGGTGTGACAGCCTGCTCCCCAGCTGGCCCCAACTAGTTTGTATATTTTCCTTAGCCTTTGTCTTGGCACCAGTCTTTATCAGATGTTAGCAGCAAGGGAGGCTACATTCCAGAACCATTCTGGAATATTTTGAAAAGACTTTGTACCTGTTTGCTACACTAGAAAGCAACTTTCTTTGCTTGGTGTGTGTGCTTGGGTGGGCATAGACACATAAGTTTTGAGGTTATGTCCTATTTTGCCTATATTTTGCATCTATCCCTGTAGTCCAGTCACAAGTCCCGCTACAAAACACCAAGCAGAGAAGCAATTTGGCCACCTTTTTTTTACAGCAATATATGCATTTTCTTTGGGATAAGCAAATAAAATAATACTTAGCATTAGTATAGCATTTCTGATCTCCATGTTTTGTGATAACAGGTCTTTACAATGTCATTGTGAGGAAGATATTGACCCCATTTCATAGACAAGGAAACGGAAAGTCCTATGTCTCTGACCCATGCTCATCCTGCTAGTTCACACTGCCGTTCAGCTAATTTACCAAATACCCACTGTTGCCTATGTAAATATAACCTAGGTCATGTTCTTTGTCTAATATGCTCAATATGTGTAACACTTAAGAGGCCCTGAAGGATCTATACTTCTTGGTGGTCTTAGGCAGAAGTAAGGCAGATTTTTGTCTTGTGGTGCCTTTTGAAACACCTCATTTGAATGAAAGCTAAGGAAGATGGTACAGGAAAACAAATACTCATTTCTCCTTAATTACACCTTTATCCAGAACACTGATATTCTGAATTTTGAAGAACACAAAGCAATAAATATAATCAGGTCAAATGGGGAAAACATGCTTTCATTGGTTATTATGTAAGTACAGCTGCACAGCAAGGCTAATTCTTTGCAAGACAAATTAGCTGGACTGAGTTCTACAATAATATGGTTAAATTGGTTCAGAGGCCCAGCTTAGCTCATTCAGAGCTATCTCTGCTATTTCTGTATGGCACTATATCATGCCATATAGACATATCATAGAGCTATTGATTTGAGGGATATGAAACCAGATGGGATTACCCTATGTGAGCCTGCCACAAAACCTATGATAAAATCATGTGGACTGGATGAGTTTTCTTTAAAAAAAAAAAAAAAAAAACCAGAAAGAAAGAAAGAAAAAAAATCCATCCTGTTTTCGCTAAAGTTAAGTTGTTCAAACAATTCCATTCTGTTGCATTTCATTAAGAAAGTTATTTTTTTTAATTAAATACTTAACCTGTCTGCTGGTCTTTTCAAAATCAATCCTAAAACATGCTGTTACTCTGTTTCTTCCTTCTGTATATTGTTGAGATTTTTGTCCTCCTTTGGAGCAGGATAGCAAGAGTAGTTGAAAACTTTTGTATGCCTGAGGCATTGGGGACCAAAAGAAATACAAAGTCCCCCAAATATTGGTGATCTTTAGATTCAAGGTTTTGAGGCCATTTCTGGTTTTGTACATCAAGTACTTAAGTGCATGCCTAACTTTAGGCCTATGAGTAGTCCCATTGACTTCCATGGTATGGGTTTTGCAGTGTAGTTCTGAATGAGGTACTCTTCACCCACTTCCTCATTTTCTGTCATTACTGGATGAGGATTATTGGTATATGCTGTGTGCCTTCTGGCTTATCTCTACTGTACGTACAGAAGTAATTATTTCCCCTCCCTCCCCCTCCCATTTTTTCCTAGAGTAGAAATCTTATAGTTTCATAGTTTCATAGTTTTAGGGTCGGAAGGGACCTAATAGATCTTCTAGCCCGACCCCCCCGCCAGGGCGGGAGAACAACAAAAGAACCCTAAACAAAAAACGGGACTCAAATGAGTCCAGCTCTTAACTGCTCTTCAGTGTCATTTGCATGTCTGATTTATATAAGACCCAAACTTTGACCAGAGGATCCTGCTGCTATAATTTTTTTTTAAATTGCACAGACTCTGATGATACTCCCTTCGTCTTTGATGTGAGGTTTATGCGCACTTTGCAACATGCCCAGCTCTCTCCTTCATACCGCAGTCATTAGCAAAACTTGCTGGTTTCTGGAAGAAATGAATTAGTGCAAAAATTTTTGAATTCCTGTTCTCATTCCTAATGTGGAAAATTTCCCAGCGGCATAACAGGGCAGCTCTAAGGGCAGCTGTGGCATACAGGGCAGCATTGGCTGCTCCATTGCTAGCTGTGGCATGGCCAGTCACCAGTTGCAGCAGTAGCTATTTTGCCTCCTCACCTTCCCCCAAAGGCAGCTCCTGGGGCTACTTCCTGGAAAACACCCCTGTCCCATTATGCCGCTGGAATTCCAGTCTTTCCTCACCTCTCTGCCCCACACCCCCACCAGTGCCCTTCTCGCACCCCCTCTGTTTTCTGGAACTTGGAAAGCAACACAATTTGATGAAAGAGGCCTGTTTTCGATTGATATTTTTTCCCACGTTTTTCATTGTAATTCATTGATATATTTATACGGTCTTTATTAAGACAGGTCAGATTTATTTTTCATTTGCTTTAAATTGTTTATGCCCTCTTAAAAATGCGCTGTATCTTCACTATTGGGTTTTCTCCTATCTGCCTGACAATGACGGAGTGTTATGTGCTAACAAGTACATTAAGAGCCTATTCTGTTGCATGCTTTGTTCTATTTGTAAAATGAGAGTTGTAAGGAGGTGAGACAGACAAACAGACACAGAATAGGTCGGTTATCAACTCGGCAGTTGGTCATTTGAACTCAGTCTGGGTTAAGGATGACCAAAGATCAGTAGCTTTAGGCGGTTACATGGCAAGCCAGATTTTCAAAAAAGCTCCGCTTCTAAATAAAAGATCAGATTTGCAAAAGAGCCTGAAACCTGTTTTCGGAATGCTTTAAAAAACCTGCTGATTTTAGCTTGGGGCCTAAATGGATCTCTTGGGAAACGTGTGAGAGGTAGCCATCCAGTGTCTAGTGGACGAATATCCCTGGTCAGTTCTAGTGCATATGCACTGGAGCCCTATATTCAAGCTATTCATTTGGTGGCTAGACTTTCTGGGGTATACATGTTCTGGATATTATCCAAACTGGAGACTAAAGAAGACCCTTATCTATAGGCAGCAGCTTTACTAGGGAGGAGGAAGAGGAGGGGAGGCTTCATCTGGCTAGGTTAGTAGCCTGTTCTGTGTTCCAAGCTTCTCTCAGATTAAAATTGCGCTTTGCATAATCTTGCGTACTGTACCAGAATAGCCAGCAGCTTCAGCAAGAAGGTCAAAGACTGAACAAGCCTGGAAACCAATATGGCTCAGGAGAGCAGGACTGAGGCATGGTGGTGAAGCCTACACACTGCTTGTTAATATTTCCTGCTTTCTGAGTAGCAAGAAGATGTCCGTGCCCCCAGGTTTTCAGATCTGATATCGTTCCCCAACACTAACATCTGTATAAAACAAAATGTGTTCTATTGACTAGAGACATCTGGCTACTGGAGGTACTAAAGTTAATTTATTTTGGTTGGTAAATTCAATCTAATTTAAAACAGCAAAATATAATCTAGGAGTATTTCACTAGTGGTTCCCCCTTCCCCCCTCCCCCATCTCTGTCAAATAACTGAGGTATGATGAATCTGCAGCTAATATTCATGCAAATAGCCTCAGGATTTTTTCCCACCCACTCCTGCACTTTGCCTTGTCATCTTATTAGAGAGTGGCACGGCACAGAGTAGAAATGTACAGTCTCACTCTGCAATGAGAAAGCAAAGGGGAAAAGCACAGGTTACAAGACATCTGTCAAATCAGATAGCAGGAGGAGGGGCAGTGCATAGCCAGGCATTCTTGAAAAAAATAGACTTGATTTCCCACTTTGTTACAGCAGTTTCACACCAGAGCGCTTCATTGGCTTCTGTAAGGCTGGTCCTGATTTGCCTCTGTGCACAGGAGAGAAATCAGGAGCTTAGTGTGTTTAGAGCTGAAGCAACAAAAGGAGCAGAGGGAGCTTATTCTAGAGGTTTCCCAGCTGGCACTGGAGGGTGGGTTGAGTGAACTGGAGCCCCCCACCTCATGGGGGGCGGTGCTCCAATACACCTGCCTCTCCCTCCAGCGGGAGCTGAACCCCTCCCCGACCGAAATCCCTCTGCTCCCTTTCCACCCTCCCATTCTGAAAATAGGTCTGAGGCAGGGAAGACAGAAGTTACAGAAGACACTATGTTTTGAATTGTCTTCATCTGAACTCTTATGCAATGAGGGTTCTGACTTTTGCCCAGTGGGATATTTTTAAGTGGTCTGCAGCCATGCACTTGTGTTTGGTCATGGCTACAGACCACTTTCTGTGGCCAAAATGGGTGAAAATTGTCACTTCTGTCTGAGCCTCTAAAGTTCACTTACTTCCTTGGTTCTTCAGGTGATTGTCTGACATTTGATTCATGAATGAAGCTCAATATGAAACAGAGTCAGAGAAGGGGATAAAGCCATTACCAGTAATCTTTTGCTCAACAGTTTAGTCTCTCATGTAAGAAGTAGAAGACCTTGGTTCTCAGACAGAACACTGACCTATGCTCCCATTTCTCAGGACAGCATCTTGACCATCAGGCTATGAGAGACTCAGGGAGAAAGAGGCATTCTCCCCTTCCTGTTGAAGTTAGGCCACAAGGTAGCCAAGAGGACACAATTCATGGACCAGAAGGAAAACAAGTAAGAGGACCTGTAATATGTAGCTTACTGGTTAGAACACTGTGTGTTGAGGGAGGATTCTCACATTCTGCTCCCTACTCCCAAGCTTATTTCTGTTTGCAACCCAATAATTATCTAATGCACAGTCCTGCCAGCTGGGATCAGAGACATTTGCTATCCTTTGTTGCAAATCTGTTGCAATACAATCAACTTTATTTTTATATAAGGAAAACGATTGAACAGGTGACAAAGTAAAGAAGAAACTCGGCATACATCTTGCCTGTCTTTTCAGAATCTTGGCTGGCAAGTGCTTAAGTGAAAATTTGTTCCAGGGCAAGTCTGAGGAATAGTTAATGGCTTGAAGCAGAAGTCTTCATAGAAATAGTAGCTGGGAACACAGTATCAGAGGATTTCAGTGTTGTTTGTAGATAAGGAATGTTTGCTTCATTCTCAATGGCTGTCCTCAGTTGACACCAAGAAGCCACATTTAACCAAAATCAGTATGATAATAAAGAAAGCTATGATGTTTGGTATTCAAGATTCATGCTGTGTTGGCCAGTTTTGATGAGACAAAATATGTAATGGGGCATGCTCCTGGTTGTTATTTGATGAGTGTAAATCTTAAAATTGGGTTTACCTTGTCAAAGCTCTTATTTACTAGTTCCCAATTCACTGTTGCTAATAATCTATCCTTTGATATTTACTCAGCATTTGCTTTCCATCACTGTTCCCACCAGCAAACATGTTTGCAAGATGGTAAGAGTGATTAAAATGTAACTATTCTTCTCTAAGAATTTTTACTCCTTGTTGATCCAAGCACTTGGAGCACTTGTACACACGAATATGTTGCTAAGTACACGTGACAAAAATTCCCTTGTGTGTAGCTTAATGGTGTCACACTTTACACACATGAGAAGTTTGGGTGTCTCAAATTATTCCTCATGGTGACAAACTAAACCACATCCCAACGTAGTTTAGTTTGGCATGTAACAAATTACACCATTGTGGCCAAAACTCTGTCACGTATACATGGTAATTCACTGAATTACATGTACTGATCCCCCTTGCCCACCAGGTGCCACTACAATTTCCAGGTATTTGCAGGGAATTTGCAGTGTAATTTGCAGATATTTCTGTGTAATGAATGTTTTAGCGCACCAGGTGTGCTGCAGAGCCCAACATGGATCAATCTTTTGCTGACCTGTTTTTTGGGGGTTTTTTTAGTTCATTAAACTAATATTTCAAACAAACCATTTTTTGTTAATCATCTCCAATTTCACTGTACTGATAGCTAGGGTGTTTTGGGAGGTTGAAGATTGGGGTGGTTGAACTATGCTAGGCATCCAGGAGCACAGTAGCATTCAGTAAAATTACGTTACAAGCCCCGCACCTTTTTACATGAGATGCCCTCAGCGATAAAACTGTGGCTGCTCAGCAGAACACTTCAACCCCTGAACCCTGAATTCAGGCTCGGGTGGCTACTGCGGGTGTCAGGTCCCCACCCCATATTTAACAATAGGCCCCACTATCACAGCAACAGCTAGGTGCCAGAACCCAAGAGCAAAATCCCACAACCAGCTTTGCCAGGTCTCCCAGAACCCCCTTTTTACATGTGATGCCCTCAACGGTAAAAACTGTGGGTGCTCAGTGGAAGTGTTTCAGTCAGTTTTCACCATTTGTTGGCTTTGTTGTTTGTTTGTTTGTTTGTTTGTTTGTTTGTTATTGTAAGTCTCTGTGCTCTCAATCAATGTATACAGTGCTTTAGTGATCTGTCAACACTTCGCCCAGGCAGGCACTATGGGGTTGTGGCAAAGTGGTGAACTTCCCTTGACCAAGTCACCCCAAGAACTTCTGGGGTGTCTTCGGCTAGAACCTCTGGCCATTTACATAAAATCCAAAAGCAGGGTTCTGTGAAACCTCTCAGGGAACTGAAATCAGAGTTGCTTTATGAATAGCGGGGGCTCAGTTTCCTGTGACCTCCATAACTAGCCTGCCCCTAACAGGCACAGAGAGGCTTCAGAGTCAGGCAAAGCCCCCCACCCCAGCCTCTGGGTAGATGGTGAGGAAAGGTCTGGGGCTGTATGGCCACAACAAGGATCGAGCCCTTTGTGGCTCCCTGTCCATCTGCCCCGGCACACCACCATCTTACAAGTTGAAGTTGTGGGTGTTCTTGGCACTCTACCCAAATGTTGCCAACCCTGGCATAGTTGTTGTATAGTTAGAGCATAGTATATATATAGTACAGTCTAGTAATAGTACAGTTATAGAATAGTGATCCGTGGTTATTTATCATTCTTTTTCTTGTTTCCTGTTATATTCCTGTTGTTTGTAAATAAAGTTTTCTATTTGCTTTGTTGGATTTTTTTACTTCATGTTCCCTCTGTTTAAGAGGTGGACTTCTGGGAGGGGAGGCGAGGAGGGGGGTTGCTTTCTGTGGTCATAGTAATAAAAGCCCAGGACTTGAAAGCCCACAGTCCACTTTGCTTCCCAATTGCGGGGACTGCCTAGGGAATCAGGTAAAGCTGCATGTGCTCATATTAAATATTATTGGTGCAGTGCATCAGATCCTATTACAGAGGATCACCCTGTCCATTCATGACTTGGAACCTGCTACTGGAGCAGGGTCCAGTCCTTGGTGCATGCCTGAGTGTCTTCAGTGGGGGTGGTATTGGCAGCCAGCCCTGAGGATGAACTCCCCCAGGGCCATTCTCTCTCACCCCCATATCCAGTTGTTGGCCCTGAACAGGGAAGAGACAGAGGCCTTTTGTGCAAGTTTGCAACATTGCTGAGATAAGACGCTCTGCATCAGGACCCCAGCCCAGTTGCCATAGCAACTGAACCCACTGCCTCCACTGTCTCCTTTCAGACTGGCTGGTCTCCAGCAGCCAAAATGCTACACAGCCCACAGCATTCAGGGTTGGGGTGCATGGGGCTCCTGGACAACTGGGGTGAGGGGCTGGCCATGTCCCCACCCTACCGGCAGGGGCTTTCTCTGCGGAGGGACCAGGGAGACGACCCCCCCACTTATGCTGCTGCTGTGCCCTGAGCATGTCCCTGCAGCATGTTTCCTGGTTGGTGCAAGATTATTTGTTCATGAAGGCATAGGGCAGCATATGCCTTGCTTCTGCTCATCGTGCTGGTGCTCCAGGTCCTGGCTTGGGACCCTGAGCTATGATGGTGCTAGGAGAAAGCCTGGGCTGCCATGAAACCTTCAGCAATGGCTAGATGGATACCTGTCACAGCATGACACGTTCCTGCCCCCCGCTGCCAAGGATGACATTACTGCAGGAATCAATGCCTTCCTTAGTGTTTGACAGGCCATTGCCCACACAACCTTCGGAGCGTGGGTAGCTCAATAAAAAAGTGTTGTACTGTTTCCCTTTCACCTTTCTGCGTGCACTGTGAGTGCAACCTGGGTGCAGGGGCTATCCCACTGCAACCATTCCCCTGTCATCAGAAAGACATGAAAGAAAACTCTTTTAAAATTAATCCTAGACTTTATTCCATGTCAGTAAAACAAAGCAGAACAGAAGAAACCCACTAACAGCTAAAAGCCCATGACCCATAATTACCCCATCTGTCACCTTTGCACCCTCCAGCTCAACCTCGCTTAGGTTATCCTATGGAAGGATGAGCAATTTACTCACTCCTAAAAACCCATCACCTGGAATTGGCCCTGCATTTCCTCCCCCCAGCCCTTGCACCCTGCATCTCAAATTTTTTTCTTGGTTTTGCTATAGAAGCATGAGCAAGTAAGTCACAGGTAAAGATCCCATCACCTGTCATTGTCCCGACCGCCTTGTCTCAATCAACTTGCATAGGTTTTCCTATGGAACCTTGAGAAATTCACTCACAGTAGAGAACCCAATACCTGTCATTGGGTCTTCTCCCCGCATCTCCCCCAAGCCCCCTCAATATCAACCTCCCCTTCATCCCTAAAGTGTACGGGGGTTCTCCTGCGGTTAGAGGAGGGGTGTCCCTTGTTCTCAGGCACAGTGCCTATCAATGAGTTTGTCTCAATGGGGCCCCTGGCCAGTCACTTAAGGAGCTTCTGTCTAAACTTTCCATCCTGACGCTGGCTCTGCTCAGCATTCAGACAGAACTTACCAGCCAGGTCAAGGGATCTTATTGTGTTGGCCATGATCTCCCAGTGAGTTGCTGCCTCTCTCTTTTCAATCTTTATAAACATCTCACGCGTTTCATCACCCAAACGATCTGAGGCATGTACTCATGATGGAGAGGCTGCCACCAAAGCCTCCATCATGCCTTCTTTTGAATGTCACTGCCTGCGGCGGTGCTCATGCATTCACTCAGCTCTGGTGTGTGCTGGTGTCTGAACTTTAGGTGCATGTGCCAGAATTCCAGCAGATGTGGTAGTTGATAAAAGGTAAAAAACCCAGCAACTTTAAGAGGTGACCCAGCGCGTCCACCCCTTCCCCCAGTGTATACAAGACATCGCACAACAGCAAGCAGCAGACATATTTGCCGCTTCCAACACTAACCCCCTCCTTCACTTACTCCCATGCACGTAAGTCCTAGTCACCCAAAACAATATAATGTCCCTTCCCCATAACTTACAAGTCCCTGGTCATGGATCTTTGGGCATCTCCTGCACTGAGAAAAATCTTTCTGGCATACAGAACAATACTCAAGGAAGACCCTGGGGAGGTTGCAGTCATGTTCAAGATAACTTCTTGGTCTTGGGTTTCCATTTCCTATAGCTGCTGTGAACACCCACCCCTGCCTCTGAGTGGTTGAGTGAAGTTTAAGCAGTAAATGCTGCACTGCCTGCTCCGGTGTCAGGACAGTCTGTGGACTTTGGCTGGGTAGGTGACACTGTGACTGCCTTCAGCACACCCATCATGCCAAATGATTGTAGGCAAGCATCTCCTGCATCGTTTGAGAGAACGGTCAACAGCTTATCATAGAATGGGACTACTCTGTGTCCATCCCTGGAATGAGAATTCTGGTCCTTGGCTTGATGGAAAGCATATTTTAGGGACCTCATCTTTCTGCAGCTTTGAACCCAGCCGTGATTGTATCCAGGTTCCTTCATTTGCTTGGCAATGGATGCATAAACTGGCTTATTTCATTGATATTCCAGCTGCGTTATAATCTTTTGTTCCCCCAAATATCAGTCAAGGTCTCCACTTCATCGTGGCCCCAGTTGGGGCCATGGCGTTGAGATAAATCTGGCTGCACCTCCAGGGCAGATGCACATTGCTTCTTCTTTTATGACTCCATAGAATGTGTTTTCAGAGCCAAATTGAGACACTGAGAAAGGGGTTACTATGCCCGATGCTTTCTGACCACAGATGAGAGTATGGGACTTTTCATGCAAAAATGTCTTGACTTGTAAGTTATGCATACCGATACAGGTGTGAACTGTGCCTTAGTCATAACACTCATGCCAGTCTGCCCAAGTGACCTTTCCTAACACACCATTGAAATCCATAGTCTGACCCAAATTGCTCCCCAGATGCATCTATTGTTCAAAATGGTACATGATAATGGCTCACTGCTGTTAACACCTGAAACTCACTGCCTGCAATGTAGCTTGATTGAAAGGAATTGCTGCTGTCCCTTCAACCACCTCACCCCCTTAGTGCCTTGGCAGGAATTGTCCCTGGATGCCTGGCGTAGTTTTGGATGTGTTAATGAGATCTATTGATAAATATGGGGTGGGAACCTGACACCTAAAATAGCCACCCAACCCAGAATTTGGGGTCTGAGGATTAAAGAGTGCTGCTGAGTGACCACATAGTTTTACTGCTAAGAGAGTCTCATGTAAAAAGGGAGTGCTGGGAGACCTGGTAAAACTGGGAGTGGGATTTGCTCTTGGGTTTTGTTGCCTAGCTATGGCTATGATAATGGAACCTATTGTTAAATACGGGGTGGGGACATGACACCTGCAGTAGTCACCTGACCCTGAATTTGGGGCTTGGGGGTTAAAGTGTTCTCCTGAGCATCCACATAGTTTTACTGCTGAGGGTGTCTCATGTAAAAAAGGTGGTGCTGGGAGACCTGGCAAAACTGGGACTGGGGTTTTGCTCTTGGGTTCTGTTGCCTACCTGTGGCTGTGATAATGGGACCTATTGATAAATATGGGGCAGGGACGTGACACCCGCAGTAGGCACCCAGCCCTGAATTTGGGTCTTGGGGGTTAAAGTATTCTGCTGAGTGCTCACATAATTTTACTGCTGAGGGTATCTCATGTAAAAATGGAGTGCTGGGAGACCAGGCAAAACTGGGAGTGGGATTTTACTTGTGGAAATTGGGATTGTTTCTGTGGCCTTTGAACACCCCATGTTTGCACAGGAAGGGCACTTACAGGAGCCTGATGTGTGTAGGTTAGGAACTGAAATGTAAAGAGCATGACTGTTATAATGCTAACGACCCTATTCGACAGCCCCATCTAGACAAGGCCCTTAGTGCAAGCAAGTGTTGCTGTGTTCTTTGCATAACAAGATAGATTTGTTGACTCCTAACTGAATCAGTGAGAAGATGCAGCTGATCTTGGATGCCCTGGAGATGTCCAACCAGGGAACTGAGGAAATTGATAATGAAATCATCCAGGTACTGAACACAATGTATGCTATGCTGACCCTTGTACTGGGGTGCCAGTGCAGGTTAGCAGCTCCAACAGGCTCACTATACTGGAAAAAATTTTGGATGCTTCCTTTGTTGGACTGAGAGGAAGCCATGGATCTTGAGAGTGACAGGGCTCAGTGGATGAACCTACAGAGCAACGATCACAAGGTCTGGGCATAGGCAAGCAGATCTGACTGGTGGGAACACATTGTACTCTCCTCTTGGGATGATCAGCAGTGGCTTGAGATGTTCTGAATGAGCAGGGAGACATTCTTTCGCATAGTCGCTCTGCTTTTGCCGTACATTGAGCAACAGGAAACTGTCATGCAACAGCCCAACGCACCAGAAGAGAGGTTGGCCCTGCCTATCATGAAACTGGCCACCCCAACCAGCCTCTGCTTCATCAGGAACCAGTTCAGTGTGGCTCCCTGCATGGCCAGGGTGGTGGTACATGAGGTATGCCAGCTACTGCAGGATGCTGCGGTGAACAATTTCATCTGCCTCAATAACCCCAAGGAAGTTGTTGAAGACTTCAAGGCAATGGAGTTCCCTAACTGTGTGGGTGCATTGGACAGCACACACACCCTGGTACTATCGCCATCCCAGAAGAGCCGGTTATTTGTCAACAGGAAAGGATTTCACTTGGTGATCATCCAAGCTGTAGTTGATCACCAGGGGCAATTCACTAACATTTATACAGGCTGGGGAGGCAGTGCTCACAATGCACTTGTCTTTCAAAACTTGCCACTGCCTGGCATGATGGAGAAAGGACAATATGTGCCTGGGCTCCCTGCTGTAGTGATCCAGGATGTTTCTGTGCCCCTGCTTATCTTAGCAGACATGGATTTCCCCCTCCTGCCCTGGCTCATGAAGCCATATGGTGGACAAGTGACTGACCAGCAAAAGTATACATTCAACTACCACCTCAGCAGCAGCGTTCCCTCTAAGCTGTGTGGCATGCACCTCCATGCAGGCCTGCCTGTCAGCGTGGCATGAGCACACCTGTGCAGCCACAGACACCATGCAGCTTAGAGGGAACACGGGTCAGCAGGTGCTGTATGAATGTTGAATGTGCCTTTGGCCATCTGAAAGCATAGTGGAGGTCACTGAACTACAGGCTAGAAGTGAAGCCAGGAAACATCACCTCTTTCATTGTGGCAGCCTGCATGCCCACAATACTTGCGAGACCAGGGGGGACATTTTCAGTGACTCCTGGGCTGAAGAATTGTGGAAAGTGAGGGAGGCAACAGCCAAAAGCAGATGTGGGCAGGCAGGGCATGGTGCCCCCTTAGATCAGCAAGCAAACAGTGATTGGGGAACTATTGTGAGGAATTGCCTGGCCCAGCAGTTCCCAATTTGTGGTATGGGTACCACCAGTGGTACGCAGACAACCTGCCAGTGGTACACGTTAATAGTTTTATTACAATTACTTTGTATGACAAAAATTTGCTGGTGGTACTTAAAGTTGTATCATTTTAAATTGGTGATGTGCAGTCTGTCAGAGTTTGGGAACCACTGGCCTGGCTGCACATATTCTGGCTGCTGCCAGCAGAGAGGGGCTCTGTAGGCAACACTAAAACATTCAAAAGTTAACAGTTAGGGTTGAGTGTTTCCTTACATTAAATTTTAAAAATTGCTTTAGCACCTCTGTCTATGTGATCAGTACATTGCCTCTAGTGGGAGTGGGGTGTGGGGTGGGAAGGGGTGATCTGTGGTGGGTGAGTGTGAGCCGGAGAAAGCTGAATTCTTTGCTTTGGTGTCAGGGGGTGGAGGACATCAGGCCACTCCTGAGCCTGTCCCTAGTGTGCGACTCCTCCCCTCCAGATGACCACGCCCAGGGGATCGTGGGGTTAGGGGCATGCACAAAGCTCCCTGTGGGCAGCAACAGCTTCCCATGTTTTTTTGAAATATGAACCACTGGGACTTTGACAAGGCGGGGGTTTCTGGGGGGCGGGGGGCGGTGGTAAGATGAATGCCACTCAAGTGGAAGAAGGGGCAGGAACTCTACATATCAGCATTCCATGAGCTATAGGTGCCCCCTGCTGTAATTAGTACTAAAGAGGTCAGCGGAGTGAATTGTTATGCAGTGCCCCCTTCAGTATTTAACACTGAATAGCTCATGGAGCAATTTATGAGATTTTTGAGCAGTCATGTGTACACAGTAATGGAAATAATTAAAGCCTAACCATGTCAATTTAGGGGACATAGAATGATAAGCTATGGAATGAACCCCCATTAGGTATACAAGTACCCTTGGTGAAAATAGGGGGTGATATAAACTAATTCTTGTTAGAGAAATTAATGGTCAGTAGATATTTCTTTCATGAAATTCTAATTACGTAGACAGAATACATGAAGCCCAGTTCTTTATTAAATGAAGGGCTCAAACCACAGGTGACGCTGGCTCTGCTGTAGTTCCAAACCTCTTTCAGGTACCACTATACCCAGATGCTCAGTCTCTTAACATTTTCCCAGAGTCATGTTATCAACCTTCTGTGGTGCTTCTCCAGCTTCACTCTCATACTCACACAGTCTCTACCAAGACAGTACCAGCAAAGTCCTTTGGCCAAATTCAGATTCTTGTGGGCCCACATGTCTTTGTTTTAGGCATTGCCATGTGCTTTCTGCAGTGACTCTATTGTTTTAGCGACCTGGTTCCATCAATAAGCCTTATGCCATCTCACAGCTATTTGCCCAGCACCACCACCATCCTTTTAGTGAGGTGTATCAAATCATAAGTACATTATCACTTGGGGTGGGGGGGGCAGGGAACCCTAATAATTAGATTGTAAAAGCCTCTATGAGAAGGGACCATCTTTGACTGTGTCAGGACAGTCCTTAGCTCCCTGGGAGCCCAGTCTCATCTGGGTTTTTATGTGCTACCACAACTAATAGTAATAATCTAATACAAAAGGCCTTTCAAAATTGGAGGCTGGCAGTACAAGCCTAGGAAAGGAGTGACAGTTTGTGCCTTTCCTCACTCATTTCTGTGCCTTCATATAAATAACTGTATTGCAGTGTCACCAAAATGAAATTAGAAGAGTCTGAACTGCGAACTAAAAGCTGACTGAAACAGTGTTAAAAATGCCCGAAGGAAAAATTGTTATGTGAGGAAGGGAAAATGTTGAAGAGCAGTATCAGAGAGACTTTGCAATAGCAGCCCACATTTATACCCATGCAAGCCTGAGGGCTGCAGTTGCCCCACAATGTATAATTTCAACTTATACTAGCTCTTGGTTAGATTTGCATGATAGTGCAGGTCATTAGTAATCACCTGGCACCTTTACATTGCTCTGCGTCACTAAGCCATGGTGAGCATTTTCCAGGATTAACTTTGCTTCACTTCTCAATTGGTTTCCATGGGCTTAGCAAGCCCTTTTTTTAGCCAGCGTGGAGAAACTAATGCTCTTATTTCTCGAGCTTGTTAACAAAATGCATGAGACCAGATCATCCCTTCCCATTTTTGCCACAGCAGATGTAACTAACAGAAAGTCCAGTGATATAGTTTGCAAACTGTTAGAGGAAAAGGAATTCAGCCTAAGTGAATTCAGCTGACATTTCTTCAATCTCTCATAAATGCCTCTATGCATACTCTGTCCATGTGTGGCTGGGCAGGTGTTAAGGGGTGTAGGCCTAATGCCAGAGAGAGAGAGAGAGAGATGCTCCAGGCCTCACCAGTGCTGGGAAGCCTGGACAGAAATACCTGTATGCCCAGGGTAGTCATTGGTGTCTGGCCTAGGGCATGTGAACCAGACTACTTGTGATTCACAATGAGAAAGCTCTAGTAAAACAAAGGCAGAAACTGATGGTGTCTCTGAACATTGATTCCTACAGGTTATCCTGCCTGGGCACTGGGAATACAAACAGTAGCACCAAGGGTCTGGCCCTACAACATGGCATCCCTTGTCATTCCCAGGTCACCACAGAACTGGTGAAGTTTAATGAATACTTGGGGGATATCAGTATAGCTGGTGGTATCTGCAGGTTACTTTTCAGGAGGGCAAGTATCTTCCCCCCTCCCACTTCCCCAGCACTCCTCTGGTCAGAGGGTGAATCAAATGCTACAGGAAAAACTTTACAATATGATACACACATTCTATCTGTTCTCTACCTGGAGCACGATACAACTCAGGATGAGTAGCCCCAAGTCTTTAGTACTTCAAGTGGAGCAAGCATAATACCTTTCCATCTCTCTTTCTTTCTCTGTCTTTTCCCACTTGTATTATTAATGAATACAAGAGTAACAGATTGCTGTGGATGTGAGAAGAGTGTTCCAGCTGCATCTGAGAACTAAAATGGGCATAGCCAGGGTCTCTTACTTTTCCTCCATTAGTGGGTCAGGATATAGATTTGTCAAGCCAAAATTTGGATTCAAACCCTGCTTTATCCAAACTCTGCAGTTCAAGTAGCAAAAGAGAGGCATTTAAAAAAAAATTTTAAGCCTCTCTTTGGGAGCTATATTTTTCTTATAGGAAAATGTCCTTCTCCATATGAACCTCCTCAGTTCCCACTGTTAAAGCCAGTATGCACTTGCTTATGCTTTGTATTTCTACAAAATCTTTATTTAATCTTTATTTAAAATTATTTTAATTTATTCTTCGCTAAAAGCGAAGAATGAAACCCAGTCTCAAATTGCCTACAAACAAAGGATCACACTGCTCCAAGATGTGAACAATGAGCTTGGACTGTGACTGACACATGCCATTCTCCCTTCAGGCTGTGGAGAAGTGTCAAGAGATAAAAGCTGGCGAGTCGCATGAATGATTGGTTTTTTTACATTCTAGACTTTCTGTTCTGTTTCATGGGAAAATTTAGGGCAGGAGTGGAAGGGTTGGGGGAGGGAGATTAAGAAATACTGCTCCAAGATGTGAACAATGAGCTTGGACTGTGACTGACACATGCCATTCTCCCTTCAGGCTGTGGAGAAGTGTCAAGAGATAAAAGCTGGCGAGTCGCATGAATGATTGGTTTTTTTACATTCTAGACTTTCTGTTCTGTTTCATGGGAAAATTTAGGGCAGGAGTGGAAGGGTTGGGGGAGGTAGATTAAGAAATAGAACTTGAACCAAAGAATGTGTTATTTTTCAGAAGTTGCTGCTGAAGTGAATACTGCCCTGCCCTCAAATTTACCGCAGCCAGTGAGCATTTTTGCTTTGGTGGTGGTAAGCTTCTAATTTTGTGTTTCATTGGGTGTGTGAGTATTTCACTCTGTTCTACAGGTGAAATGTGTGGGAAAAATTTTGGAATAAAAATAATAGGTAATAAAAGCACTTACGTATGGTGCTGTTTAATTTAGACTTCAGAACATTTTACAAAGGCAGTTCACTATTACTCCTCTCACTTTGAGTGGAGAATCTGAAACAAAGGGAGGTGAAGTAATCTGCCAAATAAGTGAATCAATACCAGAGCCAGGAATAAAAATGAGCTCTCTTGACTCTCTGCCTGGTGCCATATTCATGGGCCATGCAGAGCCAGACCATTCCTGTCTGTGTTGTCACAACTGCAGTGTTACAATTCTTTCATGTTTTCATTCTGGTAGGGCCTAGACACCTCAGTTAGAGTCAGGGCTACTAGTGTTTTTCTAACTTGCTTGCATCTCCTGATAAAAAAGGTGGGATCCAAGGAACTGGCACCCCAACCCAGAAAGTTTAAGACACTTTATGAAAAAAAAGGTAGATCTGTTCTAAAAACCATTCATCTTGCTGTTCTGATCTTCCTACAATTCTTCATCAGGAGCAACCATGATCCCTGTACTCTATCATTTCCATCCTGCAACAAAAAATGACAGCTACCCCAAGCACTTCTTAACTGGTGGAAAGTTATGACAACATCTGCAATACAGTGGCTTGGAGAAGACAGTAAGTATTTTCAATAATAATTAAAACTTAAGGTACTCTCTGTCTTCTTTGTACTGAACAAACACCAATTCATCAGCTTCATCCCCATGAAGTAGGTAAATAAATATCCACATTTTTCAAGTAGAGGAAATAAACCCTATTATGTCTGTTTGTCCAAAACTACACACAAGTGAGGCACAGAACGAGGACTAGAACTCATGAGGCATTGTATTTCCAAATTGTCTGTTTTGTCAAAGAAATATAGGCCCTTCGAAGAGCAGACTGAAGTCAATGGAAGGCTTTTCATCAACTTCAATGGGTTCTCAAACAAGTTTCATGTAAATCAAAATGAAGAAGTGATGTTCATACATTATGTGAGTGAACATGTAACGTATCTTTAAAAAAGAAAAAAAATCAACTTAAATAGTATAGTGTATGCGATGTTTTCTTTTTGCAGTGAGACCCTTCTTCTCTCATACATTCATTTACTGCTTTTCCTTTAACCAAACTGTCTTTTTCTGTGACTGTCTCTCTTTCTGTGACTTTCATGTTTTCTTCATATTTAATTTATAGCCTGGAATAGTGTTTAGAAACGAGAGGGGATGAAACCCTAAAATCCAACACCGGGAAGAAGATCATGCTGTCCAAAAGAAGATCAATGATCTGTTGCTTATCAGAAAAAATGTCTTGAGTGCAAAAAAGAAAGGTTTACCAATTATTTTCATGGTAATGGTCCACAGAAATCCAACCAGAGATTTGCTTTCCCCATCATCCCAGCAGAAAGAGCACAATACTACTTGAATGGACAATACTACTTGAAATGCTTGCAAGAAAAAAACAGAAATCACAGAGAATTTGGCTGGTTGCTTTACCAGCTGGATACTTGGCCTAGCTTAGTTATAAGGTTTGCTAGGAGGTTTTCGGTTTCAACTGGTGGCTCAAATCCAGTGGTGACTTGGCAGATCTGGCAGTGTTTGGCAGGGTTTGCTGCCAAGCATGTGGAGCTCCCCCCTCCTGTGGGATGCTCCATGCGCCCCAGCATCACAGCGTTCACAAGCCATGCTGGTACCTCGACGTATGTAGAAAAAACTTTTAAAGCTGTGTCTATATCCAAATTGCTGATTCTCCAAATCAGCACTGAATCTTCAGATTCAGCCAAATCGAATCAGGGACAGTGATCTGAATTAACAAATTGAATCACTGTCCCTGATCTGGGCCAAATCCAAATCAAATAGGGTGTGCTTCACACACCCCTACTGTTTAGTGACAAAAGATACATTCTTCTACAAACTTAAATAGCTTTGTTGATATGTCAGCAACACCAGAGAGAGAAGCATCAAGAAGAGGGACAGAAAAAACACAACAACGGGGAGTGGAGAGTGTGAACGAACAAGTTGTTCCCTGCTTGGGGAAGAGTCAGAAAAGAGAAACTAGGCACTTTGAGGTCTCAAGCCCTGAAAAAAACTGAACAGCCAAGTACCTTTGGGGTGCTTAAGGCTGGACTGGGGACAGAGGGACTGCTTAACCCGTGGTGGGGGTGACAGAGAACTTCTGGCTGAATGGCCTTTGCCCCAATAAATGCCTTTACTGAAGAGACTGTCTACTTTGTCTTGAAACTTTGGGTTGCACTGGGTGTCCCCAGCAGGATGTAAAGTCACTCTCAGGAGCAGAACTGGATGCTCAGCTCACTCCTTGCGTCAAGGCCACAGAGTACCAGGGAGGATGAGAGACTGAAAGGCAAGGTCTCAGAGTAGGAAGGGGATGGGGTCCTTCTCTGCTCCAGAAGCCAAGCCTGGACTGGCTTCAGGGAAGTCTCTCTTCTGAGACCAGAAAAGGCCAGAGTGGTTCCAAGCAAGCATCTCCCCTGGGGGGCACTCTGTGACACCATGGGAGGTCAGTCTTTCATAATCTCTTCATTACGGACAGAAGGCTCTGCAATATTTCCATTACATGTTCCACAGGAGCTGGGGTTTGCCAAAACCTACAGGCCCAATTGTATCCCCCGAATAGTGCTTTGGATCCATATAAGGAACACGAGTGAGCCACAGTGGGCCAAGGAAGCACCATAAGCAGCACAAAACTAACATCTCAAGCCTGTTTGTGAGCTGGGTTCAAAGGTGAAGGGGAGGGGGAGGACTTGTAGCTATAGCACTTGTGCTATGTGGTGATCTTGGATTGTGCATCAAAAGAGAGGCTGCTATAAATCAGAGCAGCCCTGAGGCCCTGCTTCTCAAGTAAATTGCCACAAAATCTGGACCTACATCTGTGTCATGCAGGGCAGTATCACCCCATTGATGGTCACACTGCAGCACCCTGAGGCACTCTGAAGTCTTAGGACCAAAATGGCAACATGCCAAGAGCAGCAGGCTTGCTAATCACTGGTTGGCTTGTAGGCTCACTGAACACAGGTGGTGAAAGGTGACAAACTGAGTCTTGCTCACACAAGAAATAATTTGAATATGAACAAGGGAAGCAGGATTCTCTGTTGACTTCAACCTATAGGCTCAGATGCTATTGTGAGGAAAAACAAATGTCCAACCCCAAAATATATCTTTTTCTTCCAGTTCTAGTTCACAATACTTCATAGTCATATAGCCACTGAACAGTCACCAAAAGCTATCTAGATCAAGATTTGCTCCATTTTTTATTTTAGTTTATAAATTGGAATTGGACCAATTTTATTGCTCAGAAATAACTTGTGGGGAGCAATCTTTCCCTGAATACCTCTAAGCTTCAGCCATTTTTTCCCCTGATTTTGGAGTAATTCCTCCCTCACATTCCTACATGCCATGAAGAAACAACCATTTAAACAATGCTAAATATCTGATACAAATGACACAGCCCAAGCAATTGTTTCTCACTCATCTCCTAGCTCCCATCTGAGCTTGGCTATTTGGACACATATGGCATATAATAACTCAACAGTCCAAGGCTCTCCCTGACAGAAGACCATGGTGTGTCTTCAGTACCTACATTTAACTATACAATAGATGCTTCAACTTGAACATTGAATTCTTCGGTTTAATTCTGATCTCCATTTAATTTTGGCAAAAGCCTCTGAGTATGAATTTCCTTTTCCTTATAGCAAAGTAGGGAATATTAGAAGGTAATACAGTTTACATGGAATGTACAAAAGACCCTGCAATCTCAAAGAGCTATTTGAGGAAAACAGTTTTTTGGAATTACAATAGACATCAATACATCATAAAAGGATACTTTTTAATTCAGCTTTCAGTTGTTTTGAAATCCCTTGAATGTTTTAAAAGGAAGGCGATAGCAACTTAGCAGTGAAAGTTCAGTTTACAGTTCATACCCCTTCTACTGTTTAATATAAGTGTCTTTTGAGGGATGCTTGTCATATATTTTTAGCCAAAAAAACCAAACAACTCACTGTATGCAGAGTATACTGGGTGTTTCTAACAATCCTCAGTTATCTGCAATGACTAGTTCATGCTACCTGGCCTTAGTTTGCTCTGATTCACCAATGTCAGTCTCTTAACTTCACTAGACTTTCTCTGGCTTTTCACCAAAGAACTAGAATCTATCCCAGAATCCCCAAAGCAAAAAATGCTTTTGTTGGCCCCCAGAGGGTCTTTGTCCATCCTGTAACACTCTTATATATAAATTGTCATATTTTGTATAACCTTTGTGAAAGAAAATGAGAAGGCTGGACAATGAGATGGAAAATGAAATGGACCTCATGTCAGGTTTGCATTTTAGCTAGAACTGCACTTCCAGTTCAGAGGTCATAGAGACAGTAGGGAGCAGACCATATGGCAGCAGCATGGATTAGAGATGATCATGGGCAGATGAGAAAACTTAATGTCTGCTGTTCTCAGCAATCCCAGAAACATGAAAATAAAGAGTAAACGAAACAAAACCACCCTTCGTGTCCTGTGTTCAGCTGCTAAAACAGGGGCATGGTAATGGCACTTAGGTATTCCCTTCAAAATATGTCTGTGAGGATTAATTAGGTGAAATCCCTTGCCTTTTGTCTCTTCAGGGAAGTCCACTGAGATTTATTGCTGATCCATTAATTAATTTTTAAGCTGTCAGAGAATAATGTAAATGAATGGGATCTGTATCTGTTACACAGCCATTACTAAGTCAAAATACATGCACAAAATTCTTGTTTCAAGTAGAGGTTAAAGCTTTAAGTAAGTTTTGACACCACTGGGGTGAGAGCAATTAAGGTAGCACCCCATAAGAGCATTCAGAAGAGCTCCATTAAAAAAAACCCTTATGGCTGATGGCTGAAACACAGCATCAGTTAATATTTTTAGATAGCACTTGACAATAGGCTGGTGGGGGTTGGGTATTTTTCCCAGATTCATAGCAGAAAACAGGTTAGAACGTTGCATTTGGGCCTAAACCAAAGTCCATTGCCATTAATCAGGAGGCTCCTGGTTATAAAAATGAATGTCAACAATGGGACTCTGACGTGAGCATCTATGATGACATCCTGTTCTTTCCTGGTCATCAAAGTGGTCAGTTTTGGGTTCTTTACAGGGTATTTTGGGGACTTACATGTACAAAAGAATTCCATTCCTGGACATGTAGACCTGCACATGTGGACAACTATGTACATACCCAGACTGGGCAGCAAACTATGAGAGACCACATGCACCCCTATCTTTTTCCCTCAAATAGGTAAAGCCAGAGGGTATGTGGCTCAGGCCCCATCTACACATTACACTTGAGTGGTCACCAGTTACTCATGTCATAAATGGTCACCCAGCCACACGTTCAGTCAGTTAATGGTGTGATTAAAAAGAGGAATAAGCCACGAAGTTATTCAAAAAGTATGTGAAATAACTTCGAAGCTACTTCCAATCATGCCATTAATTGAACATGTGGCCAGAGGCCCCTGTGACTAAAAGCCCCATCATTAGGGACCTACTGAAATTAAGGAGGCAGGTAGGCAATTTCACAGGCTGACTGCCATTTTCATGGTTTATTACGGCAAGACCCCTCCCCACCTTCCCTCCACTGCTGACTGGATGAAAGGGCCACCCTTCAGGTGGTCCCAATCTTCAATAAGTTATTTTTTTCCGGCAATTTAGCCAAAAATCAAGGGGAATACAGCTTTTAGTTGGGTTACCCAATAGTGGCCCCACCCTCGCTGCTGACTGTCTGAAAGGGCTACCCTTCAGGTGGCGCCGCCCCTCACTCCTGATTGGCCAAAAGCTGCTGTTCATCCAGTTCCATCCCTCACCACTGATTGGCGGAGGGGCAGGGCCGCAAAATGGGCAGCCCTCTTGGCAATCAGTGGCAGAGGGAGTGGCTGCCATCTTGGCTTCCTTTCTGTGTGCTGGCGTTTATTAGAACTGCTGGCTCCAACTGGAGATCCTGCATTTTATTTTCAGCAAGTTTCTTTTTTTTTCCAGTAATGGGCCAAAAATCATGGGGAAATGCCGCTTTTTGCTGAAATGGCCTCAAATCACTGTTTCTGTGAAAAACACAAATTTGCGATTTGATTAAATCCCTACCCATCGTGACTGGAGTTCCCAGCTGCAGGAGGGCCCATATGCACCCCTGTGCCTGGGAATCCCAGCTGACAGGTCTCCCAGTCACAGGGAATTCCCACACACCCCCACAGCCTGGAGCTGCAGCTTCTGCGATCTCCCAGCCATGGGAGTACCCCACACACCCCCATGGCTGGAAGACTTCAACAGATGCAGTCTCCCAGCTGCCAAGGTATGTGGTGCACCTTCACAGCTGGAAGCACAGTTAGCTGAACCTGGGCTTGTTTCTTGCTAGTTCAGGGGGAGCCCAGGATTGAGCTCCCCCTGCACCAGCAATAAGGCATGATGGGATCTGATTTGCGATCCCACAATCATGCCTCCTGCCATGCACATGTGCTATCATGGGAGGAGGCACAATTATTTGGATCACACATTAGATCCTATCACACCTTTCCCTGCACGTGTAGAGGTGCCCTCAGTGAGGTGGCTGTCAACCTGGCAGGAAGGGAGCCCCTTTTTCTATCTGGGACTCTTGCTTCCGGTAAGACAGAAGCTTCCCCATGTGCTGATCTCCAACCAGTTCTTCCAGTGACTATATGTGTAGCTCCTCTTCAAAAGGAGTGCAAAAGAAGGGAGTGAATAATGTCTATGTTGTACAGGCAGTCCTTGACTTACAGCGTTTCAGTTTACAGCGATTTGCATTTGCGACACTCCACTATTTACACCCCTGTTATTACTTGTAGTGCCAGATCCTTGTGCTTACGGCAGGCAACAATCTGGGTGTGGAGCGTGGTGGAGGCACCAGGGCCGGCGTGGGACACTTACCAGAGGTAAGCTCAGGCAGCAGCTCCTCCCCAAGGCCATGTGCTCCTGGAGGCAAGGCAGGGAAGGGGGCTGGGGGCTGGCGTGGGCTCCGTTGGCTCTGGGGAACTGCTCCACAGGCTCCACCAGTTCCGGGGAACTGCTCCACTCCCCAGCCCCAGCACTATGTGCCTCTTCACTTCCAGAGGCATGGCGAGGCTGCGGACCAGTTCCCTGGAGCCGGTGGAGCCCACCCCAGCCCCTGGCCCCGCCCTTGCCTTGCCCCACCTCGGGTAGAAGCTGCTGCCTGCCCCATGTGAGGACTGAGGAGCTTACCTTCGGTAAGTGTCCCATACCAGCCCCTGTGCCTCCCTTCCAGTTCTATCAATTGAGTGTGTCTGGCCCATGGCCTTCTGATTAAATAAAATTTTATCTGATTAGTTACTGCATTGTGCTTTAGAAAGCTTTGTATAGTGTATATAATTTATCAGTGTATATCATTTATAGTTGATTAAATAGTTGATTTAAATATCTATAAAAAATTGGGCATCAAGCCCTTGGTCAGGAATGTAATCCCCTATCATAACATTGTTTCTATTGGAAAATCAGATTTGACTTACATCATTTCAATTTACAGCGCCTTTTCCAGGAACGTAATCCTCTGTAAGTGTGAGGACTGCCTGTGGTTGGACTCCTGTGCTGGGCAACTGGTGATACCCAGATTCAACCATTCTCTTGTCAGCTGGGGCCTAGAGTCCAAGACATCCAGTTTTCCAAGTGAGTGCCTTAACCACTGAGCTATAGGGATGAAAGATGGATGGGCACACTTACTGTTTCTGTTCTTCTGTAGAAGTCCAGGAGTCATGGGTTTTGGCTGATTCCATTTTCAAGCATCAGCGGTTGCTATGCATTCACAAGAGATGCATGTATGTGTTATTGCTGCTACTGTCTACACAACAAAGTATTGTTATATAGTCGTCCACACATGCAGAATGTCACACTTGCTCTACCACCCAAGGATGAAATCTAGATGTACGCCGCCCACTAGAATTGCTTCATATATATGTAGGCTTCCTATGCCACTTTGCATTGTTTTTTCAACCTAATTATGGGAATATATTCTTTTGTAATAGCTGCAGCAGTCAATTAAGATAATCTTAAATGAGTTTTAATTTCTGATTTATATCCAATAAACACCTGAGCCTCTTATTTATATAGTTAGTTATTTACTTTTCTGAGCAATCTGATCTCATAATGGTTGTGATTTCAAGATTTTATGTACTGGAAAACCAAATGTTACTTGTCTTGAAGAGGTGAATTACATGTGATGATCAAATTTTTCTGAAGTCACTGGCCAGGCTAGGCATTCTAGGTGCCTGATCCAGTCAGTGAAAAGACTTGGATTAACATCAGTGGGATTACATAGTTACTAGGGCTGTGCGAAGCTTCAGGTGCTGATTTGATTCAGAGAAGATATGACCCAATTCGGTAGCCAAATCTCCGAATCCGAATTGAATCAGGGGACCTATAAAAAGGTCCAAATCTATTCAAAGCTCTCCAAATCTTCAGAAAAGATTTGGAGAGCTTTGGTGATTCGGGTAGTCCCCACCCGCTGCAGCAGTGAGCTAGAGCCAGACTCCAAGCTGGTAAGTAGAGAGCGGGGGAGCAGGAGCTGGGGAAGGGGGGAGGGGACCATGGGGGAACCCCTGCCAGGCCCTATCCCCTGCCTGCTCCCCTAGCCCTCCAGACCCTTGCCTGTTCCCCCCAGCCCCTCCTCCCCAATGGCTGCCTTGCCTGCCCCAGCTTCTGGAGCTTTAAGAAAAAGCCCCCACTCACCAGGTACTGCCAGGTGGGGGGGGCAATCCTCACTGCCCCCCACTTCATGGGGAGCTCTGCCACAAGCCCCACCACCCTCCCCTCACTTCCCCAGCCCCACCATGGCTGCCCTGCCCAGTCCAGCTCCATCCCTTTAAAGGAAAAAAAAACTCCAAAAAACCCTGGCCTCACCAGCTCTTGCAGTGGCCTCAGGGATTTGGGGAGCTCATGGAAGAGCCCCCCCCCCCCCCCCCCAATGCAGCATGGGGCAGTGGGAAGCAGCGGGGATTGCCCCCCTCAGGGCAGGAACTGGTGAGTCCGGGGGGGTTTCTTAAAGAGCCAGAGCTGGGGTGGGCAGGGCAGCCGTAGGGGGCTGGGACAGCAGGGGAGGTCAGGGGGGCTCATGCAGAGCCCCCCACACAGCATGGGGCAGTGGGGGACAGCAGGGATCACTCCCTCCCACCCGGCAGCACCCGGTGAGTGGGGGCTTTTTTTTTCCAAAGTGCCAGGAGCTGGGGCGGGCGGGACAGCCATTGACGGGCCTCGGAGAGTGGTTGGGGGATAGGCCTGGGTGATTTGGAGATTCAGAGATTCTTTGAATCTCTGTATCAGACTCAGCCAATTCGATTTGGGACTGTGATTCGAATCGCCGAATTGAATTGCTGTCCCCCAAATCGGCCGAATCTGAATCCGAAGCGAATGCTAGCCACTTCATGCAAACCTAATAGCTACCTCTTAAACTTCTAAAGCTACTCTATCATGATCTTGTTGTCCTTCCTTCTTCAAGAGACACTCCCTAACCTTCAAGTTAGGTGATAGCTTATCAGGTCTAGTAAGAGAAGCTTTAAAAATATTTAAGGATTCTAGAAATATATTAGTTGGGTTGCCTGTCAGGAGCCTGGAATGTAATTTATAAATAGTAGTCTTATCCACAGTATTCATTATGTGACTACTTAAGTTCTTATTTGTTTTTTATTTCATGTATTTTTATTTCATTTTTTATTTCCGCTATAGACACAAAAAAAGAAGAACACCTATCCTGAGCTTAAGCCACCTTGCCACTGATTTAAAAATACAATATTGATGCTCATTACACAATCAGGAGAGCAGCACATTTCTCCCCACTTGCATATACCAACCATGCATCAGAATACCTAAAAATCAAATCATCAGTCAGTATAAATGAGCATAGCTATACTGGCTTCAAGCTTATTTTAGCTGAAGATATGAGCCCAAATCTCTCCTCATTTTCCAGGCCATCCCCATACATTCAAAAGTATCAGTGATTGATCCCTCATTCTTGGTACCAAGCAGGTTCTTCCTCCCTGAAGGCATAGTTCCCATAAAGATATAGCTTTGACCTTGCAAATTTTGTTTGAGGATATGTGTTTCAAAACTTTTTCCAATATGCACTTTTTCCAATATCTAGAAAAGGAGAATCTTCCTTCTTGATGAGCTCAATAGCTGTTTTATTTTCATGGTATTTGTAAAGTCTTCACAAAACACAAAAAACAAATTACCCATTCTACATCTACAAACTTTACAAGCATCCAAATATAATGTTCTTCTAAAATAAGGGTTGTCGGAATTCCACCATAAGCTGAACCTGGCTGATGGGTAGTATACTCTGGCCTATCTTCACCTTCATCTTCAATACAGAGGTATATCCCCTTGATATCCAGGGCCAAATTTTGATCTCATTCACTCTCTATTGACAACTGGAACTAGAAATAAAATATAGATTAAGTTACTCTGGATTTAAGCCAGTGTAACAGAGAATAGAACCTGGCCCACTCTTTGACCCTTCCTGTTTTAGAGAACATATGGAGTGGGCATGTAGTAACCTAGCTTATTAGTTTCTGGTAGCTTCTAAATCCTAACCTACATACCATAGCAGCAGTATGGGTGGTGCTAGGCCTTACACATTTGTATATATTTACTAAATGTGGCTATTGGAGCCAAAGTGTGTCCTTTTGGTCTCTGCATGTTTTTGTTGTGTAAATAGCAAAAGACACTATGTATTTCTGTTGACTTCACAGAACTCCTAATGCTGCTGCAGCTGTTGAGAGAGTTGGAAAGCAGAATCTCTTTCTTTCTGTACTTGAGAAAGCTAACGCATTTTCTAGGAATAGCAACCTGAAAGAGATCAATGGTTCCTCCAGTACACTATACTGGGTGCATCTACACGTGCAATTAGTGCACTTGAATAAACTCCAGAGCTTATTATTCCAGAGTTTTTTCCTCCCGCACATGCCATTTGAATGTGTGCCCAGGAGCAATCAACTCCAGAGTTTATTCATGCACAGCATGCAGAGCCCAGTCAGAGCAGCCCTGGCTGGCCGGGGGCCCCAGGGTCAGCCTGCCAGCCTGGGACTGCTCCAACCACGCCCAATGTGCTGCAGAGGGACTGGCTGGGGCATGAGGGTGCTTTAGCATAGGGCTAGCTGGCAGGCAGCCCATGCACTGAAGCACACTCATGTCCCAGCTAGCCGGGTCACTGTCTACATGTGGCCTGCTGCACATGGAAAAACTCCACAGCAGGGTAGTACTTGTATTTACATGTACAACCCTGCTGCAGCATTTATTTGTTTCCTGCACCCTAATAGGGCTGCACGTATATACACCAAGATGTTTACTATGGAGTTGATTAGTCCGCTCGCCAGTAAATATCTTTTGTAGACACACCCACTATGTCTGACAGTAGGAGCAGTTACTTCAGAAGAAAGTACAAGAAACCATGCAGCAACCAGTTAGGAAATATCTGGAGAAGAATTTGGTCATTCTCTCCTAATCCCAGCAGTTAGTGTATTACTTGATTATGAATCAGAATGAGGTTCGTACCACTTCTAATTATGTAAATATATTCCAGATTCATTTCTACCAGGACATCTTCTGTTGAACTCCAATTTGTAAGTTGACATTTTTTCACTTGCAAGTGCTGAATTAGAATATATTTGGCATGACCTGGATAAAATCTTATGAGGTTTATGCTGAAATGGAATTTTCCATGATTCTGTGCATCTGCTTCTGAAGAACAAAGATGTTTTAATCAAAATTGTGAATGAATGTGCATTTACCTTCCAAACATTTACAAACTCTGTTACATCTCTAAATGAGGAAAAATCTCTTAGAGACAAATCTATCTTGTTCATCTAGGTACCTATGTTTATCAATGCCAGTGCCTAAAATGACTCACTCTGCTTACAGGATATAACTACTACCACTTTTGCACAGTGAATGGCAGAGACAGAAGGATAAAACCATGATTCTGAGATTTCCTCTGAGTTTTCTGGTTTCAGTCCTCCCATTTTTTCAGTCTTATGATGCCTCTTTCACAGCTGTGATTCCCATCAACCACTGCTTTAGTAGGGACAACCAAAACCATTGTGCTGAAGAACTCCTAAGGTGTCTAAGGAGATACCATTAGTATAACTCAGTGGTCACCAACCAGTCGATCTTGATCAACTGGTCAATCATAAAGCCTCTGACAGTTGATCTCAGTCTGTCAGAGGCTCCACAGTTGGGAGCAGTGGGATGCACATGGCTGGGCTGAGCCACACCCCCTGCCGCCTGGTCCAGGCTGGATGAGTGGTGTCAGAGCCTGGGCGGCTTGTCCAGGAGGTGAGGGGGCGGGGCATGGGGCACGGCAGGGGCTGGGGTGGGGTAGGGGCCTAGGGCCAGAGCAGTAGTTCCTCAGGTGTCCTTTACTTATAAAAAGTGATCTCCACCATAAAAAGTTTGGAGACCACTGATATAACTCCTTCTCTTACATTTTGACATTTCTGACCACACTTTTACTCTAATAAGGAGTTATGGGTCAGATCCAAAAAAGGAATTTGAAGCCTAAAGTGAAGCAGATAGAATTAGGTATCTAAGTGGAAGTGAATGATCCACAGAAACTCACTCTAATGATGAAGGGCTTGTCTATAACACATCAAAGGCCAGTCCAGGGGAAGATGGAGCTTTCCCTCTAAGCCCCCTAAGCAGACCATATATAAAACATCTCAAAAGAATTGACTTAATCACAAAACACAGCAAGCATAACTATTTTAATTGGAAAACAGTGATGGCAGTGCCCACTTTTACATACCATATTTACCTGAATCCAAGATGACTATGAATTTAAGATGACCCAACCAATAATTAGATTCCATACATGGAAATGTTATTAATTTTGTTTCAGTTTTCCAGGTAGAGAATCTAATTATCAAAGATATTTATCAAATTAACTCCCCGCCACCCTTACTACAGCAGGGAAAGCAGTGATAGGGGGGCAGATAGCTGGGGGGTCAAGTAAATGGGGGATCCAGGCAACACCCTTGCCCTCTGCCCCCCACCCACTTCTTCCCCCTGCAGCCTGCTCCCCCCATGGTGCCAGCTCTCCCTGTCACCTGGTCCCCCAGTGCCTGCCCCCCACATTCTCTGCCTGATTCCCCTCCCCAGCACTCCTTACTGTCAGATGTAGCTCCAGCATCTGAATACATGGAAGTGTGGCCCCTGCCCAACCACACAGCAGTATCCCAGGGCCAGAGCTGCACTGCTTCTGATTGGCTGAAAATGGAGCCAGAGCTGCACCTGACAGTAAGGAGGGGGAAGGCATATGAGGGGGCAGGCAGCTGCTGTGCCTTGACTCTGGCCCTGAAACTGGGCTGCCTGCCCCTTCTCCCCCTTGTACTTGAATCCAAGACAAGGAGCTATTTTCTCCATGTTGAATGGTGTGGGGGGTGGAGGAAGGAATCTTATCTTGGATTCGAGTAAATATGGTAATAGTCCACTCACGCAGCAAGCAGAAGATCTGGGTTTTAGGCCTTCCACAGCCTGGGACTGTTCAAACCAACATCTCACACCTTCCATGAAGGTGCTCTATACCCCAGGTTAGGAACAAGGCCAGTTGGGGACACTGTACCCCTCCTGTTGAAGCTGGGCCATTGTAAAAATATTCATGGGTCAGAGAGAGAGAAAACAAGGGGGAACCTGACTTTGTAACCCGGTGATTAGGGCCTCCCTTGGAAGAGGGAGATCATGGGTTCCATATGCATTTTGAGGAGTTATGAAATAAAATTAATTAGTTCCTCAACATCTTTGAAAATCAGGCCTGTAAACAACACCGGAGTAGTCAGAACATTCATCTAAACCATAGATTAATAGATGTTTGGGTCAGAAGGGACCTTAGCAGATCTTTGAGTCTGACCCCCTGCCCTGGGCAGGAACGAGCTCTAGGGTCAGATGACCCCAGCCAGGTGTATGTCTAGCCTCCTCTTAAAGACCCCCAAGGTAGGGGAGAGCACCACCTCTCTTGGAAGCCCATTCCAAAATTTGGCCACCCTTACTGTGAAGAAGTTTTTCCTGATAACTAGCCTAAATCTGCTGTCCATCAGTTCATGGCCATTGTTCCTAGTTACCCCAAGGGGTGCCCTGGTAAACAGAGCATTCCTTGCTGTCTCTTACCCCACCCTCTCTTGTGGAGGCTGAAGAGATCCAGGTCCCTCAATCTCTCCTCGTAGGGCTTTGCCTACAGGCCCCTAACCATATGAGTGGCCCTCCTCTGAACCCACTTGAGGTTGTCCACATACTTCTTGAAGTGTGGTGCCCAAAACTGGACACAGTACTCCAACTGCAGCCTGACCAATGTTGCATAAAGGGGAAGTATCACAAATGTCACCTCCCTGGACCTGTTTGTGATTTACCTGCTAATGCATGATAGAATGTGGTTAGCTTTACTAATCACTTCATCACACTGACGACTCATGTTCATGTTGGAGTCAACAGTGACTCCAAGATCCCTTTCTGCTGTTGTGCTGCTGAGAAGGTCCTCCCCCAGCCTGTAAGTGCACTGGTGATTCCTTCTCCCTAGGTGCAGCACCTTGCATTTGTCCTTATTGAACTGCATCCGATTCTGTTCTGCCCACTTTTCCAACCTGTCCAGATCCACCTGGATTCATACTCTACCCTCTGGTGTGTTAACTTTACCCCAAAATTTGGAATCATCTGTGAATTTGGACAGAGTGCTTTCCACGCCCTCATCCAAGTCACTGATGAAGACGTTGAAAAACACTGTTCCAACCTGTCCAGATCCACCTGGATTCATACTCTACCCTCTGGTGTGTTAACTTTACCCCAAAATTTGGAATCATCTGTGAATTTGGACAGAGTGCTTTCCACGCCCTCATCCAAGTCACTGATGAAGACGTTGAAAAACACTGGTCCAAGGATCGAGCCTTGTGGGACTCCACTGCCCACATCTTTCCAGGTCAATACTGACTCATCCACCACCACTCTCTGAGTGCGACCCCTAAGCCAATTTGCCACCCACCTGACTGTGTAATCATCTACATCAGTCACTCAGTTTATCTATAAGAATATAATGAGATACTGTATCGAAGGCCTTCTTAAAATCCAAGTAGATGACATCCACCTCAATTCCTGCGTCTAAGTATTTTGTGACCTGGTTGTAAAAAGAAACAAGATTAGTCAGTCAGGAGCTACCTGCTATAAATCCGTGGTGGTTGCCTTTTAGCATTGCTTTCCCTGCTGGACTCCCACAAATGGGATCCTTAATAATTTTTTCAAAGGTTTTCCTGAGGATAGAGGTGACACTAACTGGTCTATAGTTACTCAGATCCTCCTCCCTCCCCTTATTGAAAATAGGGACTACACTGGCCCTATTCCAGACCTCTGGGACCTCACCCGAGCACCATGTGTGCTTGAACAGTCATGCCAATGGCTCTGCTATGACACCAGTCAATTCCTTCAGCACCCATGGATGAAGATCATCCGGGCCTGCTGACTTAAACACATCCAACCCCTCCAAGTGTCTATTCACTAAGTCGGTGCTAACAGTTGATGGGCTTTATGCCTGTCTATGATCCAATTGGGAGATTTGTCCTGATCTGAGTTCACGAATCCAGAGACAAAAAACTCATTGAAGAGTTCAGCTTTGTCCCTTCTATTTGTCACTAATTGCTCTTGTTTGTTTTGTAGGGGTCCTATGCTACCCTGCACCTTCTTTTTGCTCCCTATGTACCTGAAGAAGGACTTTTTGTTGTCTTTAATTTTTGTTGCCAGCCTAAGTTCCATTTCTGCTTTGACCTTTCTGACTGTCTCCCTGCAAGTGCAGGCCAAGTAGGTATACTCTGCCTTGGTAGCTACCCCCTGCTTCCACAGCCTACATGCCTCTTTTTTTGCCCCAAGGCTTTCCTGGATTTCCCTGTTCAGACAAAAGGGTTTCTTGGCCCCTTTGCCCCCTTTCCTGCGCAAGGGATTGTGTCCTTCTGGACCCAGAGGACTGCTCCCTTTAGGAATGACCACTCTTCCTGGACTCCCATCTCACCAATTCTCCTGTTCTTCAGTGCCTTGCTAACTAATCTCCTGAGCACACTGAAGTTAGCCTTTCTGAAGTCTAGCACTTCTGCCCTACTGGTTATCTTTCCTACCCTATTCCAGATAGTGAATTCAATCAAGTCATGATCACTGTCCCCTAGGTTACCTCATATAACACAAGACCGTATACCTCTTGTGTTAGGTGAAGGTCCTGCATGCAGGTTAAGAACCTATGTGAACGGTTGGATCTAGCTGACTGCTTCTCCACGCTGATGTCTGTGTAGTTTAGGGCACCTGTGACAACCATGCCCCTTGACCGTATGGAGAATTTGATGTCCAACTCCTCCTCCTGATGTGGTGGTCTGTAGTAGACCACCACTACCAAGTCCCTTTCCCTCTGACCTCCTTGCATTCTGACCCACAATACCTCAGTTTGCCCCTCCTCTGATCCCATCTTGATTATGGAAGATGTATATTGCTCCTTCACGTAGAGAGAAACACCTCCCCCTTTTCTCCCTACTCTAACCAGATAGTTCTCAAAGTGTTACTCCCTCTTTGCCTTAATTAATAAGGGCCTGAATCCAATGAACATTTTACATATGAGTAACTTTATTCTTTTAAGTAATCTCTCCCTGGAAGAGATGACTTAAAAATGGGGGAGACACTCAAGTATTTTAATCACTTGCATTGTACCAGAGTTAAATGACTTTATTTGTGAAAACTGCTTGAAGAGGCACAGTTTGTTAATTTTATAGAATTACTCTGGATTCAGTATAGGAAGACTACAGAAAGGAAAGGGTGATACAAATAGCTGTAAATGCTTTGGGAGTAGGGAAAATAGGAGTGTGTAAATATTAAATCAGCCTGTAAAAGGAAGTCTGAGAGTGGCCAGGAAAATATGCAAATTGTAAAAAAAACAAAAAATAAAATAAAACAAAACAAAAAGACCCCCAAAATTTCCAACAATGGTTAATAAAAACCTTCCCATCAATACAGACACATTAATTGAATACGGACTGAATTCTACTTTGATACATGAGGCCAGGCCCAGGGTGCCTCACTCGTACTTGTAGAAAGCCGGATTGCATGATTTAATTTAGAAGCAGCAGTGTCTTAATTTTTTCCTTTGCTAGTTGGCAAACATCAGTTTCCTCCCTTTTTTTCTCTCTGTGACTAATTTTTAAATTAAATTAACATGACTCACTTCTTTTTGAAAAAGAAAATCAGGGCACTATAATACAGAAAAAATGTGCTAGGATAAGGGAATAGAGCTTACAATGCATTGTCTTCAGGGCCTACCAAAACAGAAGTTCCTAATCTGCTTTGGCGCAATATAGACTGTGGGTGATCATGGCAGGAGGGCTGGGGTACAGATGCAAGATCATCTGGATAGCAATGAGTATGTGTGATGAATTTAATTTCAGTGTGGACTGAAGCAGGGACACATTACCAGATGACTGTTTTAAGTTGGAATCATCAACTCAACACAATAGGGAGGAGACCGTTATCACATATTGATGAAGGTGTATTTTACTGTAGTTTTTTCTAGAGAGGAAGTGTGGCAGGGCAATTAAGGTGACATGTTTGGCAATAGAAGCGTGAGATAAAGCCATGCTCTGCATTTGTGCTAAATACTGTCCCCCAGCCAACCCAGTTAGAAATATATATCTGGTCATTTGGGCAAGGGTGTCAGATTGAATGTCATAAGCCTCAGAAACTGGTATGCTTAACCAGGTTAGCCCAAAGGGTTGTTGTGGACTGGGATGGACCTTTGGTATCAAGAATCATTCACTGTTGCTGTTGAATGAGATAGCTGTGACCAGTTGCATATTTATGTTTTCCTGTACTAATGTATAGATCAGCCTTCATTAGGTTGAATAACTGTCTTGTACCTGGATCCTATATGTCTATTTTAACTATTGTGTTTTTCAGTACTTATACTAACCTTTGAGAAAGATGCTGAGGTCTGTGAAGCTGTGAAGAACAGACTTAGCTGTGTACTGGATCTTGGGTGCAGAAACTCCATAGTCGGGATTGTTTTCTAATGTTGGCTTTAAAATGGCATAAATTCCTATTTTTTTTCTAAAACTGACTTACCCTTTAACGAAGGGTTAGCTTATGCCTTTTGAAGTTTCTGCAAGGATTTTGTTTGGTTTCTCTTCCTAACATTTAAATAGAATGTCTCTGGGCTGTGACTGAAATTTTTCTTTGACACTAATTTTCTCAAAAAGCTTTGTCTAGTCACGTAAAGCTTGAAAAGGAGGTGGGCTGTGAGACAAACAGGTTCAGTTCGGGGTTGATTTTTAAATGTTGGGTTTCAGGGTATTTTTAGCTATTACACACATTATAGATGAAAGTTTGTGTTGTGCTCACAAACCAGATGGATGGAAGACAGACACATGCAAACTTGATGAGTTGACTGGAACTGGATGTATCCAAGTATGATTGATGGCATGGAACTGAAGCCAAATCTGAATGACAGGCCAGTGCCCAAGCCAGAAAACCAACCTTCTGACTTTGTCTGAAAGATTAGTGAGGGAAGACCCCTCTTCATTTTGACCTGGACCCCGTACTTTGACCTTGGGGCTGAGCTTTCAAAATATGCTATAATTGAATGGTCTACTTATGAGGCAATTGCAGAAGGAATATTGTTGCCAGGGTAGATAGGATTTGCTTCATTCATGGCCTTGACTACTCATTGATTACAGGTCAAGTTGTAAAGCTTATCATTTCTAATGTTTACTATTTCATGTACAGCTGTCCAAGATTTTTTTTTTCTGGCACGTTTTGTGATGCATCAAAAAGTGATGCATCAAACTTGAAATGTTCTTTGGAAATATGATTGTCCTCAATGAAATTCTGATGAAAACCAAGAGATTTTGTGATGGAACTCTACCTGCCTCACTATGAAACCTACCCAGTTGCTGTCAGCTGGCCTACTCAGCCTCTTGGAAGTCCACCTTGGCAGATGGACAGGAAGACAGGAGCCCCAGGCTGCCAAACTTCTATGTCAATCATTGTTCCTTGATAGCTTGTGCTCTCAGGACTTCCAGGGTTTTGACTTCTCTGGTTTCTGGGCTCCCAACCTGCTTGTCCTTCTGCTTGTCCAGTTATGGGGCTCCAGGTATTTCAGAGACCCCTAAAAACATTGAAAGCTTCAAGTAAAATGGCACTAACCTGTTTCTGGGTGTGATTTTAAAACTCCTATTCTGTAGGTAAGTTATTTTTTTTTTCCTTCCTTTTCAGAATGAGAATTTTTTTTTACATTTCAGAGTTCCCCTTAAAATTGGAATTCCCATTTCCTTTGAGCCCCAGTTGAAAGCACTAGAAGAACTCAGTCCAAGGGATCTTACAAACCTTTTGGTACTTTATGTAACCTCTCCCTTTAAGGCCCATGGAACAGAGTGCTAGATTTCAAAGACATAAAGGTGGCAGTGGATAGGGCTTGTGCTTTTTTGGCTCCAGGAGTTTAGCATCTTGTGGCCTGCAACACAGCATAGGCTTGATTGGAAGCATATCTTGGATATCTTGATATGCCATTAGCTTTGGCAAATAATCACAAGTAATTGTATTGACTTTTGTCTCTAAACATACCTATGTACGTTCCCAGAAAGTAGGAGTTTCCAGGCCCAGGAATGAGAGTGAGGATCTTGTTTTGTCTGACCACAGCCTGCAGTGCAGCATAGAAATATTTAAGGTAGCTCTAGCCCAGGAAGCAGTCTAGTCACAACAGCTGCAAATAGCAAGAAACAGGATAACTTAATCAACACCGAACTCCATGCTGCACCCGCTAAACTGCTGCTGGTAGCTAGGTTCACTGGTTTAAACCTAGTTTGGGTATCTCTGCATGACTGCAGTATGCACTGTAGAAATATCTTTCCCCTGACAAGTATGTAGTAAAAGTCAGATGAAAACTGACCATTAAATCCTGGCCATCATGGAGCACTGTGTTCAGGCAACATTCCAAATTGTTGATGATGATCGTTGTTGTTTCTACATTTGGTGGATTGCGAGTGCTTTGAATAGTAAGAAATATTCAAAGTCAGTTCAGAGGATTTTCCCTTTCAGTTCTGAACTGTTCTAAAGTACCAGATGTTGGGTCTAGATTGCTTGGTAGTGAATGTCTCCCAGTTGCTGTGCTTCATACTTGGAACTGTTTCAAGACCCCTTGGAGTTTTCAGCTGGATTTTCCCTTCAGTAAATGAGAGAGGTCCTTAAGTTATATTTCTTTTATGGCACAAATGCAGATATGGTCTGTTGCCTCCATTATAGTCTGATAATGTTTTCCTAGTGACTCTCCCATTGATCTAACACACCATTACATCTTATCCCTATTATAAAAAGAGGCATAAAGCAAGGGAGGTCTGCTTTTCATTAGTTTTGAACTTTCTGCACAAGAACTTTTCTTTAATACAGTTCATGATGGGGTTAGAAGAGGGGAAGGCTTATTAGTTATTACCTTTGTTTCCGCTGCTGGATCATAGGCTTGCCTACAGACCTCTGCCTAGTCTCTTGGGGGCCAGGAACTAATTCCAGTGTGCTTGTGCAGTCCTGAGCCTTTCTTAAGGAGAGTCTCCCAATCATGACAAATTATCTGTGCTGATTTTGTGACATGAACTGTTACCCATTAGGGAATGAGCTGACACCAATAAATTCATTTCACTTACAACCTCACACTGTGCATGAATTGAAGTTCTAGAGGTGAAAGGCATAAATTTACCAGGTGGGCAGGCATGCTGCTTCCCCCTAAGACTGTGCACTTCACCTTTGCTACGTGCACTGCCTTTGCCAGGCCAACCCAACATTAATTTTGCATACAGTAGATTTCTCCTGTTATGTACGTCTCCCTTATGATTTATGCCTGCTCCTCACAGCTGTGTGAACAGCACCATTGCAAAACGAGCTAGTGGCTTCACCAAAATAAAACAACAGCACCAAATGCAGCCTGCCCTTCATGTTACAATATACTAACATTTACATAACAGTTTCTGTCATCAAAGCTCTGCGCAACCAATAACATGGTAATCTTCTCTACAGCACTGTAAGGTAAGTATACAAGCATTATTTATTATGTGAAAATTTGTTTGTGTATGTGGGGCAATACATAATAGTCTTCGTGCTGTAGATGTTAGTCATGCTGGTATATGGCTAGCCGTTCTCACAGACTCATCATTAGGTCAAATGGCTGAAAGTTTCAGTCAGCCACTCAAAATTACTTCTAAATATTTGTTCAGATTTCTAATTTCAGTAGCCAGCAACATTTTGAAGCCCTGGGCTGGAACAACCTGGCTCAGGCCTAAGGTAGGCTGGTATTCCATCCTAACTACTACCGCTGCCACTTCTTGCTCCCTGGCTATGGCATGGGCACAGCTCCCCACCACACATTCCCTCATTGCCAGAATGCCACCAAAGCCCCCCATCTCTACAGGCTGGATTCAGTCGTTCCGCAGGCCAGATCCAGCCTGCAGACCATACATTGCTGACCCCTACCTAATGTCATTGTTTGACCTCTCAAGCAAAGGGATAAAATTATCACACTCCAAGACAGTAATGAGGCAAGCTGCAGCAGGGCAGGGGAGCAGTCATTCTATATGTTAATTTTTTAATTCAATTTTTTAATATTTGTATTGCAATTGCACATAGATATCTCTGTCAAGATCATGGCCTCATGATCATAGATAGGTGCACAGAATGAAAGCCAGTTCCTGTTCTGAATAATCTATAGACACACAGCTTTTGTTCTGAGAAAAAGAAAGTTCCTGTGTGGACACAACTCAGCCATAATTACTAAAATCAGGTCAGATGGGTTGTTAGAAAAGTGACATTGTTCTTGCTGTCTAGACAGTGACTTAAATTTTTCCTCCCTGCTTGCGTGTTTCATTGAGCTACTTTGGAAATATTCTAGATCTTGTGTAAGGCCCACTGGGTACAGAATGAAAAAGAGAATTAAAGGACAAGCATCTCTCACATCCCTGCTCTATTCTTCTCAAGTAGAGCAATGGGAGGAGGAGAACAGAAAAGCCCTAGTCCAAAAAGTAGAAAATTAGTTCTGCCATAGCTGTAGAAGGGAAGACATGTCTTTTCTAGGCTTTCCTCAATATCATTGGGAGATGCATCTGTGTCCTGGACTATTGTGACTGAGTGCATTCCACCCTGACCTCATCCAGAACAATCCCACCCATATGTGCCTTTAGCATGCCCACTTCTGCTGGAGTGTCCATGGGAAATGTGTCTGATTTATATTGACAACAAAACATAAAAGTTACTGTTATGCATGTGTATATGACAGATGGTCAAGAAAAAAATCAGTTTTTTTCTGTAGATAATTTCAGGCATTCTGCAAAAAATAAATTAATAACCTAAGCTATGTTGATTTGGAAATGCTGTCTGATTGCGTGATGGGAGCTGTAGTTCATTTGCTTTATGCCTATAGTGCATGCTCTCTAGTTAGACTTTCATCCCCATGATGGGCCAGAGATGACTCACAGGTAAGAGGAGAGGAAGATGCATTCTGGAAGCCCTGGTCTCTTGTGTGTCATGGGAAATGTAATGACTCCAGGGAGGCCAGCCCAGAGAGAAAAAAGAAACCAAACTGCATTTTCCATGAATAGTTTCAGTGTCAAGTATTTGGTTTTTCAATAAAAATTATTTAGTTTTCTAGAAGGTAGATGCTTTTCACCACAAAAAAGGTTGAAACCCCAATGCAGTTTTTATATGAGTGTCTATTTGTCCTAGCAACTTATCTAAAATTAGAAGGTCACACACTTTACTGCCTGTAGAAGCTGAGCTATCCACCCAGGCAGAGAGAACAGCACATGAAATTTCTGCTTGTGACAGGTGTAGGTAGCAGCTCGAGGTACTAGGAAGATTTTTCTCCCTGAAACACCAAACTAGGCACCTGCTTAATGGAAACTCAATTACAGACAAGCAAAGAAATACTGTTAAGATGAGTGTAGGGCCTTTCTCCACTTGGCCAATACTCTTATTTTGCACAGTAGCACATAAGCATCACCGAAGCCGTTTCTATAAACAATAAGTGCTGACAGAAGAGCAGCTCCCCTTTGTAATTCATGGCACTTTGCAGGAAGCACCATGAGTTACATTGATTCCCCGAGCCCAACAGAAGTTCACTGTTGGGTCCCAGGGGCTGGGGAATTCAGTTGCTGACTGAAAGCCTGCAGTTGATTTCCTCTAGCACTGCTCCACCCCCCTCCAAGCCCCAGTGTGATCTTCAGAATAGGGGGAGGGGGGGAACAGAGGGACTCATTCTAGGGGTTGCCCAACCGGTGCTGGAGGATGGGGTGGGTGGATTGGAGCCTCCCCCCCCACATACCCTTCCCCCTCAGTGGGGCTCCAGTCCACCCTCCCCACTCTCCAGCACTGGCTGAAAAAAATCTCAAACTGAACTCCCTCTTCTCCCTTCCCCCTTCCCATTCTGAAGACAGTGCCCGAGCAGAGCTGAGCTGCAGTCAGCCCATCCCTGCATGCAGACACAAGTTACTGAAGGAGCTCCATTTTGGAGCTTCTTCATCTGAGCCCTCATGCAATGAGGATTCAGATTGTCATGGGATCAGGCCCTTTTAAAGTGTTCTGTAGTCATACATTTCTGATTGGTCATGACTAAAAAGTGCTTTCAGGGTCCAGACTGGGCAAAAATTGTCACTCCTGTCTGTGCCTAGACTGTCTGTCAATTCCTTCATGGCTTGCTAGCTCCTTGGGGGAAGGGAATATGTCTTTTCTGTCTAGAAAGTGTCTGGCACAGTTTGGGCTTTACACTAGATAAACAAGGCAGGTTGTCTAGGTGTAACATGTAGGCTGAGCGGTCCCTGCCCCCAAGATCCCTGGGAAGAAATTGGACGTCAGATTAATTTCTGAGCCCAGAATTCCCCTTGAGTGGGTCTCTTGCACAGGAGAAAGAAACAGTTTCTTATAGCCCTTTATCAGTAAAGCCCAGACTTCTTACTCCCCTGCATGGTGTGTCAGAACTTATCATGATCCAACTGATAATAAATAATTAATAAATGTTTCAGCCAGTTTCCCCTGCTGCTGCTGCAGGAAATGAAGATGTGGCCTTAGCAAGTTCCCCACAGTTCCAAAGAACAAGAAAAGCCATGTGACTGGCACATGATCTTCTGAGCTCAGGTCAGCTAGCGAAAATGCAGAGCCTTTTCATTATGAGGACCAGCACTCTGCTTTGTCAGTTTGCTGAGGCATCTGGCACTTCACTTTCTATAGACGAACACAGTTTTTTCCCTGATATTATATCCTCTCATTGGCATATTTTATCCTGTGCTGGTAACATTATATAGATCCTTATTCGTGATACTGTCAGTCGCTCCATAGCCAAAGCATTATTACACACATTGCTCTTCATCTTTTAGGGCTAGAAATGATACACTGATGGTAGACAGGCAACTCTGCAGAGGGAGAGGTAAATTGAAGTCTGTGGCTATTTTAAAAAGGTGGGGGGGAATTATAGTGGGATTCCTTTGAATGATAAATTACACTCTATTTTGATTGTTTTATAAAAATCTGTTCAGGCACCTGTCCAGAAACATGATCACATCTTCAGTCAAGTGGCCAAGTGCCTTTTAGTTTTAATCATCAGATCAAATGCCCTAGTGAAATGGCCATTTGTTCAAATGATTGAAAGTTTGTCATTTGACCAAATTACTAGTCTGACATTATGACTAACATGTTATGCCGCACTGTCAAATTCTATTAATGTCACTTGAGAGAGGCAGGTGGGGAAAGGAAGGGTTAAGAAAGAAATTTTGCAAAAGCATTATTTTCCAGACACTACTCAAAATAGAGGCCTGGACTGATCAGTGTGGGGCTTGTATGCTGGCCGTTTGCGCCCTAAAAGTGTCCAAGTGTAAAGAAGTCAAAGGTTCACCAAGAGTAACGTCCCAACAGGCTAGTATGGTTAAGTCACACTGGTTTCTGTAGCCAACAGCACACAAGGGAGGCATGTGGGCACCTTTGAATTCCCACATTCCCAGTTATAGCTGTATTGGCTGGGGACAGCCTTTAGCACATGGCTGGACCCAGGGTTATACTCACACCTTTGGGAACACAGTGAGATGCCCTCACCATCACTATGCCCCAAGAAGTCCATTTCCGCAAAGGATAAAACTAGGTAGCCGGGTAAGAGCTGTTTCAGTTCACTGGAGTGCCACAAAACCTGCTGTATCATAGGGAAAAACTGGAACCACAGACGCATCATCTAGGCACCATCCTTGACTGACTATTGCTACCCGGTGATCCCATGGCTGCTGCCAGGAAACAAGCCCACCCACTCTCACTCTGTGTATGCCACATGCTAAAAAAGTTCTTTGTGGTCACTGTTTTGGAGTGTTCCCTGAAAGATGCTCTTTGATTTCAGTCTCAAGGGTGCTCCTGAGAGCAGTGACTCAATAACCATGTACAACAGGAGAGAGTGAGTGGAGTTTCTTGCCAGTGGTCTCTGGATCACTGTGGAAGCAGTATAGATATTCTCGCAGTAAAGAAACATGCCTCTGCCAAAGGAACTGCTTTAAAGCATGTAACATGGCTGAAATGTGAAAAGGGTTCTGTGGGTCAGAGACACTAACCACTGCATGCATCCAACACCTTCATGGTAGACACTTCAGTTAGTGTGTTTTAATTGACTAGCTTAGCTTGTGATGCTGGTAGTTTTTCCCCTTGGCATTTGTTTAGTTGTCTTTCTGCCTTAAAAAGCAGGGAAGATATAACAGCAGCCACTGGAGGAAGTGAAAACTAGCATTAGAGTGGTGTTAACCTTTCCTAAACCCAATCAGTGTCTTATGACTGAAGCAGGGAGTAACTATCATTCTGCTATCAGCTCTCCTGTTATTATAGAGCACTTGGGTTTCATGTGAATTGTGTCTACCTTTATAGATGCATGAGTACAGAAAGCCTTTTTGTTCTAAATAGCTATCAGAGAGATCTTACTAGCGGCAACCCAGGCCTGAAGTTCAAATTCAGATCCTCTCTGGGAGGGTTTGAAAATGGTAATGTAACTTAGATCCATCTTAAAAAACCTGAGCGCCCCTCAATGTGACTGGAGCACCCAAGTGCTACAACGATACAAATGAATAATAATGGTGATAAACTACCACATGCCCCTCAGCCATCCAACATGGCACATACAGGAACAACAAAGAGCACAAGCAAGTATCTGTGTGCATGCATCTCTGTTGTAAGATCTACCTTAAAAGCTTTTTCTGCACCTACCCATGAGACTTCAAAGGTTACAGCTTTGCTACAGTTGGGTTTGGCTTCCTCCACGTCAATGAGTAAAATAAATAATTGAGTTGGTGGGTGATGACCCTGGTGGCTGCTGTCAGTCGCATGACACTTCAGGCTTCCCCTTGTCTGTGACAGAGATTGACCCAGCCGTTCTGGAAACAAACAAAGCAATTGCATCCATCTGGCCCATCCAGATAGTTTATAACTCCTGGCTCCCTCTCTCTTCCTCCCGTTCCCATTCCTCTCCTTCCAAAATGTGCTGTTCCAGAGGAAATGCTGTTTTAAAATGTAAGTGCTCTATGTAATGTTGTTACTGATGAGAACAGAATAGAATAGAATAGAATTCCTAGAGATCCTAAGCCGCAGCATAGGCACAAATGGAAGATTGTCTTGTTTCCATGGGCCTCCTCCCTGGTCTGGGGGTTCAAGTAAAATTAAACCTACTAGAGCCTTTGCCTGATTCTGCGATTCCTTCCGTCAGACATTCAGATATCTGTGGTGTTAGCTCTGCTCCCTCTTCCCTACACTCTTTGTACTCCTGTTCTACTGAGGTGTGTGCTGTAGGTTTTCTTAAAGGCATATCACTCCCTGTCCTGTAGTCACCTCCCAAGCAACGAGCCAGAGTTGTGTGTCCCAGTCTTCTTCGACAGGGTGAAGACTCCTTTGCTTACTGCTGTAGGATTGTGATGGTAACACTGATGGCACACAGGTGATATACATATTTCTGCATGCTTACCGAAACTTGGAGACCCTGCAAATAGGCCTGCTTGACATATCCACAAGCAAAGGAGATGCTAGTATTTAAGGAGTTGCAAAGACACATGTTGGCTATAGAAAGATTTCCACTTTTGCCTCAGAGAAAGAAAAATGTCTCAGTCAAATCCATTATGTATTCTGTGTATATACAATGAGTTTGACTTGAGACGTATTTATGCCCAGCAATATTATGCATTCTCTTTATACAACAAGCAAGGTTACATTTTTTTAAAATTTATATTTGCTTTTACCATACAGACATACAAACGATTGATGGTCAGACCTGCTGAATCTGAATCAGCCTGTAAACTCCAATTTATTCTGGATTAACCTCTGAAATGCTGGAGGTCACTAATTTGCTCACTGCTCTTAATGCGTCTTTGTGCTTAACATCCCAGCATCTGAAATCAGATTTGAAAAAGTAGAGTTACAATAGTAGATAGATGTGTCTATAGATGCTCATGGGTTGCAAAGTTCCAGTGTCTGGAATTTAGCCTGTTACAGATATAAGGGCTAACCAAAAAGTTTGACTTTAAGTCTGAATTTCCTCAAAACTTTGGGGTTTTTAGATGTGTGTGTTTCATTTGGGTCATTCTTCAATAGAAGACACCAGCTTGTCCTTATGTGGCATGTTTTTATCAGTAGCCCTGAAAGCACAAAGAAGGATGTTTTCAGTATCCCCATTTTCTGGATGGGGAACAGAGGCAAGGTGATGTAAAGTGGCTTGCCCAAGGTAATTCAGTAGTAGAGTGGCAGAGCTGGGAATGAATCCTCCCCCAACCCAGACTTCCTGAGAGTCACTCTCTGGTATTGTATCTACTAGGTAGCTTTCCTGGAATGTTCTTTGACTAAGAAGTACTTTCAAGATCAGTACAAAGTTTACTTAGGATCAAGCCAAGAGTGTGACATTCAGGTGCCCAAAGTCAGATATTGAATTCCACAGATAGTCATGTAAGCAGCCATAATTTTAGATATCAGGGTTTAGGAGTTTATGTATTTAACTTTGGACGTTCAGTGTTGACAATAACCCAAATATTTTAGAACAATATATTCTATAATGTTCCTGCAAGTTTTAGATCTCTGGTGATATATACTTTTATTTCTAATGACTTCAGTTTAATCATTTTGGGGCAGAGTGCTGTTTTTTGGGCTGCAAAGGACCTCAGAATGCATGTCAAATAACATACACATGCTCATTCCTATGGGGGCTTAGGGGCAAAGAAGATAATGTATCTTTCTAGAACTACAGAGTTGTGAGTCTGAGGTTTCCAGTGTACGTGCAGAAAAGTCTACCACAGTACCAACCCAGCTATGGATATAGCTGCCTGAATTCTTGGGCTGGTTGAATATAATGCTAGCCATATTACTCCACTGTGTGCCATTGGCTATGGAGGCTGCAGTGCCTGAAACCACTGAAGCCAATGGACTACTGCTACTACTACTAGTACTACTACATTAAAATATTTGAAGTTCTTGGTTTACCTCAACACTAATATTACATAAGTCTGGACTAAGGGCATCTGATTCAAATATCAGGTGTTTCAGATAACATATCATATAAGATTTGTGACTCAAAACATTGGCATGCAATTACTTGCCTGCCCAGAAGTAACAGACTAACCAGATTGAACTTTGTAATGTATTTGTAGGAGCTTAGTACAAGATCTAACTGATCAAAAATATTCAGTTTTACCACAGTTTTTCTCTACCATATGCAGTATTATGAAAGACGCTGGTCAAGGATACTTACCATCGAACTACTCAGTATTCAGCTTGGTGCCAAAGCCCCAGGAGGGCATGAATTATTATGATTATTTTTAATCAAGTAACAGATATAGTTTGTGCAGTCAGGCTTTCCAGCGCAGCTTGAGCTTTTGATAAATATGTCACAATCTATGATAACTTTGCCAAGTCCTCTAATATCCTACAGCTCTGTCCCCAATGTCTGACTCTTGCAAAATGTGGAAAGGAAGAGCAAATGTCAATAAAAGCACTTTGTCTGCTTCAGGCCGATAGATAATCTGCCTCAAGGGTAAATAAATGTAGCTTCATTATCCTCTGGGAGAGGAAAGAAAGGTCCTTTGTTTACTTTGCTTTCACTCCCAATCCTTATCTGAGTACAAGGTGTGTCCCACTCTTACTTATTTCAATTTAGGATCTACACTTTGGTTATAATTATAAGGATGTCTCTCTCCTAGGTGCACTGATTATAACACTTTCTGATTCGTGGTTTCATTTACACTACCCTATCTTTTTATCAGTTCCTTGGGAGGCCCAAAACACTTGGCTGCATGAACTACAATAGATTTTGTTATTCCTCCTGAATAGATGAAAACAACAAAGAACACCCATAGAAGAACTGTAGGCAGAGGTGTAAGTGGGCAGCAGCAGCAAAGCACACACTGAAGGAACAGTGGTCAGATTAGCTGCTACTGGAGGGGACGCAGCACCTCTGTTTTTTGCAACGGACATATGTGTCAAGTGGTCAAAAAAACACCAGTTTTTGGCAGCAAAACAGAGGTGACATCTCCCCCACAAGCAGCAAATCAGCAGCTGCTGCTCCTGTGCTGCATGCTGTCCCACTTCTTTACCCTCCCTGCTTCCAGAGCTACAGCCACAGCTGGAAAGGTGCAGGGTTCAGAGGACAGGGAGACAGGAAGATGAGGTAACCCCATCACTCCATTCTGGTGCACCTCCTACCTTAGGCAGCATCCAGGACTCATACCCTGCTCACCCACCATCATTACACAACTGGCTGTAGCCAGCGGTTAACAGTTACTGCCCAGCAGCATGATATCAAAGGATGTGGACTGCCTACAGGAAGTAATATTCCTGATGTAGAAGATAATTTGAAGAAATAATCCTATTTCTGGAGACGATAACATCATGTTAGGGGAAATACAGGTGAAATACTTCTGTCTGTCTGTGTTTCAGTCCTGTTAGCTTCAGCATTTTCCACCTGTCAGTGGTCGGGGGGAAATTCAAATGTCCTCTCTTCACTGGTTGGAAATTGAAAGGCAAAGAATCCAGAATACAAAAAGCCACACATACCCTTCACAGAAGTCTTCTACAACATGGGTAAGAGCAGAGCCCCATCTTCTCACGTCCTAATGAACATGACTGTAACCTTTACAATATCAGAGCTTTACACAGAGATGGGGCCTGAATCACAACCTCATTATTGTGAGGGAAGGACAGAACAAAGTAAGTTGGATATGCAGCCAGGGTAAGTCAGGTTAGCTCTGTTGATTTCAGTGGATCAGACAAGTCCACTCATATGGCTACAAGATGCTATAAGCCTCACATGTTTTCCCCACATTTATCTTTGTGGGAGGGACTAACTGCGGAAAGGTAAAAATGATAAGTTGGTTGCATTCTCCCCCCCCACCCCCGGCAAGGGCAGTTAATTTTTCTTGGGTAGTGGAGTTGGAAATCGCTAAAAGCAAGAAGGTTTAAGAGCTGTGCAATTTAAGCTTTATGACATGTGTGTGAATTGATTTTGTGATCAAATTTCAATTGCACATGGATAATACAAGAGGTACCACAGTAATAAAATGTCCATCTCAGGCTGCTTTCTGCTTTAATTAATGTCCTGTAGCCCGGAAAGGTGGCTGAAGATTATTGGCCACCGCTCCCCAACCCAGTCACCAACAATATTGGCCAGAGATGAGCCAAAACTCTAAGATCCAAATTTCTACAAAGGCTAGAGCCAGAAAGATATGTGGTTGTGATTTAGGGCCCTGCTACATGTTATACTTAAAACATCATTAACCAGTTAATCATGTCTTAAGTTGTGACCTGACCACATATTCAATCAATTAATGGAGTGATAAAATGAGGAAGAAGCCACAAAGTTGTTCTACAAAATATGTATAATAATGTTGTGGCTTGCTCCTATTGCACCACTATTTGAATGAGTGGCCAGAAGGCCCTGTGACTGGGAGCCCTGTCAGCTGATCAGAACTCCCAACAGGGTGTCCATGTGCATCCCCCATGTGGGCTCCAGCCATGGGGGAGCTGCAGGTGTCCCTGCAGCTAGGAGTCCGGTCAGCTTGCTACTTGCTGGTGCAGGGGGAGCCCAGGATTATGATCCCAGGCTCCCTGTGCACTGACACTAATGTGCAGTGGGATCTCATGAATGATCCCACGGTTGCACATCATGTACATGTGGCATGGCAGGATGTGTGATTGTGTGCATCGTGAATCAGATCCCATCCCACCTTTACCTGAACATCCGGGAGGGGCCCTCAGTCTATTATATAGCAATTTATGTAAATCACCAAAACTCTAGCTGGAGGGAAACTGTGCAGTGGAGGATTCCCCCCCATACTTTTCTGCCCGGTAAATTCAGGGTTATGGCACTTATCCAGGAAAATGGAGACCAATGGTCTAGGTTTCTGGACACAGAAAGGGCTTGAACCCACATCTCCTACTTCCTAGCAAAGTTCCCAGGTTATTAGGCTAGGCAAAGCTATCTGAGCCGTCCTATTGTATCTGGCCTACTAAACAGCCAAAAAGGGAATAGTTATGAGACTAGAAAACAAGCAAGCAAGTATAAGTCTGCCTTGGTGGTTCAGCAAGATGGACACTGCCCTTAAAGGGAAGGTACTTAGGAGTCTGGATTTTGCTCATAGTGTTGGTTTTGCATTAAATAAAGGTAGTCATGTTAATCTGAAGTCAGACAGAAGGCAGAGCAGAGCTGTAGTCCCTTCACAGCTTCTGAGGAAGTAATCCTCTGCTTATGAAAGGTTATGCTAAGCATCTCTGATTTAGTTTGTCTATAAGGTGCAGATCTACCTAGCCTTCTATTTGCATTAAATAGTCACTGGAGAAAATGGCTAGTAAGCATTAGGAGTTCTGCCGCTTACATATCCATATTGGATGTGGAAGTAGCACTTAGAAGCCTAAAAGTAAAGGCCTAAAGTTCTGGGTCTTGGGTGTTCAAACACTGTTAAAAATGGCTTGACCATCTTTCTCTTTTCTCTCTTTTATTGAGAGAAGGGCCAGAGAGGAGTTACTTCTGGATATGTAACGTACAGAGAGAAGGATTTTGCTGAGGCTCCTCTCTAGTTGCCAGGTCAATGAATTGTTTTACATTGTTACCAGAAGAGTCCCCAGCGCCCTGGGCAGCACTCTTACTGATTCTTGTAAGTGTTCTGTTGGTCTTTTGGTACATAGTTTTCTTATCTAGGTTTGGGAGGGGGTTGTTTTGTTTTGTTTTGTTTTGTTTTGTTTTGTTTTGTTTGTTTTGCGGTGGGGGATGGTGGAAGAGGAGAAGTTGCAGACAACAGTGAATGGATTTGCTGCCTTAATCTCTAGGTAGAACTATTTTTTTAAGGAAAAGCCATTCCCCAGGAACCAGGCATTGACATTTGGGCTCAGATTCCTTGAAAAAGGGTATTAGGGTTACCAATTGTTTGTGAATACCTCTGTTTAAGAGCTGGTGTATGTAGCCCAGTAAACAAATAAATAATAAACAAATAGGTTATACTAGAAAAATACCCTGACTTTTTTTTGCCATTCCTGATCTGCAGGGCCCCAGGTATCTGTTACCATCTGACAGGATGGTAACAGCATGGTAGGCAGCAATGTGTATATTTTAAGCAGTTTCAGGGACATTAAGTTACAGCGCCCACTGCTTATTAGAATCACATTAGGCAGAACACTTTTGATTCTAATAAGTGGTAGCAAAGTAAAGAAAGCTTGCCGCATGCTCAGTAGTCACCAGTGCTTGCATAGCAACCTAGCTAAGGAACATGGGTATGCACAGATTTAATTCTAATAGCTGGCAGAAAGAAAAGCTGGTATGTGTAAAGTGCAATTTCAGATTTTCATGCTAATAAGCGCCTGATTCTATTAAGTGAGATTCTAATAAACACCAGAAAATGCCTGTAGTGAAATCCTTCTGCCATTTGGCTTCAGGGTTTTGATGCTAATATGCAACTGATTCTATTCTGCAAAATTCTCATAACTAGTGGGCATCGTATTGGGCCATGAGCATAGGATATTAAAAATATCATGTGAACAATTTATAAAAGCATTGGATGATGTAAAGAAAATCAGTTTAGTTTTATGCTGAATGTTTACTATTTAAGGATATGAGAAAAGCTTAGTGTTTTTAATCCTCAGTTTTAAGAGAAAGTAGAAAGTAATTGCTGATTTATTATTTAATGAATACAAATTGCATACATTAAATCATAAATGACATTTAGAAGTAGGCATTCTGGACTCTCAAGCAAGTTGCAGAACTTGTCACAAATAGAAGCCCTACCACCTGGGCAACTGTCTACTCCATGCCCTGTGAGAGTGTGATATTGTAGAAGCCATATCAGAACAAAATCCCATGCAGAAATAAAAAACTGATAGTAAACATTAAAGCAGGCAAATGCATCACACAAGGAGCTCCCAAAGTCAACACAGAAGCTTCCCATGCTCCTTATCAGAGAAAAAAAGGAAATTTGAAATGGAAAAAAGGGGCCCTATATACCAAATAACCTAACTACAGTTCTAATATACTGGTACATCACCATTCTTTCTTTTCACTAAGCACATGAAAGGGAGTCTCTTTTCAATACAGCCTTGTCTCCTGCTCAGTATAATCAATGGGCACATCCCCACGAGTGTGCACGTGCAGTTTGTGGTTCCTCAAAACAATTTGAAGCACCACAAACCACACATGGTATACATGCAACCATTCACCATGCTACTAATTATCAGTGTGATGGGTTTTTTTAACACCAGGAGATCCTGGTGTCAAATAAAACCCGCCACTGAAAAAAGCAGCATGTGCCGTCAGAAAGGGAGCCTAGCTGGCCAGAGCCACGCTCTAACTGCTGGCCAGGCTCCAAGCATCTGGATCACTGCCAATGCTGACCTGGGAGGCCCCCAGAATGCCAGGTAAGGCTGCTGGGGCCAGCATCCACCCAACCAGTGCAATTCTGTGCTGCATCAAACCCCATGGAACTGCTGTGAAACCAGTGGGTTGTAGTTCTGATTTGGTATTTTTATTGCATGCATACAAATACTGCATGTATAAAAGTTAAGAATATAAAGGGCTTGATTATGTCTACCCAGCATACAAATTGACTGCAATTTTTTTATAGTTCTTTTGCGGGGGTGGGGGGAGGTAGACTTAGAACAATAGAGCACACTTAAGAACTAAATGCAACACAGTAACAGATGGGTGTTGTGCAATTAAACCAGAGTAGGAGATCCTTAGTGGGGCTTGAAAGGGACACCACTCTTGTGTGGGCCTACCAAATTCATGTTGTTGCCATAAAATAATATTTGTATATCACAAATCAGAAGCATTATAGTATATTAACATCTGAACCTTTACAAATAATCTTTTACATCTTTCTTATTCTTTCTAACTGCAGCTGGGGGGAGTACTCTCCAAATGCCTGAGCATTTGGTAGATCTTATGTACATCTGGCTGGCTGATCTAATCCTCTTTTGGGGACCCCCTAAAGGCCTGTGCTTGATGAGAATTTGGCCTGTTCAGCCACCCAAAGATTTCCTGCACCAAGAGCTAATTATGTCACCATCCCAAGTGATCCCATCCAGTACACAGATCTTCAGGATTATCTCTGCAACAGAAGATCTGGCTCAGACAGCTCCCAGATGGTTTTCCATGGTTGGCCAGCTCGGGAAGAGTTTAGTGCCCTCCAGAGGAATTCGTTCTCTGAAAATTCCTTAGGGAGGAAAGAAGCACTGTCAAACAAGGCTTCCACAAGCAAATTCACTGCTGAGTTAAATGGTTTGTTGTGTTAGGGACACCCTTGCAGCTTCAGTCCAACAGTGAAAAGGAGGAGAATAGTTCAGGACTTGGTTTTGATGTTGAAAGATGAAAGGCAAATAGTGAGACAAGGGGTATCATGGGACTTGTGAAGGGTGTCTAAGATATGAAAGGGAGAATCAAGAGGTAGGATGAGTAACTGATTTGGAATTGCTGGGGAACAGAAAGGTATTGTGAGTTTCTAGGTGGGAAAAGAAGCCTTTATTGTGGGAAATAATTGTAGTAGGGATTGGGTAAGAGCCTTGCTTATGGACAGTTGGAAGGGAACAGGTCACTGACATTAAGTCAAGAAGGGAGGAAACCATCAAATATAAACCAGAAGCAGAAAGTATGCCAGCTGTGAAACAGAAAGGTGTTCAGTCCCTTTTACTAGCTCAAGCAAAGCAGCAAAATATTTAACTATGTTAAAAGACAGTCATATTCAAGAAAGTTTACAGGCCCCATCTTACAGGCCCCATCTACAATAATGCTCCACCAGTGCCAGTAATGCTGGCAGTATGCCTCTCAACCCTGACTACCACTGTAAAGTTCTGGGGTGGAGATCTTTAAGCAGCCTTATTCAGAGGCACTTACACAGTGACATAATTACCTCATACTCTGTTGTATATAGGACAACGCACTCTTCTTTCTTCTGAAAGGACCAATGTTGAACATTGGGAAGTATCAAGACCCTTCTCACAATTTGTCTAGTCTAAAGGCAGTTCTGGTCGTGTCAGCACTACTAGAAGCACTAGTACTCTTGTGAGAGTTTGTGAAAAGAAATCCCTTTGCTTGGCCTCTCCTTCCATGATTACTACCACCAGTGGAGCTGCAGTAGACCAGGGACTCCTCAGTGCTACAGGCACACACCCTTTCATCTCTGTGGAACAGCAAAAGCTTTTAAGAAAAATAAATATTAAAAGACTTAGACATTCCCTGTTTCTATTAAATAGTTACAATGCATGTCTCCACAGTTGCTGTTGCTCATGTTTTATTTTCACTTGTTACAGTGACCAATTCACTCACTGTGAAATGTGGCCAATGCCATTCTTGTGGCCAATGCCATTCTTGAGAAATGTAGTACCTATAACTCATGAAAATAAAACATGTCCACCACCCTTCCAAGACATGTATTCTATATGAAAATTTGGTTTATTACTGCTAGATCCACAAATCTGGATTCGCTGAGTAATTCTACTGGTGTCCATCAGTCAGACAGACATGCTTAATGAGAATGAGAATTTATGCCACTACTTCCTATATTGGCTGGTGCTGAAGTGCAATTGACAGTAGAGATCTTCTACAGCTAAGAAGATTAGAAAAGAGACGTGTCCCTGAACAAAAGCCTGCAACCTAATATTTTGGAATAGCTTATGAACGATTGGATTTGTCTCTTGGGTGGGTATAATTTTTTAGTGCCAAAGATGGAATAAAGGCTTCTGTCCTACATAGGAAGACAGGGTGTGTACCTGCAGGTGGTGTGCGGATAAAAGTATATAATACACCTGTCATGACCCAAAAGGCATGATTGTGTGTGTGCTTCGGCACCAGAATTATCCCCGCCAAGTTGCAGAGCATTGCACGGGAGAGTTTCCTGTAGCAAGAGGAAACCCCGGTGCAGGGACGAGTTTCCCGCCTTTTCTGCAGCTTCTTTTGCAGGGTGCATTGCTCATGTTGCAAGAGGAATGCACGGTGCAAAAGAGTTCCCGCCACCGGTATGCAAATTTGTTCCCCGTGATTGGCTAGTGTTAAATTATTCACATGTGGCGGCTAGCAATTGGCCTGTTAGCCGTATAAGAGGCTTGAGCAGTTTCCGCCCAAGCCGAAGAGGACTCCACATCCATCTCGTGGGGACTCTGGGTACACGGCAGGGTAATAGAAACCCTGTGTGAGATCCAGAGGAGCGTGGCGGCCTGATCCACTGCCCACCTCTTCCCGTCTTCGAACGCAACTTTTATAAGACGTATTTACGATTTCTATTTTGGTGGCTCGTTCACCCAGAGCATCCGGAGCTCTGCACCATGGAGCCTAGCAACCTCCACGAGAC
>NW_005841841.1:3065132-3066507 GCF_000455745.1 Alligator sinensis | reverse complement strand
CGATTGGCCTGTTAGCCGTATAAAAGGCTTGAGCAGTTTCCGCCCCAGCCGAAGAGGACTCCACATCCATCTCGTGGGGACTCTGGGTACACGGCAGGGTAATAGAAACCCTGTGTGAGATCCAGAGGAGCGTGGCGGCCTGATCCACCGCCCACCTCTTCCCGTCTTCGAACGCAACTTTTATAAGACGTATTTACGATTTCTATTTTGGTGGCTCGTTCACCCAGAGCATCCGGAGCTCTGCACCGTGGAGCCTAGCAACCTCCACGAGACCGTCTCTGTTGTCTGTCTGTAACTGCAACTCAATCAAGTTTTCCAGCCTACACCACTGCCATCTCAGTGTAAGTAAACAATCTTTAAAACTACCGATACACGTCTGTGCCTAATTCCAGCTCGAAGGCCTTCCCTCTCCGACCCGGCGTGCCCGGGCTGCTGGCCACAGCCCGCGTGCAGCACGAAAAGGGCTCGGGTCGCTCCCGGCCCACACAGTACCGTCAGTTCAATGCTCGGGAATATACATTCTCTAGTCTCTTCAGGAAGCAACATGTTTGCTTTCCTCCAGTTATTTTAATGGTGCATATATTACTCTACTCAGCTGTAGTGATGGGGGAGGGGAAGACTTCTTAAGATACACTGGGATTTAAGTGTCCAGCTCTCATTGGATATCAGTGGGATGTGGTTACCTAATGCCCACCTGTGCCTCTGAAAATCACCTGCCCCTCTACACAAAAAAATCCCTTTTCCAACCTCATAACTTAGAACAGTCCTGACACACAGAGGAGAGCTGTGGGTTATGTGCACAGGAGATGTTAGATTATATGACTATTCAAGATAAACTATTTCTTAAGGAGCCAGTGGCATAATAAACCTCTACCTGAATACCTGGCCAAAAAGGTGTTCCTTCTATAAACATTCAGCCTGTAGTTGTCTCACCTTTAATTTGAGGTTTTAACCCACTGTAACTCCATATGCCAACTTGTGCTGTTTGATCTTGATCAAAGTGACTATTTCCATTGTCTGTGATTGGCCTGCTGCCTGCTTCTGGCGTGATTTTATATTAAAAGTAGCCTATCGCACTGTTAATATAAGGTTGCTCTGAACAAGGAAAAATGAGGCAGTTGCATCTGAGAGTCAGGGAAGTAAGTAGGTCTTTATGCTTAGCTACCAGTAGTGAGTGGTGGATGACCAGGACATTAGCTCCAGAAACCCACTTAGGTTGCAAGAACAGTAGTCATCACTCCTGCTAGCCCAGCTAGCCCAGCCCCTCCCTGCCAACCTGGCTGTTACATCGTTGTTACATTGCTGTTAAAGTGGATCACCTGCACTTTATAAAGCACCCACCCCACTCCCACTCAGGCTCTGAAAAGTTAACTGG
>NW_005841841.1:3050231-3065101 GCF_000455745.1 Alligator sinensis | reverse complement strand
ATTCCTGGGAAGGAGGACTCTCCCCATGAGAAGCTAAATACAAAAAAAAAAAAGCGGGCGGGGGGAAGGGCTTTGTTTGGAATTGCAATACTCGTACACTTTACTTACAGTGCCCGAATGTAGTAATAGTTCCTCTGGAGTCAGTTTTGGCTGTCTGGGTTTTTAGCTAGACCAAAGGCTTGGGAAACAGCCTTCCTATCCAAAGTCAACTTGAATCGAGAATAATTTCTCTCTCAGTGCTAGGCAAGTTTTTTTTCTGTCTTGGAACCAACTGCCTCCTGGGGTGTCCTCTCAGTTTACCTAGGAGAAGACCCCACAGAGAAACTAAGGACCAAACTCTGTGGACTGACTCATCAAAATCTGTAATTTTATCTGCCCCTGGACCACTTCTCTACATGTGTGATCTGGGGAGCTCCTCTCACATTTATGTGGTCTAGAAAGACAACAAACTTATGATTTTTGCAGTTAACTTCATCCATTAAATCCCTCTGGCTGGTTCCCAGACTAAACCGCTGCTTGTGTGACATAGAAAATCTGCACCACTCCACCCGACCAAGATCAGCTCCTCCTCAATAGCTCTGGGCTGATGATTCTAGCACTGCCTGAGGGGGTAAAACGTTTTGGCCAGGTGGTTCCTGTACTGCCAGTGCTCAGCATCTTCAGTTTCCTTTGATTTAAACGGAAGTTGAAGGCACAGAGTGTCCAGATGATTTGGCCCAGTGTCAAATGATGAGGCCTGATTCTTTTTCTTTCTTTTTCTAACTGACCGACTGACTTATCAGAATTATCTTTCTTTTTTAATGCAGTAATCTATCTGTGACTTCAGCATCATAAATTGTTCTCCTTCTTGAGGCAAAGGAGAAAATGCAGAATTTTCTTTGCATTGGTACCTCAATTTGCAGCTCCACAAGTCCATGTTAACTGGGCTGCTCATTCTAAAGAGCAAAGACTTCATCTAGATATCTGAGATAGAATTACTTGGACGCACTGGGCGTCTGAAAATTGGAACATGGAAGACCACCAGGAATGTCCATTTCCTAGCCATTTGTCGACAGTGGTAAAATAATAAAGCAGAGAAATGAATTTGGTGAGGGACAGATTCTGTCTCTGTATCAAAAAGGGCCTGATCATAAGTCCATTGAAAGTAATAAAAGTACTTCCACTGATTTTGTGAGCTTTCATACCTCAATTACAGACAAGTAGCCCTTTTCAAATGAACTACAGTTAATGCTTGCTACAATATTCATATGCAGATTTCTATCTGCTACAAAAAGGAAATAAGGCATGTGAGTGCATATACTGGTACTGGAGTATTTCCCCAAGAAAGAACCTTAGAAATATGAAGTTGGTGGGGATAAGCCAGTCATTTTCAAAAGTGCAGGTTGCTATAATCGGGCTGTAGTGCCTGATCGCATTGCTTTCCCATGAGAGGTTCCCTGAGGCAGGAAGACAGTTGAACTACCACTGTTATAACTTTGATATCAGAATGAATATCTGCTAGCCTCAGGCAACTGGGCTTCCATTAAATTGGACCAGGGAGCATGATACACTGTGGCAAGCCATGTCACTTAGGATTGTGTCTGCTTAGACATGATGCCTCTGAGTAATGTAATTTATATTTCATGCACAATTGAAGCAGCTAATGGTATAATTCTCCAAGGGGGAAACAAGTTGTTACAATGTTAATTACATTGCAGTTGCAATTTTTCCTTCTCTGTGCAGAGTGCTTTCAGATTATCAGTTAACAGTGCAGTATTTGGAATTAGGTAAAAGGATTTCTGTCTGTGCCAAAAAAGGATAAAGTTCACGTTCTCAGCTGCTCTTACTGGTGGTAGGTTACTTTCCTCTACTGACAATTTCCTTGAGCTGTCAGTATTTCCCAAGAAGTTTCTGCTTGCAAGGGCAGAATGCCTCTTGTGTGCACAATAGGGAAGTGCAACATGACATTGAGACAGTGGATTTGGACAAGCAGCCAAACATGCTGAAAAAATATTAGAGAAGTTAAGAGAGGACACTGATCTTGGGTAGCCTGTGAAGTGAGGAATACGTAAGCCCCGTGGAATTTGAGGGGGGAATAATAGTGTGAGTGTGTTCTTACGTCCTCTCTGCAGTGATAAGGGCTGCCCTAAGGAGGAGGAGGAAGGAGAGACAAAAAGAAAAGAATACTTGACACCTGTGCTGAGCAGGCCTGTCTTTCTATAATACTGTCACACTCATGATGCCCTGTGCCTTCAGCCTGTTGTCACTCTTCATTTGTTACAGGCTAACAGAAAAAGCAAAATACAAAGGTGACAAGATGCAAAGCATGGATTTAACAGGGTAAAGTTTTCAAAACATGGTATGGAGGAGCTTTGTAGTTGGAGGAGGCAACTGGGGTAGGAGTCTACAGTATAACACAAATCAATCGATTCTGCCATGAAAGCAGGCAGAGGGAAGTAAATGTTAAAAACCTCTATCCCAACTGGACAGCAGTACCAACGTGAGCAGAGAGAAAGGGTCCTTATTTAAAAGAATGATGCCAGGGTGCCAGTATCATGCAGACAGGTGAGGGGTGCCTCAGGCCTTAGTCTGGGAGCTGTTCATTTTATATATGAGACTCCAGGCTATGAAGGGTGCTCATTTTTCAGTATGCCTCAGGCATTGAAAATCACAGAGCTGGCACCCATGGAAAGAAAAGATGTAAAAATAGACCAAAAGTTGCACACTGAGATGTGCTCAGTTTGGATCTAACCCAAATTTGTGTTGCTGCTTAAAAAAGAGTGGGGGAAGGGCAGGAGTTGCAACATTTAGCCTGCTATGAAAAGAATCAAATTAAAAATAAAATGCTGTGTGTCTTTTGGCCCAACAGCATGTCTGGGCCAGAGCATAAAATGCTGTGCTGCCAAGTATGAGACTGAAGATCAAAATTGACATCTGGATTCTAGTTTCCCACACTGTCAAGAGGCTGGCACTATTGCATGACATCCTTACTCTGTGGAGGAAGGTGGATGAGGGAGATATATTGGTTTTGGCTTTACTGAGAACACTTGCAAGTGGCAAAAGATACTGAATGTGCTTCAGCTGATAGTAGATAAGTAAATATTTGTGGGATTGACTCTGGGTGGCCCAGATTAGCGAGGTGGGTGAGCAAAAAGAGGTCAAAAGTCCATGTTGCAACAGCATCCCAGAAATACTGTTTATTAATATTTATTGTACTTTCCCATTTGACTGTAATAAGCCAGTTCACACAAAAATACTAAGTTTACCCCAATGTACAAAATGTTCTGCTCTTTTATGCAGAGATATACCAAAAATACTACTGGAGATCATTTCTGGTGGGGGGAGGAAGGGAGTGGAGGTAAGCAATGGTGTATTTGTTGAGAAATGTGTTTTTAGCATTTCTTGTAAGGACTGAGGCACAGGTGGTCTGGCCTAGTGGGCAAGCCACCAGAGGAGGGCTACAGACAGGAACTAGAGTCCAAAAGTTACCAAATCCAGGGAGGGAATTTCAGAGGCAAAATCCAGTCACAGTCCAAGTCAGATTTCTGGGATCAGGGACCAAGTTAACAACGCTAAAGTGGGTTTACAAGGCCAGAGTTCAGTAGCAGAGCCAAGTAGGGTGAGAAACCAGGAAATTGGAGAGCACAAGATCCACAGAGGCATCGCATGTATCAGCGTCCCTGCACTGAAAAGTGGTGGCAGAGGCACTTTAACTAAAGCTTGTGGAATGAGCATTAGTTAAATGCCCTGCTGCCATTTTTCAGCATGAGGAGACTGATACACATCATGCTGGAGTCTGCTGGAGTACAGTAATTACCACGCTCCAGTAGACTCAATTAATCGAGTCTGCTCTGACATGCTGTAATTACAGTGCATCAGAGCAGCCTTGATGCATGTGTATAGGCAGCCATAGGCACCATTTGCAAACTGGAGAATATGCCCCCTTCCCCTTCCCAATGCCTTAAACCTCTGAAGAGGTTAGGTATGTTAGTGGTTAGACAGTATTATTTATAACATTCACTGGTGTAGGAACTGAAGCTGAAATCTCCATTGACCAGGCAAGATTTGTGAGCTTCAATCTGATATCCTGACAGTGGCCCAGAGCAATTTCATTGGCTTGTTTCTGGTTTTGGAGGCAGCATGTGGGGAAGTGGGGGAGTGGAGCACTCCTAGGACCACCTTGGCCAGGGCAGTGTCACCATGGTGTAAATAAGCCCTAAGAGACATTTTCATGCATGCTTCAGCCCCATGGATATTTAATTACTTGAACAAAGTAAAACAGCTTCAGCAAGAGACTGAGAGACCTCCTCAACTCCAGTATACAAACCAGTGGTTAGGGAAAGGTCCTGGGAAGCAGGAGACTCAACTTAAAACTCCTCTTCCAAATCTGACAAAGAGGGGATTGTACCCAGGTCTCCACATACCAACTGAGGCTAACCACTGGGCCACAGAGTATAAGGAGACTCCATCCTTCCACACATGAGTGGCACCCATGGTCTTATTTACACTGCAGCCTAGTGTAGAGAAAAGACCGGAGCTTACTCAGGTACCAGAGGCAGTCCACTGTTGCAGATTTTGAGCTCACAGCAGACTAATTCTTACCACCAAGTAGCTGGAAAAAATAGATGATGCTGAGCGCAGTCCTACCATAGCTAGATTACTTCTAGTCCCCAGGCTAACTCCAGTATATCTATACTACATCACACTTCTGGGACAGTGTAGATATGCAAAATAGGCTATGCATTCAGTTCCTTTGAATTTAGCTTGTCATTTTCAAAGTTCCTCTGTTTTATTTAAAATACTATTAAAATGCTTGAAATTGAAATTAAAAATCCTTTTAGGGTTCACAGAGAAACCTGAAAAGTTTTGTTTGGGGTCAAATCAAAGCAGATTTCCCCCCACCCTGTTTAGCTATGGAGCCTGCTTGAGTCTGTCAAGCAGGAAATCAATCAAGAAATTGAAACCTACAAACTGTTGTTTGAGGTTGTGTGATGAAGGAAGCTGCAATGATTTGGACACATCATGAGGCCGGATACCCTTGCCAACACCATAATGCAGGGTGCTGTGAAGGGAAAGAAAAAAAGAGGTAGACCCAAGAAGAGCTGGGGAGCCAGTATCAAGGACTGGACGAGGCTTCAACTGATAGAGTGCACAGAGCTAACCAAACACAGGGTGGAGTGGATGTTACAGCATCTAAGGTGCCCCAACAGTCTCAGCAGCCTTGGAACTGACTTGACTTGTCTACTGAGCCAAAAAAATGATTATTCATGCAGTTCTACTATATATACTGGTAACACAGAGGTTAAGAGGAAGGCCAACATTGAAAAGATGTGTCTGAAGTTGGGATCCCAAGTCCATATTTAAGCACCTGTCACAGGGATCCTAGCAGTTCCATGGATAAATTTAAAAATCAAATCAAGTTGCAGGAGTAGCTAGATGTGAACTCAGGGACATAAATTTAAGCACTTTGTTTTGGTTGGTATTGTTAAATTGAGCCAAAATCTGTACGATTTAGATTAGAAACTGAATTTCCTCTTTCTAATTGCTAGGAAAGTATATGATTCTTCCCCAGGAAGATACATATTTAAAGAAAGAACAAAGCAAATATTCTGTTCCTGGAACTTTTACTGTATATTTTGGCTTCCACAATCCAAATATATCTAAGTTGCTATGAAGCTGTTCCAAAGTAGTGTTTGTATGGAATTAAAAAGTACAGGCTTTTGCTGATGGATGTACATGGAAGCTGTGCTCTAATAGAAATCTTTTTACCTGCTTGCTATACCATGTACTGCTGAGAGTTTCAACTATTGATCAAACAGCCACAATGCAACACCACAATCCCCTTTAGTATTTTACTGGTTTGGTCTATAGTATTCAGGCCCCTATAATTCAAAGAGGTGGGCCTTGAAGATGAAAAGTAGGAGCTAGAATTTTAACCCATCATGTGCCATGATGATGGAACTGGAGATGGGAATGGGGAGATGACATGGAGAGATGATACCTTAATCTGGTGTAATTTGTACCAGTAAAGTTTTCTCTTGATTCTTTCAGAGGTAATTCTCCACTGGATTTGGTGAAGTTATCCTAGTTTAAGAAGTTGCATCACCTGTCCCCTGCCTTTATACACTGATGTAAAGCCAATTACACTGGTGTCAAAGTTTCATCTTTCCATGCCCTCACTCTCCTGCCACCCCCATTGAAAATTTTGGGGTGCTTAGCTATGGTATTTTCTGGAAGTCCACTGTTCAAGATTAAAAACAAAACAAAAGAAGATTACTTTTTTAAAAATTTCATTAGCCTTAATTTTCAGACAATGGTGTATGCCTAGGCTCCAACTGAGAAAATGTCAAAAATACTGTAAGGCGCTGTTGTTTGCCTCTAAGAAGGCTGGATGACAACAAGAAATAGCCAATGTTTCATAAGAAATCTGGCAAGAATTAGCTTTTCATCCCTGTCTTACAGACCAGTAGATTTCATATAAGCTTTGACTAAGCATCCACATTTTATTTTAATTTCAGCTTTTTCTCTATTTTGGCCCTACACCAGCCTGGCAATAGTCATAGACCACAAGAGAGCAAGAGGATAGAGCCTGGAAGCAAGGCCTCGGTATGCCAGGCTGAGAGAAAATTTATGCCTTACAGACAGTGAAATGCGTTTGCCACAGTTTTCTTACCTTTTTTGGGAAACAATTAGCCAGGCATGGCGGTGGGGCAGGAAACTGCAAAGAACTGCTATGGGTTGTATTGTAACCACCAGAAAGGGGGAAGGGATCATTACCAACTGAGTTTCCCCTCGGAGTTAAATAAGTGCAAAAGTTATGCCTCCTGGTATTTTTGAAGGGTGCCACATTGACCCTCTTAAGCAGGAGAGATGCATAGGGGGTGCACGCGGGTACATGTGCACCCTCTAAGCATGGTGGTGCACCCCCTGTGGGAAGTCGCCGCTCACCACCCTGCCGCCAACACCACTGGCGGCATCTACAGACAGTCCATGACTACCCCTAGCCGCCACTGACGCTGCTGGCAGCACCTGCAGGTGGTTGCTGACCCCTGGTTGGTGCTCGCCACCCCCTACACCACACCCCGCCACTGACAGTGTTGGCGGCATCTGTGGGAGCGCCACGCTTACCCCCGCTGCACTCCTGCCGCCATCGTCATGCTCCCACCGCCGCCAGCACAACCGTGCCCCGCCCCAGGCGCTGGGGACACACGCCATTCATGCTCTTAATATAGACCTTAGCTAGGTCTATATTACTTCTCTGCTGAGCCTGGGACTGCTGCAGAGAAGCAGGCTCCGACTATTTGTTCTGCTCTTTCTGAGCCCTGAGCTGTGTCTCAGCAATTAGGCAGCATAGGTGGCACAGAGTGGCCCTAAGCACATGCCTCAGTGCTGTTCTCAGTCTCTCCTGAGGCAGAGACCCTGAAAACAGAGCTGAGGCATGTGCTTGGAGCCCCTCTGTGCTGTTATTCCACCTCACAGACAAGTTCGGCCATGGCCAGAACAGGTGTAAGTGTGAAGGGCCTGTATCTCTGCAGCTGTCCCAGGCTTGGCAGGGACAGCGTGTAAACATGGCCTTAGAGAATTAAATTCAAAAAGTGAAGTCCACTCTGCAGTCCTTTGCAGTTCCCTCAAGCCACCTCCAGCAGGTTAGTACATCCAGGCAGTACCTAGCCTCCCTATGGAGACTACCAACAATGCTGTCAAAAGTGGTGTTGACTTTCCAATTAAAATTATCCATTAGGAAGCAGCTTGAGGCCACTAATTCATTTCACACAGGGCACTGAACAGCTGTCAGATGGTCAAAGGCATTAAACATACGTAATACTTCCTAGAAATCTAGCAGTTCCTCTCAGAACTTGTCAGAGAAACTGAAATCTGATTTTGTTTTATGTAGCAGGCTTGCCTTTTGGAGCTTGGGTTGAGTCCAAGGCTTGAAATCTTGCTGTTTTGATTGGTGGAGCCCATCCACCAATCAGGAGGCAGCAAGAGGAGTTCAGTCACGCCCCTTTCCTGAGGGCAGAACTCCTCTCCTCCACCCCCCGGACCTGATTGAAGACTGCAGCACTGTCAGGTCTGGAAGACTTCAGCGGGCGGAGCCCTGGAGAGTATAAAAGGAGCTGTGCCCAGTATGAGGGGAGCGCATCTGGGAGAGAGAGGAGAGAAGAGTGGGGCTTAGAAGAGCTGAGGAATGCTGCTCAGCAGGGCGAAGCAGTAGCCCAGAAGCGCCCCTGAAGACTTCCATCAGCGGGGGAATGGCGGACGGTGCACAGCGTCCAGACCCTGGGGGCTGCGTGAGGCAACTCGGGTCTGCAACCTCTGGCATGCGGCCAGAGACATGGTGCACAGGCCAGTGCACAGAGTAGGACCTTTGGAGCACTTGGGCGGCTCAGGTCATTCAACCTCCAGAACGAGGCTGGGAGCTCGGTGCAGGAGGCGCTGCACGGAGGGTCCGGGAGCGGACTGAGCCTGGTGCTGCATGAGGCAGCCCAGGGCTCGGACCCATAGCAAAAGGTTGAGTCCAGGGAGCCAGACTGTGCTTGGGCTACTGAGCCAGCAGATAGGGCCAAGCCAGAGGCTCCAGAAGTCCTGCATAGAGGAGCCCTGTTCCAGGGGACAGCGACCCTCCCAGAGCCCACTGCTGGTGAGAGAGCTGCTTGGCGCAGAGGACAAGGGCCACCCTCCAGGCCTGGCAGCTGTGAGTTGCAGGGAAAAGAGGATTTCCACAGGGAAGGGAAAGTCCCCCCGGGTTAGTTAAGGGCTCCTGAAAGTGGAGGTCCCACTGGGAGGGCCCCCCTAAAGTTACTAGCTTCCTTGTAGGGCTTGGAAAAAGCCCAAGGGCATTGGGGTTTCCTCTTGGGATTAAGTTTATTGTTGGGGTTCTTGCGCCATAAGTGGTGTGATGACATGCCTTATATTTCGTGAACTCTCATGTTTTTAAATGAGTAGATAAGTAGAGTCCTAGGGCTCTGCTGGGACTCCCTGTTGCTATTATTTCACCTGTTGTTTACTTGTATTTATTTGTGGATTATTGATTGTTCACCTATACTTATCTATAGTTTATCTGTTGGTTATCTATGTTTTCTTGGGGGTTTATCTGTTTCAGATCAGATACTTACCTGTGACTTACCTGTATCTGGAGCACTGGTATAAGGTTTTATGTCATTTACCCAGAGGATATTGTTTATGTTGCTGGTTTAGATATATTATAAATATATATATATATATATATATTGTACATATGTTTATATCCATGTTCCTTTCCCTTGTGATAAGTTAATGTAAATAAATGTGTATATAGGTAAGTCCCCTGACTGTCCTGGCCTGGTTCTATAGGGATGGAGGGAAACTGAGCAGTCTGCAGTCCCCCCACACCACACCTGCCAGCTAACAATCCCCTTCAATTGGAGAAGGGGAGTATATACCCAAGTTACCTGGGCTACATTTACATACACATACACATATCTCTAAATCACTGACAACTGATTTGAGTTTGGGACAAAGAAAAGTATAAGGAAGGAAGGGAAGGGCTTTAGCAGAGTGCCTTTCTGCAAGTCTGTAAAGTTTGACAGCATCTGAATGAAATTGTGTGTAACCTGGGCAAGGTTCCCTCTAAGGTGCGCACGTGTGCGGCCGCGCACAAGTAAAAGTTTGGCTGCACACAAACTTTTTCAGGCCACGCACCCACCAGGAATGGAGCTAGGCTGCGGTGTGGGATGCTTGGTAAAGGTAAGCTCCTCCCCTAGGCGGAGGCAGAGGCGGGGGCTGGTGTGGGCTCTGCCGGCTCTGGGGAGCTGCTCCACTCCCCCGCATTGCCTAGGGGAGCGAGGACACACATGGAGTCAGGGCCAGGGAGTGTAGCACTTTCCGGAGCCGGGGGAGCCTGCGGAGCAGTTCCCTGGAGTCGGAGGAGCCTCACCCAGCCCCCACCCCCCAGGCTCCAACCCCCTGGGCTCCAGCCCCTGAGGCTCTAGCCATCAGCCCCCCAGGCTCCAGACTCCACTGCCTGCCCTGGTGAAGAGCTTACCTTTTGTAAGTGTCCCACGCCGCACCGGAAGGGGGAGGCGGGACTGAAGCAGCATGCTCGCGGACCGAAGCGGCGCGCTCACGGACCGAAGCAGCGCGCTCACCCCCCAGGCTCCAACCCCCTGGGCTCCAGCCCCTGAGGCTCTAGCCATCAGCCCCCCAGGCTCCAGACTCCACTGCCTGCCCTGGTGAAGAGCTTACCTTTTGTAAGTGTCCCACGCCGCACCGGAAGGGGGAGGCGGGACTGAAGCAGCATGCTCGCGGACCGAAGCGGCGCGCTCACGGACCGAAGCAGCGCGCTCACAGACCGTTACTCCTTAGAGGGAACATTGAACCTGGGTGTACCTGAGTGTGCACCCCTCCTTCCAATAGAAGGGGATGGTCAGCAGGGAGGACATGCTGGAGATGGAAACTGTAGCTTGCTCGCAGCTTCCCCTTCTCCGCTGTCTCTATAGAGGAAGACCAGGACACAATATCTTAACTATATACACAGTTTATTCAGATGCAAAATAAAAGGGGAGGGGATAGAATAAACCGGATGGGTGGTAAAGATAAATAGTTACATATAATATATTCAAGTCAACAAATAACAGAACAGGTAAGTATAGCAGTCCCCAAGACCCACTAAAGAAACCTCACTCACAGATCCTCAGAGGGTGTGTCCCAGCAATTGATGGGTAAGAACCCCCAAAATGTAAAGCACAATAAACAGTTAATAAACTCTCCAGAACAGAAAACACAACAAGCAATTAATAAACTCTCCAAAGAATAAGATGCAGCAAGCAATTAATAAATGCTCCAAAATGTAAGGCGTGGTGATCCCAAATACCCACTTCTCTAGAGGAATCTCTCATTCTCTAGCCTAAACCACATCTGATGCGGCTATCTACTGTGTCCCTCCCTGGTGGGAAGCCCCTTGCCTGAGAACTTACACTTCCTGGTGAGTAGGAGTCCAGCAAGTGTTCCCAGTGTTTCATTCCCAGCTAGGCAAGTGGCTCCTGCAGCGGCTGCTCTGTCTCAGTCCCCACATGGGATGCATGGCTTGTTCACACGCCTGGATGGCTCGGCCTTACCAGATGGTTGCGTACCTGGGCCACCTTGTGCACGTCCAGGGCTGGGGCTCCAGTACAGGCCCGCCATGCTGCAAAGCCTGCACTGCCCACAGGCCCTCATGCCCAGCAGCAGGGAGAAGGGCCTGAACCACCTCCTACCCCCTCCAAGGGCCCTCAGCCCAACAATGACTCACTGTGCAGCAGCATCTGACCGGTGCCATCCTCATGCCAGGGTTGGAGACCCGAACCGCTTCAAGTGGCTCCTGAGGTCCCAGTCCCGCCATTCAGTGATCCCTGCACCATCTGGTCTCATGTCAGGGTTGGAGATCCGAGCCACCTTAATCAGTTCCCAGTGTCCCGGTCCCTCGCAGACCCTCTGTGCAGTGATGCCTGCACTGGATGGCCACACAGCGAGGGGTTGGGGACATGGACGCTTGCCACTCCCATCCGACAGACGAGTCTTCAGGTTCTTCAGGGCAACTGGAAGCGCCCCCTGGGTAGCTCCTCCCCAGCTCTTCCTCAGCCCCTGCTTATTCTTTCTTCTCTGTCCTTTGTTATCTCCCCTGCGTGCTGTGCACGCAGCAACTTGTATACTCTTTTGGGGCTCCGCACCAAGATTGAAGACTGGCCAATCAGGAGGGGTGGAGCACAGTCTTCAATTAGGTCTACTCCTCTCCTCGCCCTGACGTTGGGGTGGGGCAGACTCCTCCTGAGGCTCCTCTCCTGCTGGTCTCTGATTGGTGGGTTTGCCCCACCAATCGCTTTGGCAATTCTCTAAGCCCAAGGAACCAGGCGAAGATAGGCAAGCCCGCCACATGTGAGTAATCATGTTTGTTTGCATCCTAGGGTATCACCCAATGCTAAGCAGATATACCTGAGTCAGCACTGAACAAGCTAGCTTTGATACCAAAAGCAGTACAAACATCTCAGCACAGCATTCTGCCCAGCATTGGACTGTGTAAATGTATCACAGGCTAAACACAGCAGTCAGTGCAAAACAAAGGAAATCCATGTGTTCCTTCTCAGGTCAGATAAACGTAGATTAATAGATTCATAGATTGTAAGGTGACATGACCAGGCCTTAGAGCAAGAAGCTCAGATCCTAACCTCAGATACCCCACTGTAGAATTCCATGCTGGGAACTTTCACTGTTTTAGTATAAAACTCACAATGTTTGAGTTTTTTCCTAAAAACTTCAGCTTCTGTAATTATGGGATTATGAGAACATCAGATTTCATTTGTTAAATGCAATGGCTATAGAGGAATTGAAAAGGTGATCACTAGGGGCATGTCTACACATGTGCTGTAATGTGCATTAGTCTATTTTAATGAGCATGAAAGTGTCATGTAAAAAAACATGTTTTTTACTTAATGCTCATTAAAATAGGCTAATATACATTAAGCATCAATTAAAAAGCATTCACTTAAGTTAATGCACATTAAGCCAAACTAATTAACATTTTCCTAGTACCTCACAATGGAGGTACTAGATTTAAAGCATATAAACTAAAGCACATTAATGCATGTGTAGATGCACCCTAAGGGTCAAATTCTATTTCATCAAGTGGATGACCCAAGTGCATTTTGCAGCCAGCTCAGTGTTACCCAACTAAAGTATACAAGTGATTCTATTACCTCCTGTGAGCATGTAAGTGTCCCATTATAGGTATTAGGATATACTTGTATATCTCCAGAGATATTCTTCTTAGAATAGGGGGTACCTACATGCTAATGGAATTGCTTCTACCCTTTTGTCAGATAATTCAGAGTTGGTCCCAAACTCCACTTTGATTATCAATTAAGCAAAATAGAATTTTGCCTTCAAGGAAAAAAGATAATATTTCGAAATGTAATTTAAAAAAAAATAAAGCTCTTGCATATTAAGCCAATCATGTCTTCCAGTAGCCTGACTCTATTTCTAAAAGCTTGAGTTTACCAATACTGAGATCTGGAATGTAAATTTTCATCTCAGCGAAGAAACTCCAGACATATACTTGTAAATGAGATCAGAGTCCATGACTTACTCCTCTACTATCATTCTCCCTACTATCCAAGTGATTTTCCTTTTCTACGTAAATAGTAGGCAGCTTAATGCATAAAACACCTCCCACTTTCTCCTTGCCCAATTGAATGACTGCAGTGGAACCACATCTGTTCTGGAGATGAAGGCCTTTATACTTGTGAAAAGGAACAATGGCTGAGATAAAAGGAATCAAAATAATGAAGGCTGCCAATTTATATGGATTCTCCACAAAGAAAAATATGTAAATGCCAAAGCTCCCCAAACCTTTTTCATATGACAAAGCTGACCCTGGTAAGACTGGCTTATGTGATACTTGCATTGTATCTGATAATGACAGAAAAATGTCTTGCTTTCACACAAATAGCAGACAATCCCTTTAGATTTAATGCAACAGCTATTCATTGTGACATGTGCAATTCATTACAAACATAGGCACCAGAGTCCCTTGTTCACCTTCATACAAATATAATGCCCATAAACAGGGAGCACATCAACTTTTATAGAGCAAATATTTTTGCTTTTAGCTAACAATCTATTCTTGTAATTATTTTTAATTCCTCTAGGGCTCTGTTTTTTATATTCTTATTTTTTAATCAATTTTATTTCACAACAGAAATATTCAAAACCTAATACCGTTGGATTTTTTTCTCTCTCAAAAATATTAAGGAACAATAAGCAGTTCCTGAGTGTTCTGTTGTTTCAGTATTTTTAATGATGGAATTGATCAAAAGGATTGTGAACTCTAATGGGAATTGATTGGCAAAGCAATATGAATCCACCATACAAGGCATCTCAGTATGGATCTCAAGCCCTTCATTATATCTGATGCATAGTCAAAGGGCCATGACCTCCTCCCAAAGATGCCGGTGATATCTGAACTTTGGAAAAGCCAGAGTCACCTGGATTAATTTTCATGCCATTTTCTGAGTTGTAGCACTGTTTCATAATATCCTGGCATTGCAGGTATTGGAGAGGATCATGCCTTCTTCACCTGAGATGTCACTAAGGTGCAGTTTGCTATACCATAGGAGTTAAATCAGAATGCAGAAAGAACAGTGACTTGTGACAAAGGCAGGGAATACTAACTTTGCAACGGAATGTTTTTGCTCACTTACCCCAGAAAAAATGCATACGGAATAATGTGGTATTCTCATGTGGTGTACTTGAGTCCTATGTTCTTGTGAAGAAATACAAATTGAGTTGGCATCCTGTGGAGCGCATATCCCTTGGGACAAAAATTGCCTCTTTTCTTTGTTTAAACAGCACCCAGCTCAAAAGCACCCAATCCCAAGTAGAGCTTTTTGGTGTTAATATTTACTGTTCCTGTAACAATAGTAGAGGACAGGGGCTCCAATCTTGGGACAATGAAGGCCATACATAAACCAGGATGGAACAGATTGCTAACTGAATTGAAAACAAAGCAATTCCTATTCCCCCTTGACTGGGGAAAATTCAACTTGACAAGAGAGGCAGCTATATATTTGTAGCCTCTTTAAAAGCACATCCATCCACTTTCATTAAGTGGAACAGAATAGAAAGGTTTTGGACAGTGGGGAGAGGAAGTGACTGGCAAAACCATCTTGTTGCCATGGAAGAATCAGTCAGAAGGATTCTCCAGACAACAGGCTACAGCCTTCAGGTAGCAGCAGCTTGTGTGCATCTCGTTGTCTCTAAATAGGGCTGTAGAGATGGGCACTCCAAGAGCAAGCAAGATGGCAGTGGGGTTTGAGGAGCTGGACAATTCTGCCTGTGAGCCACTCTACTAGTGCTCATTTTGGTCTGCGGAGAAATTA
>NW_005841841.1:3032114-3050200 GCF_000455745.1 Alligator sinensis | reverse complement strand
CATTCCTGTCAATTTTTCTTTCCATAATGGTGTGCTTCATGCCAGTTCTCCAACTTTTGTTGCCCTCTGCCTCAGATGCAATGCCATAACATCTCTGATGTGCTAAGTTATCAAAACACTGGATAAAAACTCTCCTGATTCCTCTGTGGAAGGGAAATAGTATTCAGCCAAGTTTACTAGTGAAGAAACTGAGGAATAAAAGTTGGGATTCACCCCAAACCCAAAATGAATATCACATGGCTTCCTCCCTTCCAGCCCCAAACTCAGTCTGTTAAAACAGACTGCTTCATACATCCAGGGGTACTCTGTTAATAAGCTCTCTCAACATGGAGGATAGTAATGTGCATCTTTTCAATGGATGGACTTTATGCCTTAGACTAAAAATGCTGCAGAAAAGAAAATGTTCTGTTTTTTTCAGTAAAAAGTTGCTCATATAGAATTATTTATATTATATTTTTAATTATCTAACCATGTTCCAGGTGACTTCAGCAGATGGCAAGAAGCTACAGCCCAGGTCCCACAGAGCTTACAGGGGCAGCGTGCATTCACAAGATAGATATGAGATGGAAGAAAAGGAGGTGACTGAGCAGAAACCTCCAGAACTGGCCTTATTTTTTCTCCTGAGTCAATTTGACATCAAGTGCCTGTCCACACCACCTCTGTGCCATGCCTGAAAGGACTCCTATGAAGTACACTCCACCAAGTGGGTCTCATTCCACACATACCCACATATCTACTCTTGGAAACAAAGCTCTGAGGCTTTCTCAGAGGCATGCTTGCTGACACACACTTAGGGCTACTGTGAAGCAACTATAATGCCTCATTTCCAGTATGTGGTGCACACTGAAGAAGAGCAGTTCATGCTATATAGTATTGCTCCCGTTAGCAGTGCAGAGGCAATACAGACATAACCCTAGCCCTCAGGGAGACTGGCTGTCTAGGAAGCATTTTAAATTCCTCTGAATACACAGGAACAGTTGTTAGAAACTCATTTCATCAGTCCAGTGTGGCCAAAAAATTAGACCCATTCCTGTCAGATGAAATGCCTATTGAAATGCACATTATTTTTCTTCCCCATTTGTCTCTTTTGGTCACTTCTGGTCTGTTCCTCTGCAAAATGTTTTAACTTGTGTTGTCTTAAAAGCCACTCAGACTCACATTTGGCTAACATTCAGTGGCACAATTTTGGAGCATGAAAAGATGACAACCATGAACACTTGTACTCTACAGCCTTCACTAACTCCTCATCCTGCTCTGGCTCCAAAATAGGCTTCAGAAAAGTCCCATTTCTAGTTGGAGTGTGAACATATAATACTTTCCCCAAGACTGATACACCTGTGCCAGCAAAATCCCTAGTGTAAACACACTTATACTGACAAACTAGTCCTTTTGCCAACAGAACTTATGGCAAGGCCCCTGGGGCTTGGGACCTGGCTGTCACTGGGTTTCATTCTTCATCAGCAACCTACTACTTGCAGCTATGAGGACAGGAAAGCTGAAACTGCCCACCTCATTAAGACAAAAACACTTAAATTAAACCACTCATGCTCCTTTATTCTGTGAGACTACCTTGATGCCACAACAAGGAGGGTGTTTTATACATGAGCTGGCTGCACACAGACTGGCATTCGTTTTCTTAGTGCTGTGATTTCTTTTTTATTATTATTATTATTATTAGCATTATTATTATTAATATTTATTTTGTGCTTTTTTATGTGTCCTGTTCTTTTGTTTCTTGACTGGTTTAAGAGTACATAAAGACAGATTTAATGCACCTGAAGCATTACAATTAGCCCCATAATGATAATAACTTAAAAGAAACTAATAAATATCAGAAATTGTGGCCCATTGGAGACTTGGCTGCATAGCAGGAAGAAGCGCTGCTGCCCAGGGCCCATTGATTTCCTTCTGAATCTAACCACGCAGGATTCAAGGACAGGACAAAACACTATTAAGTCAGCAAGCAGAATGCAGTAAATAATGAAAGAGTTTGAGAGGGTTTGGGCTTTGTTCTAGTTGATTCTGTATATAAATTTTGTTGAACTATACGTCTCGGCATCACATTGACACTGTCTCTGGCATGTAAGGGAAAACCAGATGGGTAACATGAGTCAAAAGAGCCATTTGGGACTCAAGATGTGTTGAAGGTTATGTTCATTCAAAAGGCAAAAAATAGTCACCCCTAATAGTCACCTGCTGTTATTAAACCTTTTGAAAATACTTCCTCTTTTCAGAGCTTACTGTCTCACATGGCTGGCTCCCATTGACAAAAATAAAGCAAAATTAAGAAAAATCTATGTATAGCACTGTAGCAAAGCCAAGTCCACAGTTCTAGCCCTGTGGGTCAAAGGTGCACAAAGCTATGATACCTTAACTGGGCTGACAAAAGCCACCCTAGTGTGGACCACTTATAATTGCAAAACTACACTTTTACCAATACAACTGACTTCCCTGTGGGAGGCAAAAATAAAGCATATCAATGTAAGCTCAGTGGACTGGTGTCATTTTGCTGGCAAAATGCTCCTAGCGTGGACATGATCTAAGGCTTGTGTATGAAAGAAAAAAGCATGGTTGAATCCCAGCAGCCATGCCCCCTCTGGCTGTGTGGCCATGTGTAGTGAAGGGAGCTCACTGCACATACACCACATAACTGAATGGGATGTGGATGCACTCTGCCTCCCCCACCCCCATGAGCTCAGAGCTCACCAGCTGATTAGTGTGGGGTCTGGCTGGAGCCCCCTCTTTTCTCACAGCTCCAGAGTCCAAGGGGTGAGCACTGCCACCCCCTAAAATTCTGCTAAATTTAGCATCGGGAGAAAAGAAGGGATAAGAGGTGGCAGTGCTCAGCCACTACCAGTGCTTTCATGCAGTTCCAGAGCCCAGGTGGTGAGCACAGCTTTCAGACATCCCTTCTTTTCCCCTGATGCTGAATTGAGGAAGGAAAGGCAGAGGAAAGACAAACAGCAGCAGTGCTCACCCCTGGGTATGGAGCTGCGTGAAAGCAGGGGCTCTGACTAAACCCTGCACTGACCAAATTATGAGCTCACATCACACAGCATGTGCAAAAAGCTCACTGTGCATGCATTGCACACTTGGAGAAGCATGCAAATATACCACTGTACCCCCATTGGATCTGCCCCTGGGAGTCCAAAACTGTATTTAGAAAGAGAGGAGGACTTTCTACAGACCAGCAGGAGGGAGAAAGAAACTCACCAGCTTATCCAGTCCTTTATTTGCTCTTATAGGGTACATACAGATGTTACATTAGGGTACATCACTAGGGTTAGGTCAATCTCAATGCCTGTCTATACAGGCTTCTGGGGGGTTTAAATTGGGACAAAACTCAATGCCTGTCTATACAGGCTTCTGGGGGGGTTAAATTGGGACAGACATAGCAGGCCCATCTAAGTGAGTTCACCTGAGTAGGTAAAGTAATTTATATAAGGAATGGGTTAACCCGAGGTCCTCAACTTCAGAAGGGTCGGCTTCTGTAAGCTAAGAAGATTAGTAGGAGAGTCATTGGGGTCTCGGAGCTTCAATGAGATGGGAGTCCAAGACGGGTGGTTGTTCCTCAAGGAGACAATCCTCCGAGCTCAAAGGGAGTCAGTCCCAGTATGCACCAAGGGGGGCAGGAGTGCTAAGAAGCCCCCATGGCTTGGCAAAGGCATCCAGGGATGCCTGAGGGCAAAAAAGGAGGCGTACAAACAGTGGAAGCAAGGAGCTATCACCAAGAAGGATTACACTTCTGTTACTCGGGACTCCAGGGAGGCTGTTAGGAATGCCAAGGCAGAGATGGAGCTAGGGCTAGTGACCAGAATTAGGGATAATAAAAAGTCCTTTTTTCAAATACATAGGAAGTAAGAAGAAGGCACTGGGTAATGTAGGGGCCCTACAGGATAGGCTTGGCAATCTAGTGATTGCAGCAAACAAAAAAGCAGACCTCTTTAACAAATTATTTGCCTCCATATTCCTGAACAGGCACCAAGACATTTCCCCCCACTAGAATTGCAGATTGACCCAAGGGAGGCACCACCATGCCTAGGGTCAGGGATGACATAGGGAACTTTTGGAGGGGCTGGATGTGTTTAAATCAGTAGGTCCAGATGCTCTTCATCCGAGGGTACTGAGGGAATTGGTGGGGGTCATAGCCAGGTCCCTGGCATGGCTCTATGAGCGCTCATGGGGCACTGGCCAGGTACCAGAGGATTGGAAAAGGGCCATTGTGGTCCCCATTTACAAGAAGGGGAGAAAGGAGGACCCTGGCAATTATAGGCCAATCAGTCTTACCTCGGTCCTTGTGAAGGCCTTTGAGAAAATTATCAAGGAGCACATCTGCAAAGGTCCAGCAGGGGAGATAATGCCCAGGGGCAACCAACATGGGTTCATTGAGGGCAGGTCCTGCCTGACTAACCTGGTTTCTTTTTATGATCAGGTCACAAAGTCCCTGGATGAGGGTGTTAGGGTGGATGTCGTCTTCCTGGACTTTAAGGCCTTTGACATTGTTTCCCACCACATTCTCTTAAAAAAACTTGGTGAATGCGGCATTGATGCCTACACAGTCAGATGGGTGGCAAATTGGCTAGATGGTCACACTCAGAGAATGGTGATGGATGGGTCATTTTCAACCTATAGGGATGTGGGCATTGGAGTCCCACAGGGCTCGGTCCTGGGGCCTGTACTGTTCAACATCTTTATCAGCGATCTGGATGTGGGCATGGAATGCACACTGTCCAAATTCACTGACGACACCAAGATGTGGGGCAAGGTGGGCATGCTGGAGGGGAGGGACAGAATCCAGCTAGATCTTGACAGGTTACAGAGGTGGGCGGATGAGAATAGGATGGAATTCATTTCAGACAAGTGCAAGGTGCTGCATCTAGGGAGGAGGAGCCAGCAACACACCTATAAGCTGGGGAACACCCTTCTTGTCAACACGGTGGCAGAAAGGGAGTCACTGTTGACACCAGGATGAACATGAGCTGCCAATGGGAGGAAGCAGTCAGTAAGGCTAACCGCACCTTGTTGTGCATCCACAGATGCATCACAAGCAGGTCCAGGGAGGTGATCCTTCCCCTCTATGTGGCATTGGTCAGGCCGCAGTTGGAGTACTGTGTCCAGTTCTGGGTGCCGCACTTCAAGAGGGATGCAGCTACAATTGAGAGGGTCCAAAGGAGGGCCACTCGCATGGTCAAGGGGCAGTGGGGCAGGCCCTATGAAGAGAGGCTAAAGGGCCTGAATCTATTCAGCCTCCAAAAGAGAAGTCTTAGAGGGGATCTGGTGGCCACTTACAAACTCACCAGGGGGGGACCAGCAGCAATTGGGGAAGGCTCTGTTTCCCCAGGCATCACTGGGGGTTACTAGGAATAACGGCCACAAATTATTAGAGAGAAGGTTCACGCTGGACATCAGGAGACATTACTTTACAGTTAGGGCTGCCAGGCTCTGGAATGGACTCCCAAGTGACTCTCCCAAGTGTGGTGGACTCTCCTACTTAGGGGGTCTTCAAGAGGGGGCTGGACAGATATTTGGCTGGGGTGATATGACCTGATGATCTATTTAGGTCCCTTCTGACACTAAGCACTATGATACTATGATCCAGAGGATGTTTCCAGGGGTTCAGACACAGTTCTGGGGATGGGAAAACCTAGGTGCTCATCTCAGCCCTGGAGCTATAACCCCCTGACCCTGACTGGGCTAGTTTTAGACTCCAAACATCCCAAACCCCTGCAGACCTGTCAGCCCCCCAAGTCCTGCCAAGCCCCCCTAGGGACCTACTAGCCCCCTGTGGCAGGGTACTGTTTGTGCCTGCCAATTTAAGACATGAGCCAAGCAGCCAGCAGGTGCTTGATTGCAGCAGCCATTTTAGATCCCTGGCTGCCTATATAAACAGATCAATTCCCTACTGGCAGGTCAAGCAGCAATATTGCCTTGCTGCAAGGCTACTAGTATCATCCTGGAGGTAAGGGAGGAGCTGTAGGAGATGGCTAGGAGGCTCCTGGTCCTGGGCATGACCTAAAACTACCCTGCTGGGATTGGGTGGCCTGATGGGGCTCTCAGTGGTGTGGGAGCCCCCAGTAAATGCCAGGCCAGTTACCACCCCAGTGAAAGGTAAGTCAGGGTGCCTTAACCACAGCTCCCACAACTGGGTGGGTCACCTGCTAGTAGGGTCCAGAGGGCAGACCCCAGAGAGAGAGTGGGGCTAGAGGCTCAGAGGCCTGACATAGAGTACCCTTGACTGGTCAATGCTGGGGCCAGGACCAGACTAGTCAAAAGGGCCAAGGGACCACTGTGAGGGATGTTCAGAGCTGAAAGCCTGGGGTCCTGACTCGCCTTGGAGGTGAGGCCAGGGCCTATGTGGCCAAAGGTCCCGGGGTGTCAATGCCTGAGCGGGGAAATGATTCAGGGAGCTAGGCGGCTCTGAATGAGAGCAGGGTAGGCTGCCTGAACGGAGGGATCTTAGAGGGGTCCTGATTGGAGGATTCTGGAGCACAGTGTGGGGCCAGTAAGACTAACATCAGTGGATGCCATCTACAAGGCATGGGCTGCAGTGCAGGGGAGGTACAGAGCCACAGATGGTGCCCCCTGGTATTGGGGCAAGAAATGGGCAGCCTCCTGCCTAATTAAGATAATTAATTAGATAACAACAAGGTATGGCAAGTCAGAAGGTGGGCAGTTGGCCCAGAAACAGATGGGCAGGTCAAAGGCAAATCAGCCCTGAGGAGGCCCCCTGTTACACCCCCCCCCCCCACCTCAGTTCTGCCCACATACCCACACACCCTGAGTTATTCTGAGTTCCCCACACAGATCAATGGCACTGGTAAATGCTTATACATGCCACTCCCAGTCTACGATCATGCAACTTAAAGTAAAATGCATGATCGTAGACTGGATGTGGTGAACATTTGTATGCACCCATGTATCTTCAACCCTACAAAAGCTAGAACCTGTTAGGAGTCCCAATAAACCCAGTGCAACAAGGCTAGCACATAGTTATTCATGTCATAAAATTGGAGAAGAGGAGAAACTCCAAGTCTTCAAAACTCAACTCTTGTCCATTGTCTTTATGGTCTTCTCCTCTTTTGGTCCAAACACAGCTAGAATGCTAGAGCCAACTTACGGGTTCACTTTTGAGATTCTCTTCAGAGAGTGAAACATCACTTGTGACTCAATGTGGTGAACTCTCTCACTTTTCACTCTCGCTTGTGATATTTGGAGGTTTTCTTATAAACCTGGTTCCTTGAACCAGCTTATTATGTAAGAATCTCATGAAATGGGCAGATGAACAATTTGCAGCGAGATGAAAGAGAGTAGGACTTTACCACACCATCTGTTGCATGGAACCTGCCTGTGTACATGCTCTTACCCCATGCTACTTGAGAGTTATCTGCAGTAACATCCATTTCCTTAAGCTGCCATTGGTTAATCTCCACATCAAGATGAGAGTATGTGCACAGGCAGACACTGAAAAGAAGCTGATGTATGATAAAAACCTGCCCCTTCTACCCATAGCCAATTGTTCCTGTATCCATACAGTCAGCTTTTATTTTATTTTAAAAAGTAAAACTCTAGCCATGTCAGCTAAAAAGGAAGGTTATGAACTAAATGCTAAAGCTCAAAAATGAAAGGCAGATCAAAAGAAACGCAAATATACTATTCATTTTAATATCGCCCTCTTTCAAGCCAATGTTTTTAATGGGACATGGGGGTGCTAACACAATATTTGGGGTCTGGGAGTTGGCAGTACTGAAGGACATCCCTCTGAAATGGCCAACAATATCCAAAATAATTTAAATTTTAAAAGGTTCATTTAAATGGAAAAATATATCTAGTGTAGGTTTAAAAAATAATGAAGCCTAAAAACATGGGGGAATCACTAGAAATAAAAGTAAATTGTAATAATTCATCCCTGTTGACTTCAGTTATGGGAAACTTTTTGAGTTGCAGTATTGCAGTTCTCATGAGTCAGGAGAAAGGCTCATCAGTGTTAGAGGTGAGATGATTCAGAAATCAGTACATGCTGAAAGTAGCTATCTGCTTGTCTGTCCTCTAGGCTTAGTCCTACAGTATTCATCCTCAGTTTCCAGTTCTTATCCTTTCCAGGGCTTTATCTTTTGTTTTCTCTCTCCTTTTTTTGTCCCTTCTCAATGTCTCTCACAACAAACTCCACTCACTCATGAGTTGTTTCCCTTCCCTTTGCAGACCAGTTTGGAAGTGGATTCAGCTTATCTCCTCCTAAGTGCACAGTTTGAGGGCCATTCAGTCTCCTGTCTCTAGTTACACTGGTGAAAAGGCCCAAACTTGCTAAGATTCTCTCTTCTTCTTTGGTGGGCAAGGGGAAAGGTATCAGAAAGGACTAACCTAGTCAGTGCTGTTTTGTCCTTCCCCCCCTCCTACTTATGTAGGGTAGTATATGATGCATTCCAGTGGGCATGACACCTTGTGCAACCATTGACTCTGTCCACAGAACATGGTAGTATTCATTTGTTTTATTTCCATTCATTTCACAGACTTCTTTCCAGCCCTTTCTGTGCTAGCAGCCTGCTTCAGTCACTTACCTAGGTGCCTGCAAGGAAGTACACCCCAGACAGTAGCTTGGAAAGGGTTAGTGAAGGGCTAATTACTTCTCCCAGCTGTAACCAAGCAGGCAATTAGACACAGCTGCAATAGACTACAGCCCAGGCTCACCGGGGTTGGCAGGTGGAGAGGTTTCAGAAGTACAGGTTTGAGAGAAGCTATGGAAGGAATATTGTGGGGAGAAGGATTGTCAAGCAGGGAAGGTAGGAGACTACTTTAGAAATGTGGTTAAGGACAGGCAGGAATTTCCTTTGTTGCTTAATATAGGGTCCCTTTGACTGAAATGAAAAGGAGAGGATGTATCTGGATACTACTATCTTCCCCTTCTCTGTCGAAAGGAATGTGTGGTAAAGGAGGCCTTGGATGTAAAGGAGTCAAAAGGTTCATGAGTCCCAAACTGGGCAAAGGTCTAATGTTGAATATGTGTCTGACTTATCCTGAGAGGATTAAGTCCCTAAACACGATGGACAGAAAGCAGTCCTTTTGTCCCCCCTGGTTCTCAGACCTGGATACAAGGGGGTTTTACAGGGGCTGCTGGAGCCTTGTGACTTGGCCTGAGGGGGCTTTAAGAAGGCTAACTTTTTCAACACCCCATTTTAGAAAACTACTCCTATATATCCATGTATCAACAGGGCTTCTTGAAGTGCTAAGTTTCAATTTGGGCTTTTTTTCTGTTTTCCTTTATAAATAAAGTGCTGCTCCTTAGTCTTCACAGGAGCCATTTTTTGGTTTAACAAGATGCCTGATTTGAACAATTGAGAACAGATGTGGGTTCTCAGAAAAATAAGCATCTGAGTGCTTGAGCCCTGCTAACATAAGCCCAACTCTGACTGAATTTTGCAATAGATTTTGTTCCTCTCCTCTTTGCCCTTTTGAGACTTTGTTCTTAGTGGCAAGGTGGTGTTCTAAGACAGTGGTTTTCAAGCTTTTTTCATTTGCAGCCCCCTTTGGAAATTTCATATGGAGGTGTGGACTCCTTTGCATTGTAAATATTAAGTATTCACATACTTCTGATTGACCATAGTCATCTTTTGTGGACCCCTTAACTATAGTCTGTGGACCCCCAAGGGTTCACATACCACAGGCTGAAAACCACTGCTCTAAGATATACTGATGTCAATTTAAACATCCAAGCAATGGGTAGGCCATATGACCTTCCCCACTAACAGAGTGTGAATGCAGTATAACATGAAGTCACAAGAGGTAAATGTTACAACCCCTCTTGCCGCCACTTGAGAGAAATCAAAGTGCAGCTGCAAGTAACAATTCTTGGGATTTGTTTTCTTCTCCTTGCTTCTTGTCACAGACACACTGTATCTGTTTCATTTAGCCCACTTACTGCTCCATTTCTCCCACTGTCTCCAGAGCTGAACACCATCCAACAAACTTGAGAGGCCATCACACTTGAGTGAGTTTGAAGTCAGACAAAATTAGCTGCTCACTCCTTAACTAGAACTATTGCCTTGTAAAGAAGCAATATGTTGCCATCTACAATGTAAAAGCAAGGCAGCAGGTTGCTCAGCTTGTTCTTGGTAGCTAATGCATGAAATAGTCATGCAGGAGGAGAGATCCAGACTATGAAGGTTCAGATAAACCTATACTGCTTTTTTAACACTTATTATAATCAGTGGAGCTAGCATATGCAGCATCATATATCCATTGAGACTTTATTTTTGGATGCTACCTCCTTTTTACAAGGATTATAAACTTTCAAAAACTTTGGAAAACAGTGTAAAATACTGCATTTTGGCTGATGTGTTTTATAGCTAATAGACTTTGAAGACTTGTCACCCCTGTTATGAAGGAATGTCCTGCCCATCCGCTCCAGCTCCATGTGAGCTGAAAGGTGCAAAGAAATCCCATGGCTACTTCTTGGCATGCATTCAGCACTGCTCTTGGTGCCTATTGTGCTTGCTTGAGTGACACTGGGCATGGCAGCTATATTACATTGTTTTTCAGTATGTGGCATGGGAGCAGGTGGGCAAGGCATGTTTTTCACAGCAACGTTCTGTACCGTAGTCCGAGTTCTAGAGGTACCAGATGCGCTCAAGACGCTAAAAATCAAGCCCTTTGTATTGTTGTTCCATGGGGAAAGAATGGTTTGCCTTGGACTTCATCATGGCAAATATCCAGAGTGTTAGGCAGAAAATGAGCAGTGTAATCTTAAGTAACATGTAGTCGAATCCCAGTTAAGTTGCTATGTCCATCCGTGCCTCTGTTCAGTAATTACAGAACATGAATCTGATCTGAGTCAACATTTCTGACTGAACTTGTAGAAGTCGATGTGGAAACTGTCTTTTTATTGTACCTATACCGTTTCTGCTGCTTCAGAATATTACCATTTGGCATTCTTGCATGCCAAAAGTTCCATCTGCATGTTTACAATTTCCCAATCTGCTAACCAGCAAACTTGCTAGCCAGATTTCATTAACTGGCAAGTCTCTGAAGAGGTGGTGCCCTGCTGCTCAGATTTTTCTGAATTAGCAAGCTCATTTCCCACAGCTTAGATTCAGATACAAACCAGTTGTCTGACCCTAAAAGCTATGTATTTGTGAGCTGCAGCTGTGCTTTCCTGATAATAACCAGTAGCAATAGTAACATGAAGTACTCTTATTTGCAACATTAGAGGAAAGAGGCATAAAATCTCCATCTCAATGGAAAAAAATTGTGTTCATTGGATATGTTTTGGTCCAAGAACTTTTGCCACTGGATAACTTAGGATGCTTTTCATAACATCATAGAAAATTAGGGTTGAAAGGAACCTTAGGATGTCATCTAGTCCAAGCCCCTGCTCAAAGCAGGACTGGCCCCAACTAAATCATCCCAGCCAAGGCTTTGTCTAGCCAAGTCTTAAAAGGCTCCAAGGATGGCGATTCCATGACCTCTTTGGGTAGCTCGGTCCAATGCTTTACTACCCTCCTAGTAAGAAATGAGAGCCCCCAGCCTTTCTAAACAGCTCAGGCAGTGAAGCTCCTGGCTTCCAGCTGCCACTACCACCCCTCCCCCCCCTGCCACTACCACCCCTCCCCCCACCCACAAAGATTGGAGTGTAATTTGAAAAATTGAACCCTGGTAAGAGTTTTTCCTAATATCTTACTTAAACTTCTTTTGCTGCAACTTGAGACCATTGTTCCTTGATCTGTCATCTGCCATCACTGAGAACAGACTAGCTCCATCCTCTTTGGAACCAGCCTCTCTGGAACCACCCAGGTGGTTGAAGGCTCTTATTTAAATCCCCCCACTCCCCCAATCTTCTCTTCTCTAAACTAAATAAGCCCAGTACCCTCAACCTCTCCTCATAAGTCATATTCCCCGACCTCTAACCATTGTCATCGCCCTCTGTTGGACCCTCTTCAATTTGTTCACATCCTTTCTGTAGTAAGGGGCCCAGAACTGGACACAGTACTCCTGTTGTGGCCTCACCAGTGCTGAATAGAGGGGAAGAATCACTTACCTCAATTTGCTAACACTCCTACTAATGCAGTCCATATTCTGTTAGCCTTCGCAACAAGGGCACATTGTTGCCTCATATTCACCTTATTATCCACTGTCACCCCCAGGTTCTTTTCTGCAGAACTGCTGCTTAGCCAGTCAGTCCCCAGCCTGTACCAGTGCATGGCATATTCCATAAATCAATTAAATTAACATTCTCTGTGGCATCATGTTGTGTAGGAATACAGGAATCCCTGCTTAATCCAACTGGATAAATTTTCTCTGGTGTTGTCTTGAAATAAGCTCACATTATGTGTAACATATTTATTGTTTCTTATAATGCCAAAGTTGCATGGTTCACATCTTGCTATCTTTACAGTACTAATTTTTTTAATCTGTGTTCATGAACATTATCCAGTGAACCCTAACTCATTATCCAGTGAGCCCTAACTAAGATGGCTATTTCCAGCCCTAGTTAAAAGAAGACATTAATGCTTTGAGTACCATATAGCTTGAGACCACCTTTCTTTAATCAGTTTGTGTCAAGAAATGCCAGTTAGACAAAACCAGAGTTAAAGCATACCAGTTTCAACAACAACAAAAAATCTCCTTAGGAAAGGGATCTGAGGTCTAGGTTGGAATTTCTGGTCAGAAAGGGGCCCACCTCCGAATCGGCAGTAATGTTCACACAGCAGCCTTTGTTCACATTTCTAATCTGTATTTAGCAGAGCAGAGGTATGAGTCTGGGTTTCTTGCATGCCACTGCAATGGTTCTTTATCACAATCTTTCTTTCCATGGAAAAAATAACAATAATTCTTGCTTTCTCTGTTCCACATCAGAAAGAAACTTGAAATCTATGTTGTGGGACAAGAGAACTGTTTCCCAGCATAAACTCATCCTGTTGCCTTGAGCAAGACAACTAGGACCACCAGAAGATGTCCCATGTTTTTTGGTGCTCAGCTTGAAGTACCCCAAGCGCTTTAGAGCAGGATTCTGATGATGGGTACTAAGTGTAGCCCAGTGATTAAAGGGTAAAGGCTCTACATAGTCTGTGAAAGAAGCCTATTTTCGGTGTGGTTATTCTTAGCTTTCCCTTTATTCACTTATTTTTAATAAGTGAACTGCTGCCCTCTGCCCTCTTAAAGACTAAGCATGTTAATCTTTGCAGTACTTCTGGATCCTTGAGTGTGCTGAGAAGTGGGAATTGCAGTAGGACGTCATTACCAGTTGGCCACGGCCTCTCACTTCATTAGGCATTGTCACCAACGTTTCTAGGATTTAGCATTAGCAGTGGCAAAGAATTTGACCCTAAGGTCACAAAGCTGCTCCAATCCTTATCCTCCTCCTGTTTCCTACCCCCCACCCCACCCCAGAAAGCCTGATACATGAATGTGCATTACAAGTGTGCATGCTTTCCATTTTAGCCCTCAAATAAATTGTTTGTCTAAATGGATAGAGCATTTACTTTTCACTCTTGCATATGATCTCAGCTGAGGCAGCAAAGCTCTTCTTCCTCAGGGGTATGAAAGGAAGCTTCCACACTGAGCTCCCTGCTCTGCCCATTACAGACATACTAATCTGTGACGCATGGTAAACAGCTCTCCCTAGAGCCAAAGCTATATGCTTAACCACCTGCTGCTGCTGCTGGATGTCCCAGTAGTACAGCATGCGTAGCAACTACTGAACTTGAATCTTCTGACTCACCCCACCCCCAATCGCCTCCACTCCATTTTCTCTATACCTAAGGAGAGGAAAGTGGGAATGGCCTTGTCCATCACAGCTCGATCCATGTGAGGTTTGGAGCATATCCAAGGAAAAAATCTCCTGATGCATCACTGCAGGCACTTCTACATGTTCATCAATGAACCGTAGTTATTGCATGCATTACGTTTAGTACTTGGTTAACCAAGTACTAAATCAATGTCCAATAGCTTGCACTCTTAGCAGTAACACCAGCACATGGCTTTTTAGTGATGCTTACTGCACAATAGCCTAATGCTACTGTGCAGTAGCGTATTAGCATGGGGTTTGCCTGGCATGGTCCTGCACAGTGTTATAAGGCTAGTAATCAGTTAGCATCTTATGTAGATGCACCGTGCTTGTCATCATTGCAAAAGAAGCAGCAGCACAGATTTGAGTGGCCAAGTCATAGAAAGCAAGGATTGGAAGGGACCTCGGGAGGTCATCTAGTCCAACCCCTTGCTCAAAGCAGGACCAGCCCCAATGATGTTGTCCCAGCCAAAGCTTTGTCTAGCTGGGTCTTAAAAACCTCCAAGGATGGCAATTCCATAACCTCTCTGGGTAGTGTTTTACTACCCTCCTAGTAAGAAAAGCTTCCTAATATCTAACCTAAAATTCCCATGCAAGGCAAATGAAAGCCTAATCTGAGCTTCTTGAGACAGGATAGCTTATCATCGCAGGGGCTGGGGGCCATGTGAAGACACTGGGGTAATGCTCTAGGACCCACATATATTATCTCCCTGGATCTTTCTTTGGCAGTGGGGGAAGCCCCTCAATTTAGCTGCAAATATTGTACATGCCTCATATTTTTTTAAGTTGTTGCTCACAAATAAGTGTTCAGATGAAAAATAAACCTTGAAAACTCCCAGCCTTTTCACTCCTGGCAGCCTGGTATTTCTTCAAACTGTCAGACTGAGCAGATTGTTTACTGGAAACGGTTCAGTTGGCAGGACCTTCTGCTGTGCAGATGCAATTTTAAAATCCCGTTTCTTGTTGCACTCAGTCTCTCTCTTCACTAACGTGGCTTCATAGAATTATTCACTTGTTTCCTGTTTTGAATCAGAAAATATCCTCTCCTTTCCATTTCCGTAACAATTTTGTGAGGGATATTATCCTCATGCTTTTGGGGCACCAGCCAAGTGACTAACAGCCTGGGTTTAACAAACAACTTCCTCCCATAGGCATGATAACATGTAATGGTCAACTATCTCTGACGCGTCCGATTTGACCAGTTGTGGAGTTGGTACTTGGCAAGAGGAACCACTGGTCTGATAGACAATGGCAATGTGTGTGTTCCTATGTGAAAGCCTGTTAATGAGAGAAATGTTCCTGGAACTAAGTATAGCACTTACCACTCAATGCTGAAGTTTAGCACTTCATTTACGTTCTCACTACCAAGTAGAACATGAGGAAAGAGACCCTACTGAGAGGCTCCCATTCATCCACGCTCATTGTATTATAGTGGACTTCTCTACAAGTGCCACTATGGCACTGTTGTTACTGCGCCATCATTTAGTTCTTCCTTTTGGAAGTACTAAAAGACAGCCCGGTAGCAGCTGGTACTGCACTGCGTGCTCTGCCGTGTCACCTGCTCCCATAGTAACCAGCTATAACAGGGGAGCGCATCACTAAAGCGACGTAGCTGCGGCATCACGGGGTTTGCCTGTGGATGCTACGTTGCCGTAGCACATTGCTACTGCAATATAGCGTCATGTGTAGATGTGCCCGGTAACTGTTTTTATTTGGATTTGGGCTACCAGCCTCTTGACTGACTTCCTAGCTAAAATGTATAAAAGGAATGGGACTGTTGTTGCTGTTTGTTGCTCCAGCATAGTTTCTTTCAGGGACCTTCAAGCTGAGTCTGCAGAATCCTTTGGTACACAGTCTGTTGTTCATAACGATTGCCATCTTAATGAGGGTGAGCTTTAAATTGGTAGATTTTGAAATGGTCATTATTGCTGGGGAGTTGCCCTCTTGTAGATCAGCCGTGATTGTGCACCTTTATTACTTCATGGAACTCCCACACCAGTTTCCTGCCTCAGCACCCTCCCTGTTCCGTAAAACAAAGTTGAGCAACAGCCTACCAGGGTGGGTGTCAGAACAAACTGCTCTAAGAGGCAGGTGCTTATGCCATCTATATAACCTGAGCCTACAGACTATGAACGGATGTGCCATTCAACCATTTAATATTGGAGGACTTAAAATCAGCCATAATTATTGTATTGGCAGATGGTGCAACTTCCTTAATCCTCTTCAAGTTCATTAGCATTACCTTGATCTGGGAGTCTCATGTTTGCATTCTGTTAGCATGGAATTATTTAGTTATGAGGCCATAATAGTTCTATCTGGACAAGACCATATTTGGCAACCACCTATAAAGTACTGGCCTCCTTCACAGGTAGACACACAATATTATTCTTCATTTACACATGTTGAAAGCCTGTCTTTAACCCATGCCCTAGCTTGGCATGTACCTTTCTATGTTTTCTAGTTTCATAGTTGGTAGGGTCAGAAGGGACCTGAGCAGATCATCAAGTCCAACCCCCTGCCATGGCAGGAAAATGTACTGGGGTCAAACAACCCCGGCAAGGTGTTCATCTAACCTTCTCTTAAAGACCCCCAGGGTAGGAGCCAGCACCACTTCACTTGGAAGTTGGTTCCAGGTCCTAGCCGCCCTGACAGTGAAGTAGTGCCTCCTGATGTCTAGTCTGAATCTACCCTCTGCCAGCTTGTGACCATTATTTCTAGTCACTCCTGGTAGTGCTCGGGGGGAACAGAGACTCCCCCAATGCCTGCTGGTCCCCCCTGACTAGTTTGTAACAGGCCACTAGATCCCCCCTCAGCCTTCTTTTGTGGAGGCTGAACAGGTTCAGGTCCCGTAGCCTCTCCTCGTAGGGCCTGCCCTGCTGCCCCCTGATCACACGAGTGGACCTCCTCTGGACCCTCTCAATGCTGTCCACATTCCTCCTGAAGTGCAGAACCCAGAACTGGACACAGTACTCCAGCTGCAGCCTGACCAGTGCTGCACAGAGGGGGAGGATCACCTCCTTGGACCTGCTCGAGATGCATCTGTGGATGCATGACAAGATGCGGTTGGCCTTCCTGACTGTCCCCACACTGTTGGCCCATGTTCATTTTGGCATCAATAGTGATTCCAAGATCCTTTTCTGCCTCTGCACTGACAAGAAGGGAGTTCCCCAGCCTGTAGGTATCCTTCTAGCGTGCCCACATCCCCCCACATCTTAGTGTCATCAGCAGATTTGAACAGGGTGCTTTTTACCCCCTCATCCAAGTCACTGATGAAGATGTTGAACAGCGCGGGTCCAAGGACCGAGCCCTGGGGGACCCCACTGCCCACATCCCTCCAGGTCGAAAATGACCCATCCACCACCACTCTCTGGGTGCAGCCCTCCAGCCAGTTAGCTACCCCTTCCTGAAGTCCAGAAAGACTATGTCCACTGCTACCCCTGAGTCTAAGGATTTTGTGACCTGGTGATAGAAGGCGACCAGCTTGGTCTGACAGGATCTGCCTCTAATGAACCCGTGTTGGTTGCCCCTAAGCATAACCTCCCCTGCTGGCCCCTCGTGGACATGCACCAGGATAATTCTCTCAAAAAGCTTACCCAGGATCAAGGTAAGACTAACTGGCCTATAGTTACCTGGGTCCTCCTTCCTCTCTTTTTTGAAAAAGAGAACCACATTGCCCCTTTTCCAGTCCTGTGGAACCACACCAGAGCTCCATGAGTGATTGGAAAGTTGTGCCAGGGGTCCCACAATGACCTGCTAATTCTCTCAGCACTCTGGGGTGGAGATCATTGGGACCAGCTGATTTAAATACGTCCAATCCCTCCAGAAGTTCCCTGACTAGATCCTCACTGACCCTAGGCCTGGGTGCACCTCCCCCGGGGCCTGAGGGGGTCCTGGCAGATGGGCTGATCTGGTCCCTGCTCAGGAAAATGGAGGCAAAGAAATCATTAAATAGGTTAGACTTGTTGTCTGGTGCGACAACCAGATTTACTAGCGAGTCTTGCAGAGGCCCCACATTACCTGGTACCTTTTTTTTGCCCCCTATGTATTTAAAAAAGGACTTGTTGACCTTGATCTGGGTAGCTAGTCCCAGTTCCATCTCTGCCTTGGCCTTCCTGACCGCCCCCCTGCAGCCCCGAGCAACCGAAGTATAGTCCTTCCTGGTGATGGCCCCTCCCTTCCATTGGGTGTACGCCTCCCTTTTATCTAGGAAACATTCCTGTATGCTTTTGGTGAGCCATGGGGGCTTTTGCGCCCTCTTGCCCCCTTTGACCTTTGTTGGGATTATCTCCCTTTGGACTTGGAGGATCGT
>NW_005841841.1:3029724-3032019 GCF_000455745.1 Alligator sinensis | reverse complement strand
CCCCCCGCCCCCGGGACCTCAGTACCTCCCCAACTATTCTTCTTACCTCATTGAAATCTGCCCTCCTGAAATCCAGGGCTGCTGCCTTGCTGCAGGCTTTTGCCACCTTGCACTGAATGGTGATTCCAGCAGGCGATGATTGCTGTCGCCCAGGTGGTCGAGCACCCACAGCCCCCACACGAGGTCATCACCTGTGGCCAGCACCAGATCCAACAAGGCGTCTCCCCTGGTGGAACTGTGCACCTCCTGGGTTAGATGGAAGTCCTGTATCTCGGCTAGGAACCTACCTAAGCGGTCAGACCTGGCTGACTGCTCTTCCAAGCAGATGTCTGGAAAGTTCAGGTCACCCATGATGACCACGTCTTTTGACCTAACTACCTCCATGAGCTGACTTAAGAATTCCCAGTCTAGCTCTTCCCCTTGGTTGGGTGGTCTGTAGTAGACCCCCACTGTTAAGTCCCTTTCCCTTCAACTTCCTTGTATTGTAACCCAGAGCACTTCAGTGTGCCCCTCATCTGACCTTGTGCTACTAGATGAGGATGTGTATTCCTGCTTGATGTAGAGCGCCACACCCCCACCTTTCCTCCCTGTCCTGTCCCTCCTGTACAGCCTATAGTCCTTGATATTCACCGCCCAGTCGTGCATTGGGTCCCACCACGTTTCTGTGAGCCCCACTATGTCCGGGTTAGTGTCAGCTAGCAGGAGGGGAAGTTCCTCCTGCTTGTTTCCCATACTATGAGCGCTTGTGTAGAGGCATTTGAGGCCTCCTGAGGATGTGTGCACTGGCCCCCTAATCTCAGTACTGCCTGGACCCCAGTTGCTTACCTGGGTATTTGTTCTGCTTGTCGTTAGTAAGAAACAAAAAAGTCATGGTGCAAATGCTAAGGATTACCATCATAGAAAGTTACAGGTAGCCCTAGTGAACTAATTTCCCCCTACTACAGTTCTTGTTTGAAGGCGTCATTTCTGGGTCAGTTTAACAGGTCTAATACATTCTGGCATAACATCACACATTATTAAAGTCACCTCAGTAAATCAACACATGAATTTTCCAGAAATATGAATTTAAGGTTTACTTCTGTTTTTGGGCACTGTAAAACTTTCCATGGCCATAATGCTGTCTTGCTTCTGAAGTGCCTGTAATTAGTGTGTTAGTGATGTAGAACCACAGAAGAACATATTTTCATAGCAATTATGGTTTACCAGTGGAACCTGTATGTATGTAGTCAGTGGGTCTCTGGTTCAAACTTGGTTTCCCTGCAATAAAATGTTTATCTAGGTTAAAGAGAGAAATAGTGGGAGTGCATAGAGGCTTCCGTAGCAGGGCAAAAGAGAAGGAAAGAATGCTAGAACTATATGTTTTGGATGTGAAAATAGATATAGGTCTATAAAGTAAAAGCCTATTGGACTTTCCTTTTAATCCCTGTGCCATAACACAAGACAAACGTATATAAACTGGGGCAAATTTTCAGAATGGATAGAGCAGACCAGGCATTTGTGCAATACCTGTTAAATTTATTACTGTGCTTTATAACTGAGGCAAAACCTCAAAAAAAGAAATTGAGCATTTCTATGAACAAAAGAAACTGCAGTTATAACAGATGGCATAAAATTACAGTGGTACTCTGCATGTTTCAGTGTACAAATGGATCTTCATCCTTCAGTAATAATTCCCCATGTGACCGATTTATTGCTGTGTTCAAAATCAGGATAACAGATTAATGGTCCACTTTTCAGTTCTTGTATAGAAATCTTGACGCTGCTATGAGAGAAACCTACAAATTCCCTGATGAGAGATGACAAGTGCTAAGATGACACCAAATGGCAGTCTAGTCTATTGAAGTAGACCCACTGTGTAGAGACAGTAACACTGGTTCTGGAGAAGTGTTCCAGGCAGTTGCTGGTATACACTCTTCGGGCGCCTCAAACCCCTTTGAGGCAGGGCAACAGGCATGTGCGGGAACAAGAAAATGTTCCCTGCACTGCAAGTTTGAGAATCCAGGATATCCAGGAGTCTAAAAAAATCGATGTTTAAAAAAGCGGAGCAGGGCATGGTCCCAGAGAACTGGAGGCAACCGGAGGCTGGATCCTCCACAGAGATGCTCTGGCTGCCAGAGCATCTCTATGGTTGCCCCTCGCCCTGCTGCTGAAACACGCGGCTGGCTAGACTGCATGTTTCAGCACCAGGGTTCCGGTGCCGGTGAGTAAGGGGTTGGGGGCTGGAGGAGGAGGGAGGGGACCATGGGGGGGGACCCCCGCCAGTCCCCCTGAGGCCCCTGACCCCTGCCGAGGCTA
>NW_005841841.1:2959375-3029021 GCF_000455745.1 Alligator sinensis | reverse complement strand
GGCCCAGAGGGGCAGATGCTTCTACTGGCTCTGCAGTCCCCATCCGTGTCTGGCAGGTGCACAGCTGGTCACAGCCAGGCAGCAGCCCCCACTGCCAGACTGCTGCAGTGGGTAAAGGGTGCAGGGAACTCTCATAACTACTCTAGCAGTCCAGCTGGCACAAGGGGTAATGTCCCCAGGTACCAATTGGCTGGGCCCCAGAAGCTCCTGAGAGCTAGAAGCCCTGAGCTACTTGCTAGGGCAGCTTTTTATACTGCTGGGGCCAGGACAGGGTAGCTTTTTATACTGCTGGGGACAGCACAGGTGCTGGCCCCAGGCTCTAGCTCCCCCTGGCTGAAGATCTGGGAGGAGCCAGGCAGGATTATTTTGCCCCATGTGGCACAATTTGCTCCACAACAAAGTGCATGTCCGAGCACGTGCGCTGAAGCAAAAAGCTCCAGCTCAAATTTGCACCGCTTCTATTTGAGCTGCTGCAAGTGCACATGCTTGCATGTGTGGATGCGCCCTTCATCTTCAACTTTTGTGACTAGGCTTTCCACACAGGCTTTATGCAGTGGATTAGGATTTTTATCTTGCTGCTTTGTTAACTAGGAATGTTTGTCTTCCTGGGTAGATCCTGGCCACTATTTTACAAGCTGTAAAAAGGAGCTATCTGCTGATTTCAAGCTTCAGATGACCCTGACCCTATACTTCTACTGAGAACGCATCTATAAACTCACTCTTTTCCTCCTGCCCTCTTCCCAAAGAGTTCTAGTCCTCTGAACTTTGACCAAGGTTACATTATGTCCAACCACGATCTGTTCCCTCTTAGGTGCTAGCAAGCTGCAATTTCATATGGGATCATCTCAGCTAGCTGTGCAGCTAAGGATGGTGTCACATGTTACCTTTCTCATGCATTAGATACTCTTAAAATAGCAATGTCTGCACATTAAGGCAAGAAAAGCCAAGCTAAGTGCCCTCTGAGCAGCTCAAAGTTATGCCTCCTCTGACCCCAGTACATGCAATGTCTATGTGTGTTTTGTGGAGTTTAATTCTGGTATTTTATGGGGGGTTGACTTTTTAAATGAAGAGAAAGAAGGCCATTGAATGAAGGTACATGCCTTCTAACTACTCCCTAGATAGTGTAGGAACTTGAGTTAAGTACACGAGGTAGTGACATTAGTTGAGACTGGAGTTTATCAGTTCCTGACAGCTACATGTATGAGGTAGATGCAGGCTAAACTGTAGTCCACGGTGGCTAAATTTGTTACTGGTTTCTTAGCCTTCAAGTCCTACATGATAGTTCTGAGACAACTTTCGTTCATGGATGCCAAATGACAGCCTGGCCCAAAAATTGTAGGTAGGTATCCTAGAGTTATCTGTATTACAGAGGTGCCTAGAGCCCTCAACTGAGGGCCGTCAGAAATCTCAACTAATATCTGGACCCCCACTCTGCTATGTTGTAGTTTTACAGACCCTAATAATCTGACAGCAACCCAAAGGCTTCCTGGTCTCAACAGATACCACAGCTATAGGGTGGGAGGGAAAATAGAAGTGTGATATGGCTAGGTCAAGACAGAACTAAGAACAGCACCCAGGTCCCTTGACTACCCCAGGCACAGTGGTGAACGGTGACCATGCAACGGGTTGTCCTATAGGATTGGCTGCTGAGAACAACTACCTAAGTATTTAGGGCATCACCTAGCAGTAGCAGTCTGGTCAGCACAGCAGACTAGCTGTCACTCCAAGCTTGTAGTCTGCTTCCTATTCCCTAGCCTTTGGCTTGTTTCTGCTTCCAGGCTTTGGACCTAAGCATGGGGCTAAATTGACTCCAGTTCCTGACAGAGAGAGGTAAAATTGTGGGTTCCCAATTAGAACTATTGTAGCCAGGGACTCTGTTTCTTCATGGGATCAACCTCTCCTGCTCCCTGGATATGTCTATGATAGGGATGTCAAAGTAATTGGCCCTACAACAGGGGTGGGCAAAATGCTGTCCATGGGCCAGATGTGGCCCACCAGGTCATTCTATCTGGTCCGTGGGGCCCCTAAAAAATTTAGAAAATTAATATGCATCTGCTCCTGGCTGCCTGCCATGTAGCCCTCGATGGCTTGCCAAAACTCAGTAAGCGGCTCTCTGCCCAAAATAATTGCCCGCCCCTGCCCTACAGACTAGATCTGCGCTGTGGGGCTCCTAGCGGGCTGGATCTTAATTGTGGGGCTCCTCACAGGATTTAGACTATAGGCTTCTCCTGAGCTGGACCCAGTCTGTAAAGCTTCTGGCCATGACTTCCAGCACCGCTTTGTTGGTGCCAGCAGTTGGGGAGTTACCACCACAAACCCCGCAAAGCCATGGCTGTCAGAGTCACAGTGTCAGCATGGCCAGTGGTGATTGAAATCACTAAATTCTATGGTTGCATTCACCCACTGGGTGCTGGCCATGCTGACACTGTGGCATTAGCAGCCATGGTTGTGAGGGTTTCATGGTTTCATAGATGGTAGGGGCTGAAAGGTACTTTACAGATCATCGGGTCCAGCCCCCTTGCACTTGGACAGGAAAGATTGCTGGGGCCAAATGACCCCAGCAAGGTGGGCATCAAAACACTTTTTGAAGATCGCCAGAGTGGGTGACTGTATCACCTCTGGGGGGAGCCTGTTCGAAACCCTCAGCACTCAACTGTAAAGACGTTTTTCCTTATGCTCAGTCTGAAGAGATCTTCAGTCAATGTGCCCATTGTTTCTGCCCTCCCCTGGGGACCTTGGTGAACAGATGCTCCCCCAGGCCTTGATGTACACCTGTAATATACTTAAAGGCTGCCACCAAGTCCCCTCTGAGTCTTCTCTTCTCCAGGCTGAAGTCTCAAGTCCTTCAATCTTTCCTCATAAGACCTGCTCTCTAGGCCTCTAACATGCACATGGCCCTCTTTTGGACTCTCTCGAGCTTCTCCACAGCCCCCAGTTGAGGTTAAGCAGCATTAACTCCTTGACTGTTGGCAACCTCAATGTAAATCCCCATGGGCCAGATGACCCACCTCCATGTGCTGGACCTAGCCCACAGGCTGTATGTTTGACACCCTGGTCTCCTGCATAGCTACAAACTGCCCTGTCAGGCTAACAAGGAAAAAAATCCATCTAGTTACTCCATTTACTCCCACTCTATGCACGTCAACTCCAGAAACGTGACAGTGAGGATATCTCAAGTTCTTCCTCTCAAGCAACAAGCTGCGAACACTTGGGCTAGGAACAGAAGCTACACATAAACCAGTTAAAGTGATCAGAAACTGGTTTAAACCTATAACAGAACATAAGTTCAGTGCACATAAACCAACTTCAAAATGGCAAAAACCAGTTTGAGATAAACCTGATTGAATGTAGTATTGAACTTAACTGATTTGGATCAAACTGGTTTATGTAACTTCTGCCCCAGACCCCTTCCTGGTTTACGTTAAACCAGAGCCCTCCATCATCCCAGCATGCTTTTCAGCCCTTGGCTGGGCTGGACTGGGCTGTCTGCTGCAGAGAGCAGGTCTGGCCCACTACTATCCTCCCTAGTGGGAGTACTATCACTGCTCCTGCTGGCTGAGAAGGGGGTAGGGGACTGCAGGCACAGCAGCTTCTGTCTGGCTTCCCCCTGCCTCACCCACCACTTGCTATTAAAGCAGGGATCCCACCCCCTCCTCCCTCCCTTCTCTCTCCCACAACATGGACCGAGCCCCACAGACCCTATCCAGCATCTGGTCGTGGTCACAGCACCCCCATGCTAGCTGATGTTGATCGGGGGGGGAGGGTGTCCAATTCCACTGGGATAAAGGCAGACAGAACAGGTCTACTTAGGGCTTTTTGGAGCTAATCAACAAGTTAGCTGGTAATGTCCCTCATTCCTTCCTTGGAGAAAGCTTTTTAAGAAGAGCTTGAACTAATGAGAGAGGCTTCTGTTTTCGTGATGGGCTGATAAACACTGTGTTATCAGCTACCTGCTGGCTTGCTTGCAGCTTGATGCAGACAGTATGAAGCAGCAGGGAGAGGGAGATTGAAAAGCTCAGTATCATCAACAAATCCATGCACTCCATGTAAGCAGTCCCACTCCCCGCCTCCTCCTTTGCCTCAGAGTGTTAGCCAGGGGCCAGGATCTAGCAACACTAGAGCAGCAAGCTGGGAAAAGCCTGGTGAGGGCTGCTTCCCCCTTTCCCTCTAGGCACACCGCAGCTGGGGACTGCACAGGCAGGGTGGGGGTTTAAACCCCTCCCTAATTAAAGCGTCCTGCCCATGCCCCCCCTCAGCTCAGCACTACGGAAGGGAAAGGAGGGCTGCTCTAGCACCCCCTGGCTTCTAGCCTGAGCCACTGCAGGCATGTGCCTGCATTTCTTGATTCAAAAGTGAATGTCTTTTTGAATCAAAAAGAATTGAATTCTTTTTGAATCTTGCAAGAATCCACTTGCAAATTGCTTCAAGCTCAGCAGGTTAGACAAATCTGAAAAGATAGAAGCAATTTAGGCTCGGGCTTTTTGAATGTCTGTTCCTAACCTTGCAGGACATCCTCACTTCCACAGTTGATGCAGTCAGAGCAAGAGTGGGTGGATGGAGCTCCCTTGCTCAGCAATGGGACCAACCCTCTATTGCTATAGTATAGATGCAACCTAACTTAAACCAGAGAGATAAGAATTACTGCTCCCTTAAATAAACAGACAGCAGTAGTTAGCCATGTTAGTTTGGAGACAGGCGGAAGGCAGGTTTGAGATGTACCTTATAGAGTAACTGAATCAGAGGTGCATAAACTTTTATGAGCAAGAGCTCACTTCATCAGATGGGATGCTCCTGCTCACAACATAGCATCTGATGAAGTGAGCTCTTGGTCATGAAAGTTTACGCATCTCTGATTCAGTTAGTCTGTATGGTGCATCTCTACCCTGCCTGCTCCCTTAAGGAAATAGTTTCATCTCACTGACAATATTAACCCTGCAACTGGGGAATCTTGCAGTTCTCTCAGTGCATGTCAGACTGAGGTGGAGAAGCTAAACTACAGGATATTAAGGAATAGTTAGCTAGCCATTCATTTGGTTTCTGACAGGTCCAGAGACCTTGCACTGACCCTGTTCTTCTCTAGAGTGTTTTTTCTGTTAGAAATGGAGTAGTACATTGTGGGTGCTTACTAAACCACATAATAATTAATGATTGTCTGTCAGAGCACATCTGCAAAAACCACAATTCAAAACAACTGGCTTCAGATATCCTGTACAGCACAAAATAAACTTCCTTAGACGACTATGCAGCCACAAGTTGTAATAAAGTCATTTCCCATAAAAAGTCTGAAGAATTTTCTCTTAGGTTTGTTTGCATAAGAAAGCTATGGGTTTCAACCACTAATCCAGAGGTTCCTTTGTAACATGTCATCAGAGGCAGGACCTCTGAGATCCTACAAGTTTACACTAAATCTTTTCATTTAAATCTATAGATGTTGCTTGGAATGGAGCTTAGCTGCAGCTTTTCCTCAGTTGTCTTTAGGGAGGTTATATGCCAACTGCTTCTAAAATATAACTAAGGTCTATTACCCACATGCACTTCAATAGGTGGTCAATCTAGCTCCCATCATTAAGTTCCTTTCCTGATGTATGGGCACCTGCTGCACAGCACTGTATGTCAGGACATATATTATATAACGTAATGGGAGAAAGATGTACATTTTGTCAACAGATCCAGCATTATAACACAGAAATGGTAGCAAGGTGGGCTTCTCCAATGTACATGTTGCTTTTATGTCTTTACCCAGTGTAATAAAAAGTTGCCTTCCTAGAGGACTCTACAGAAAATTGATAGGCAAAATACGGTGTATGTTGCTGTGTGAGGTTCTTAATCGCATCTGTTTCACTATATCTTAAGTGAGGAAGGAGAAAAAGGGATGGCTTACAGGCCACAAGAAAGTAATACAATTGGCTGGAGATTGGACACAAAAGAGGGAGCCTGGCAGGGCATTACAGCAGCGGGGAAGAGATTTATGTCTTTTACTGTCCATCTGCAAAGCAAAACAAAAATAGCTGAAACACCGGTTTTCTGCTTTATCGGTTCTGTGAATAAGCATATAAATTTCTATGACATTTCTGGAGGCTTGCTGAAGGGGAAAAAAATTCATCCCCTAGGACCCGGCCAGCAGCAGTGGCAGCATATGGTCTGCTGAAATCAGTGGCTGAGTGCGTTTTGTGTGTGTTAGCATTAAAAAGGTGACTTTGTGAGTAATTTCAGAAGTGGGGAGGGTTTCGCTTTTTTTTTTTTTTTTTTTTAAACCCTGCCTAAGCTGATGCAGCTGTCGGAGCCAATAACTCTTTAAGTAAGAAAGTTTGTGCTGCATTTTATGACTGGGAAGCATGAAGGGTGCAGACTTCATTTACAGTTTTCAGTTCCCTCGTGGTGGCACGCTTGGCCTCTTGAGAGTAGAGGTCTATTGGCTAACAAGCTCATCCTGGGAGCAAAAAAGGGAACTGTATGAAGAGGATATTTGAGTCCCCTAGAGCAGCTGAAGAAAAGAATCGGGAAAGTTTTATTTTTCCTAGCAGCTGGAGCCGCCTTAAACGAGGACCAAAGTCCCTGGGAAAGTTACTGCAGCATCCTTGCATGTTCTCAAGTGTGTATGAATATGGCAGGAGAATGCGTTTTCGAAGATGGCCTTGCTAGGGGGGAAATAAATACAAATGGGAAACTATTTGTGGCAGATAAAACAGTGGATTTTTCTCTTTCATTGTTGACTAAAACTGCATGCTTTTTTTCTGGAAGCATGAAACATAATGTGCTGTCGGAAAGATACATCTTTTGGCAAACAGCACTTCGGACATTTTTCTCTGGCACTGTGTGCTGTAACTCTTTGAAATGTAAAAAGAAAATACTACTAATCACATCCATGTTTAAAGAGCAATAGTAATGCATTCTGTCACCTTTCCTCTTTGGTCTCTTTCTTTTTTCCTTTTATGAAATGGCAAGGGATAATGTTCATTCAGGGTTGCAAACTGGGTGCACTTATGAATCTTTCCTATCCTTTTCCCAGAGTCCACAGTCACAATATTATTCTGAGCCATGTGTATTGCTTATCTTAGTTTTGCATCACTTCCAGCTGTTGGCAGAAGGCATCTTGCTATCATCTGTATTTTTTTTTTTCAGTTTTTAGGATAAATTCTACCTTGTGGTTATGTATGCCATGTTGTAGAAGTCAGTAGAGAGGCATTAATGTAACAAATAAATCTGTTCTTGCAAAGCACTATAATATAAAGTACCTTAGCTATTTTGGGGAGCCAGTGCAGAGAAATTAACTTCTAGCTAAAAATCATGTAGTTCTCCCTACACTGTTGTAGCTCAGTAATCTGCATAGCTGAATGAATTTTGGAGGTAGAAGGCAAAAACACAAAATCCACTAAGAATGTCCTGCCAGATAACACATTCACTATTTAGATGTGGAGAAACTTTGAGAAGTTTCTCATAAAGTTCCTCCTTTCCATTTGTAATTGCATTTCAAACCTGTGGCTACCACAGCAGCTGATTCATGGAAAAGCTGTTAGAGTAATGCATTAAAAGAAGCTAAAAATATCATTTAACTTCTGGAAAGAGAGAGGAAAGCACTACCACATCAGCTATAACTTCACCAGCCACCAGCATCAATTCAGAACCACTAAATAATATTGAGAAGATAACAGAGATGACAAATAAGGCAATCTGCATCTTATTTCTGCTGCATTTTAAGGAACTGATTTCCAAAGGGGAATCTAAGGGATGTTCCTACAAAAGATGGCTTTTACATGCAGTTGGGGTAATGAAGTACATATAGGAGCAGTATTTATGTACATATGCAGGCTTATAAATATGCAGTGAGTGCACGGGTTTTCAGGCCTACCTTTGCACCCACTGCAGCCCTTAGAAAAATCCTTTTTCTGTTGTTTCTGTTCATCTCAATGAGAGGTTCTTCAACTTGTTCAGTGGAGATCGTGTTAAGAGCTGACAAAGTGCCAGTAGTGGGAGGTATTTACGATGAACCTACAGCTTTCATTGGAAGTATGCTGCATATTGTTGAGCACCATCTGCTAGCATCCTGTCTATTATCTGTGCACATGTATGTAGGTATAGAGTACATCTGTACCAGGCTGCACAGTGCTGGGCTCTCAATTTGGATTACCAAGAATACCTTTCTTAACAAAGCTATGATCTTCTTAATGCTTAAAGTCATATAGCTTCATAAAGGACAAGAGGATGGCAGTGTTGCTTGCTTTTCCCTCAGCTAGTATAGATTAATTAGCATGCTGTTTGTAGAAATGTAAAATTAAAGGTATGTTCTAGTGATGCCCTGGGATTTACAGATGTCAATTAAGGTACATTTAGTTTACAGAAGGATAAGGTGCTATGTGGTATTAAACACAGTATAATCTCTTCAGGACCCTCCCTGTAGGGTAAATATTAATTGAGCTAGCACCCTGCAATGTGCCATAGGTTATGAACCATAAATCCTTGTTGTTAAATCGGGGAGGGAAAAAAACCCACCTACTGCTGTGTCAGCCAGGCCTTTGAGAAAGCAAAGCTGATAAACAGATTTTGATTGGCTCCTTCTACACCAATGCCCCAGAGCAACACCCTCTGCAAGAGTGTGATATTACTGCAAGCTGACAGTACAAAGACCAGTAGTCTACCTGTGCCAGCCATTGATCTAACTGTCTAGATTAACTCTGATATCTTCCTTTTACACACCTTTCTACTGCTGAGGAGGAGAGAAACCACACAGGCAAGCAGCTCCCTTACTTGTCACATGGACAGCCTGAAGCTGGCAGCATATTTACACCCGCCAGGCCTGATTCTCCTCTCCCTTACGCCCAAATTATACCAGTGTAACGCCAGCAATAGCTGACAGCTTTTCATTACATTGCAAAACTAGTGTGAAAAGAGGATCAGGCAGTCTTAATTCCAAATTTTCAGGGGCAGCTAAATAGTAAGTGTCTCTGAGCCACGTTTCCTATTTCTAAAGACTTGAGAGAGAGAGGAAGGATTATATTAATGTTGTCTTTCTCAGTTGTTGAATTTTAGCGTAAAGAAGCATGCTCTACCTGCCCTCTGGGGACAAAACTCTCTGGCAAAAGATTACATAAGTCTTTGGAGCCTGAAAATTGAAGGACCGATACAAATGTCCTGAAGGAAAAGCTACAAAGTTACCTCTGGCACCAGCAGTGGCCCCCTCTGTTGCATCCAATGACGCTATGACAGGTCTTGTATCTTAGTCTCCATTCCCGGTACAGTTGTCCTTAACTATAAGTAAGTTTATTGAACCCTATCAGATACAACTCTAAATTAAAAAATAAAGCATTCTCAACAGTTATAATTTTATAACTGTAGATAGTCAAAGCAGATGCTCACCACCCCAAGATATTGTGAATGCTACTCCACTGGTTGATCAGGCCATGAGGTCTTGTCCAGGGGCTCCTGGCTCCCATATCTGAAGTTAATGCAGTATCTTGGATTGATGACACGATCTCTTCAGGGTTTCTTCAGGAGTATTCTGGGGAGGGGTTTCAAGTCTTTTTCTTATATGCCTTATCATCATATAATTCGCATAAGCCCTTCCTTACAATGCATATTAATAAGCTTATTTCTGCTTGCCATATATGATTATTCATGACTCCAATTTTCTAGCTGTTGGTACCATTTCTCATTCTTAGGTGGGAGTTAGTTTTGCTACTGACTGTTCCACTTTTTCCCAAGCCATATTCCTTATTCTGGTTGGCCTTCTTCTTGTTTTGACTTTGGTCATCCAGACTTCCTCCTCCTCTTCACCAGGAACGGGTCATGGTTGAGATGACGCACATGTCAGATCTCTTTGCTGAGTTGCAGCTGTTACAGCCAAGGTCAAATCTGCAGCAGAATATATATATTTGGCCTTGTGCTAAGCACCAGTGTTAAAAAGTCAAGTCCCAACATGTCCCCTGGGATGCTGTTGATACAGCAAAAATGATGACTCGTGTAAACCCTACATGCTTAATAACTGGGGTTCCACACAATGGAGTATGGAAGGATCCTTTCAACAGACACCTTACCTATGCTGTCAAAAATGGCACCCATACTTCAACATCAATGTAAATACAGAGGTAGTAGCAACACTGCTGAAAGTTGATGTAAAAGAAAGTGAAGGGACTGCTGCTGTTCATATGCCCCCATATTTTTCAATGTTTCCTTGAGTGGGGCTAGGTCATACACTTACAGAAAGTGGTGATGAGAAACATAGATGTGTGCCTTCAGGAGCCCCACAAGGATATCCAGTCTTCCTAGTTCTCTTCAACGTATGCATGCAGCCATGAGGTGAGGTGGTAGGGCAATAGGAATTTGAGTCCCAGAGCCTGCTAGTGATACACAGCTCTGCCACATACAGATACATCCATGATGATTGACCAAAGGATTCCATGGATTCCAGCACATCTTGCCAGGCAATGAAGTAGTCTCAGGTGGGCATGGATTTTCTCACCAGTCATCTGAACTAAGGATAGGCTGTATACCTGGGCACAAAGCCAATCAGCACTTAGGAAACTGCAACTCCTACAGAATGCACATAGAACATCTTGTTAAACCCAGGCAATCATGATCAAATCAAATCTGTCCTTTGGCTTCTATTCTAGGTCACAATGCATGTTTGCAGGGTACTCAGTACCCCACAAGCTAATAGACCACCTAAATTGCTGGGATTTCAACCAGCAACTCTACTTCTTTGGCACAATGGATCTTTTGACCACAAGGACAAAGTAAGCTTCGGCTCCTGTACCAATGTCCTCCAAGGCCAGTCCACATCTGTAAAGTAAGCTGCTATATGAACTAAGTACCATTACATATCTTCCCACCTTTCACTCCCAGTGCAAAGCACCATCCTTGAATCCACCTTCTCTAATATAGAGCCCTGGCCATTTATGTGTTTAAAACAAATTACAGGAAACCTATCAAACCACCTAGCTACACTGTGCCCTCAGTCAGTTCCTGGGGAGATGATGAGAGAGAAAATGAATTACATGACAGATGCTAGTCAAGTCATTTAATGCACAACTGAAAGGTAATCCAGGCATTGCAGAAATGAGGGTGGAATAAGAATTTATATAGAACTGAACTTAATATAATTATTCTATTGTAGGAGATTTCAAAGCATAGTACTAACATAGACAAGATACTGGTATTCAAACCAATGGTATTTAGCCATGTTGGAAACAGATCAATGCTGTGACACTGAGCAAGGTTTTGCTTTCTTTTGTTTCACTGGCCAGACTGAAAAATTGGGAAATTTCATATCAGGTTTAATTCAAAATAAACTAGACCATATTTACTATACTTACTCAAATACAAGATAAGGTTTTATCCCCCCAGTTAGCATGGAAACCTCATTAAATACATTGTCTATTGTTAAATCTATCATATGCTTAGTAATGGGAATGTGATTAAAGAAAGCTGATTAAATGTAGCCAACACGGAACATGATTGTAATACACATGGCCCATATTGGGCAAACATGCTGATGAGAACTTTTATTTGTGTGTGGCCCTTAAAAAAAGGGCAATTGCTCCCCAGGAAGGAACAAGCAGTGGACCTGGAGGTCCTGCAATACCAGGCCAGCACTCAGAGAGGCTGGAGCAAGCTCCAACACCTTCCCTTATAGGAATCTTTTTTATTATGATTATTTTTTACAAATTCTATTAAAAACACACTTATCACCCTACACTAACAAGGCTTCACACATTGAGCATCCTTGTTTTACCAAAATTTGATATCACAAGAGCTACATATCCAAAAATATACAACTCTATATATTAAACCCTTTAAACAACACACATCAACTTCCCACAAAAGAACCCCTAACAGAACTCTTTTTCTTGATACAGAAACCTATGAAAAACAATTACCTCAGTAACCATTTAAAACTCTCTGCCCCTCCCATCAGTTCTCTTGGTTGGTTTAGTGAAACAAATGTGTCTAGTCCTTTTCCCTCCACTTCTTCTCTGCCTCTTCTTCTCCAATCTCTTCTTTGCTCTGACTAATGTAGAATTTCAGTTCATGCAGGCCCCTGCTTCAGACACTGTCTTTCAGCGAAGGCCAACCCCTTAAATATCCAGAGGTATTTCTACAAACTAGTTTTACAATATGCTAATAAAGTCCTTAATAACATTTCCTTTGGCCCTGTGGTATGAGTCCATATAGTATCATCTCCCATGCTAATAATAGGTTTATTCTGGTGACTCTGAGAAAGCGGCAGACCCTTTCCCATTCCCCCTTTGCATATGCACACTCCCAAAACAGGTCTCACCATTTCTTCTTCCCCACATCTCTCCCTTGGGCACCGACACGAGCTTGTCAAGCCCCATCTGTGTTGCACCCCTCCCACTGCCAAAATATTTCTTACAACCATCCTTGCTAGGTCAGCATGTTTCCCTTTTAGCTGTTTATCTGCCCCCACTCCCCACACTTTCTTCATTTGTCCTTCTGTGAAGTTTCCCACCAGTGCCATCCTGTCTCTCTCCCTTACCACTTCCATCAATTCGTGATCCTTCAAGACCTCCAGCCCTACCTTCCCTATTTTATACCTCTGCATAAAACCTTCCTTCGTAATATAATGAAATGATGGTTGCTACACCCATGGACTTTTCAAAGAGGTCTGATATACTCCCCATTTCCTCAAAACTGCAGCTGCATTACATAGGATGATATGCACCACTTTCTCCTCTCCCTCCTTACTCCCTTACACCTATCCATGCCTTGCAGATGTCACTGCACAATCACTCTTTTGTTGGGACCTTGGCCTTTTTGGCCTTTGCCCCTTTTCTCTGGCTGCAGACCTCCAGCCCTGGCCCATTGATTTGGGTCTCTCTCAGCCTCAGCTTTTAGACATAAGTGTCTCTGTGCCTCCTGCCCCTGTAACTCTTTACTCTGGGCCCCTGGCCCTGGTTTCTGCCCCCTCCTGGGCCGCTGGGCCTCTGGCCCTGGTTTCTGCCCTTCTTGGGCTGCTGGGTCCCTGTCCCTGGTCTGCTCTGTTCTGGGCAATAAGCTCATTTTCTGTCAAAGTCCACCCCGTGTCCTGGGCCCATAGCAGGCTCAGGCCACCTGTGTGCCCTCTGGCACTATTGGGACCTCCGCCAATCCCTAGCAGTCCCAAACCACCGATATAAACCACAAAGTAACCAGGAAGCCCTCTGGCTGTAACAAAACTCTCCCCACACTGGGTTTCAACATAACCTAAGCTCCCTGGCTGTATCACAAAGCTGTATCCCTATACTGGGTACCACCTCCCCACAATCTATAGACATCTTGGTTGCAGAGCTCAGGGCATCTCAAGTAGGCCAGACAGTCCCCTTCAGCCTTCCTGCTCAGGAGTTCTTACCCGTTCAGCTTGCAGGACCAGACTGACTGTCGACTCTCTGGCCCTGGCATTATGTCCCTCTAAGCCCTGCTCATTTGGCCACATGACTTTGCAGGCATCCATAGGTGTTCCCCTCGTGGACCTGATGACCCTCCTGCTCTGCCCTACACATAAACCAGTTTCAGTGATCAGAAACTGGTTCAAACCTGTAACAGAACATAAATTCAGTATACATAAACCAATTTCAAAATGGCCAAAACCAGTTTGAGATAAACCTGGTTGAATGTAGTATCAAACTTAACTGATTTGGATCAAACTGGTTTATGTTACTTCTGCCCCAGACCCCTTCCTGGTTTAAGTTAAACCAGAGCCCTCCATCATCCCAGCATGCTTTTCAGCCCATTCACACCAGCCAAGCCTCTGGCCCCAGAGCTTTGCCATTCCATTATAACAGCAGCAGCTTTTATTTATTTTAGCATCACAGCAGTAAAAATAGAATGGGCAAAGACTAATTTAGTTATTTAAAGGCTACACTTTCAAAAGTGCTCACACAGCTCAGAAGCCTGAGGGCATGTCTGCACTTCTTTCTTGCCATGTCCTGCCCACTTGCTCCCACTCCACATGTGCCAATGCCTGAAATGAGGCATTGTAACCATTTGGGCATGGTGCTGAATGCACATACCAATAAGTGCTTTCAAGGCATAGAGTCTAAGAGAAGTGCTGGGCATCTATCTGAGGCAGTGACTTCTCCTCATTTTGGGGAGTTGGTTTATGCTGAGCTGGAGCACTTCATCAGGGCTTGCTTTTCACCAGCACTTCTTGGCAGGACCTACAGGTGTTAGATGTGCCTTAACTCCTATATTAAAAATGAGGGCCTTCAGAGCCCAAGTCACTTTTGCCTTTTCCTGGCCTGTCTCTCTGGGTCTTTCTCTTGCCCCCTTTCCACTTCTGTTGTCTGTATGGTGTCTTCTTTCTTCCTCCCTCCCGCCTCCATGTCTGAGCTGTTTGCTGTTCCCACTTTCCCTTCCATTCCATCTCCAATTTTCTCCGGACCTGCCTCAATCACAGACATTTTGCCTCCCTCCTTCTCTGTTTCACCCACCTGCAGGGTTTCTTCCATTCTTTCTACCTCAGGGTCCAACCCCCGCCCCTGCTCTCCTCCTCTGCGTTTTGCTATTCCTCAGGGGATCTGACTATACTTGCAAAGGCTTTGGTGCACCTAGGGATTCCTGGCATTCTGCTACTCTATGCCCCTTCACTTCATGTCTGTAGCACACCATGAGTGGACAGTATGTGGACAGGTGCCCCACCTTTCTGCATTTGCTGCACCATTTCAGTTGCCCATGGTATATTATAAAACCCCAGTGTGCTCTAATCTGGATCACTGACAGGAGGAAGCACCTCTTCTGGGTTCCACTCATTTGCTTGTAACACCACTCATGCCCTCCAAGACCCCATCCAGATACCATACTTGTCTATTTCTGTCTCTAATGACAATGATCCTTTGGATGTAATTTTTGATCCATTTTTCTCTGTGTTCTGCCTCTAGTCAATCTATGTACATTTGCATTATAATTACTCTTCCTCTTGACTTTTTCCCTGCTATGATCTTTATCCCTCTTAATTCCTCTCTCCCGTGTTTCTCTGCATATTTCTTCCATAAGTTCTCATACCCGTCTCCATTCCAGTAAATCAATTCCCAAATCTTTTGGTTCAAGAAAGCAATCAGGTTGGTGAGATGATCTGCTGTACCTCCAAAATCCCAAACAGTACCTTTTCCAGGAAATCATATCTATTCATTGTCAATCCCATCTGCCTCCCATCGCTGGTTAAAGTTGCCTGTATCCACAGCCTTCACTGCTTTCCTCTCTAGCTGTTCTTGGTGTTTCTTCTGTGTTTTCCCACCATGCCACTACTAGTGAGCCAGCCTACCATTGTGCTTCTACTATCCTCTGCTTCTTGCCTGAGCTACCTTCTCCTGCTGCACCTGCTCTCCTCTGCTCTTGTCTTCCTTCTGGCAGCCAGTATGAAGTGGAGTGCCCCAGAGGTCAGTCCTGGGGCCAGTTTTGTTCAATGTCTTCATCAACGATCTGGAAGATGACATAGAGTGCACCCTCAGCAAGTGCACAGATGACACCAAGCTGAGGGGAGTAGTAGATACGCTGGAGGGTAGGGATAGGATTTAAAGCGACCTAGACAAATTGGACCTGGACACTCTGCATATTCTTACGTCAGGGTCCCAAACACAATGTATCTGAGTCCATGAAGGCAGTTTTCCTTAAGCTCCTGGGGGATAACTGTTCTTCTGGCATGGTTTAGTACCCACCAAGGTGTTGGGGCTTAAAGCTCACTTTATGGAAATGGAAGGCTCCTCCCTAGCTTCTGCCCCATCCAGACTGCCTCCTGGGATGACACACTTCCTGAACACTCTGCATTTCCAGGAGGACTTGCTCTGTCATGCAGTCAGCTATGACTGGAAAAAATCTTTTTTTCAAAATTCTACCTTCCAAAAACAGAAAGAAGGTACATGTTTTATTTGCGGGAGCAGGAGTGGGGAGGGACAGGGGTGGTAGGTAAGAACATACAGTGATTATTTTTCCTTATTAGGTACTTTTTTAGGGCAATTTTTTTAACCAAAACATAATTTCAAAAGGAAAAAGCAAAATGTTCTATATCAAATGTCAAAGTGAATGATTTCAGCTTTTTCTTGCTGAAATTATTTGCCAAAAATTGGCATCAACTTATGATGATTTGGTTAACTCAAAACTGCATCTTTCTAACAAATCAAAAACAATTAAAAAAACCTAGGGTTGAACCATTTGAACCAGACTGGGACAGAATAGGTGTCTGTGTTAAATGGGAACTATTCATGAGAGGCCCTGGTTGCAGTTCTTGTGAGCAAACAGCCCAGTGTAACTTCTGGTACTCATTATCCAATCAATTTGTATGACTATATATACATTATAAATGTTGCACAATGTAATATAGAAGAATTCTCCGTTTCCTGCTTTCCTAAAACATAAATAACCCCGTCTTGAATCCAGAACTTCCCGACTGCTAATGAGTAATTCCATGAAAGCAAAATTTTGAAATCGTCTCTTTAGCTTTTCTCATTTATTTCTAAAATCCCAACAAAAAAAATATATCAACTGTCTGGTCAATTCACTTCTGACATGCTTAATTTATAAATAGTTCCAAACCCAAAGAAAGGGTAAGGAGGATCAAGGATCTGTCTAGATCAGGAAAAAGAACTCAAACTTAGGTTGGGGCTAACCTGACTCAACTACCTTGTGCTTAATCTGGTCCTACTTTAGGGAAAAGGTTGGGATCTTCTACCTTTTCCTTAGCCCTAACCTCAGCCTCTTTTCTTAACTTAATGATACCTAGCATTTGTATCATTTTTTTGAGGTGAGAGTGCCTTTCAAAGGAGGTGAGTATCATTATGCCCAACTTACACATGAGAAAAGTAGCACAAAGAAGTAAACTGATTTGCCTAATGTAATGAAGCTGGCCAGTGGAAGAGGCAGGCAAAGGCAAAGTTTCCTGAGTCCTAGTCCAGCACTGAGAGCTCATGTAGACTGGAATAGGAAAAGGAAACGGGGACAGGATTTTAACCAATATGTATTTTAGATCTCCATTATAGTCAAGGCAAGGTTCTGTTCTAAAAAAAAATAGTTCATCAAGGTGAACCGGGGGCAAGAGCATATGTTTCAAATTGAGCAGTGGTATGTGAGATGAGTCTTGTGTAGCCTTTGTCTACAGTAAAGTTTTAGACTTTTCTAGCATGGGAACTAACCTCTTTTAACAACACAAAGTACCACCAAAATGTTTCTACTGAGGAATATACTAGGACCAAAGACAACATAAGCTGGAGAAGAGTCTGCAGGTGCTTTCTCTGAGGATGAAACAAAAGGCAAGACTATAACTCAAAGTTTGATGCGTTAACCAGAAAGAACTCCTGGTGTATAGTCATGCCCCATCATCATTATCAATGGTTAAAAAAAAAAAACATGAGGAAGAAAAAGCAGACAAGTTGCCACAGCACTTTGTATGAGAGAGAACAGAAAAGCAGACTGTTCTGCAGCAAATATTAAAAGCACACTTCAAGGAAAATCCAAAACAGTAATGAAGTGATGAATGAACTTGAAACAATAGGCAACTATGGCTCACTGCTATTATTCATCAATACTCTTCCCCCCCCCCCAACCCAGAGAAACAGTTAAAAGGAGATGAAGATTAGATCTTTATTTTCCCCACTTGGGAATAAAGACTTTGAAGTGCTGAAGAAGGGTATGTAATCAGAAAATGCCTGAAATACATATAGAGACTGTACAATTCAGCTGCAGAACTGAGAACAGCTGAAAGAGATCAAGTGAGGCTCTAGAAAGAAAGACTGACGTCCACAGGAAGAAGAAGAAAAATGGCATCTTAAAAACAGGGTGCAATAGTGCAGCACCAGCTTTGCCAAAATTTGGGAGCTTTGAGGAAAAATGACAGTTGGATTCGATTTTTGCAGCTTATTCACCCCCTAGTCCTCAGACAGCATGGGGATTAAAGCATCCAGCTAACCAAAATTTCCTTAACCCACAAAATTGAAGCTCTTTTTGTGCATGACCTCTTTGAACTCCTTTTCTTTGCCTTGCATGCAACCTCATAACAGCAGCCAGATTTGTGCATGGTATGGAAAATGCATTAGATCCAGGAATCAGATGAAGGGGTGTATAGTGAGGGGGTGACCTGGGTGATATGTGTATTGGAACAGCTGGGAGTGGTGCCTTATGTTAGGGAGAGGAAGTACTCTATAGAATCCAGGTGCACATTTTTCCTCTCACTTCAGGCAGTGATGTGTCCAGCTGAGTCTCTCCAGAGCTATGCACTGGCAAATTGGGACAAGCAGCGTAGGAAGAAGCAATGGAAGCTGAGAGGGAAGGATAGGAGGAAGGGGAAGGAAGGAATAATGGATAATGGCAATTAAAGAAGAAAAAGGAGGAAGACAGGAAAGAAGATGAAAAAGGGGATGGATAATGGGGAAACACAATAGGAAAGAGACAAAAAAGTATGAAAACAAAGGAGTAAAAATAAACAGGATAAAAGTAATACAGGCAGAGAAAAAGGGAGAGAGAATCTATCCTGCCAGCAGTAGTGATGACTATTATTCAAAGATAGGAAGTGCTGCGTGCTGAAAGGCTGATTGAGGCTGATTCAGACAGAGAATGAGCCACATATGACAGATGTTAGTCTCGTTGCTTAATGCACTATTGAAAAGTACTCAGATACTACAGTGAAGTGAGCAGTGTCAAGACCTATACAGAACAGAATAGCCCTTAGAGACTACCAGGAGTGAGCAGGCAGGCCAGTTCCCTAGACCTTTTTGATGACGGCATAAAGGAAGTCAAAGGAAAGTACTGCATTTTTAGTGCTTCCACATTCCATCGGTTTTCACCCAGGCCCCTGTCCAAGAACAGATTCAGACTTGATCCCAAAGCAGATACACACATGGTTCTCGAAACCTCTGACATGTTTCTGGAGAACAGACCAGGTCCAAAAATACCTATCTGATGCTCATTCCATGTCTGCACTAGGCACGTGCTATCGTTATACCGCACCAGCAAAGTAATCTTAGTGTGGACATAGCTGTACAGCAAAACTGTACTTCATACCAATATCATAAAACCACGTCCAGAAATAAAATTGAGCTCTGACAGTAGAAGCACAGCTTTTCTATGCTAGCAACTTCTGCCAGCGCAGCTACGTCAGACAGAGATAATACCCCTTCACACCTTGGATTGACATAGCTGCATTAGCAGAACTATAGACAGACCTATACACTGGCACTGATCCCTATTTGTCCTTCCACTGAGACTTGGATGTATGCAGTGAGGCGAATTTCACTCTCGTTCACCTTTATAACTCCCATCTAAGTGAATGGGGTTTACACAGCTGTAACTCAGAGTAGTTTGGCACATTCTGTTTTGGTTAGCTTCCATTCAGCCTGTCGAAAAGACAGCAATTTAATCCAAGAAGACAGTGACTGGAGGGAAAGAAAACATTTAAATCAACAGCCTCAGCACTCCAGCAAACTGTTCCTAAAATAATCTCTCATGTACATAAAATACGCTGACTTTTGGAAAAATAGCTTTTAAAAGGCAAGGGGGTATATATTTTGCAGGTTCTCCTGAAAGTAAGATTCTGTTCTAATGAAAATAACTTTCATGAAGTTCAATCCTAAAATTGCTATTAAGTAACAAACACCACAACATCCTTTGCAATATATGATGATGTGTGAAAGTGTGGGGGATTTGGGTTTTTTTGTTTGTTTTCATTCTGCTGCACCTTTTAATAATGAAAAGGGAAAAAACATTCCCAGCAGCTATCTTGCTTTCCCAGTTTCCAGTGAACCAGCTGCCATATTATGTCATAATTAAAAACAGGAACTTCAAATCAGCATATTAGCTGAGCTGCTTATCTGCAGCCAACTAAAGGGGTTTGGTGCTACTCAAATCAATTTTCTATGCTCTGATTGGTCCATCTTCTTGATGCTCAGATGTCATTATATTGCTGGTGGTAAAAAGGCTGCTGTTGGAGTTGTCCGACATCCAAGGCAGCCAAGTGAGAATAAAAACTCCCAGTGACATATTTTGCAAAGATAAAATTGATTAATTTGGTATGCTTGGTACTACACAGAATCTTTTCTTCTTTCCTCTGTCCTTAATACAATTTTCCCTTTCACAGAGAGTATGGATAAGGTGTGTGAAATGGGCCAAACTTTGCTCCTAGTTACAGTCATTAAATCTCAGAGAAACAGCACTCATTCCTGTAAAGAGAAAGAGGAAGTTTTGTGCATAGATTGTAAAACAAAGAGAAAAATATTGAACATATTAGCTTTGGGCCTGAGGAGTGGAGTTTTATGTAATCTAAGCTTGTCCCAAAATTCAGATGTATTAACATTTAATTCTCCTGCAGACTATTAGAGAGATTCAGTGAAGCAAAATTTGCTTCCATATCTGATTTTGAATCAACACTAGTTGGAAAGGACAGAACTAGTATCCAAATGTTGACTCGCCTCCAATACATAGTATCATGTAGAGTCGAAATTGTAGTTTGGAGTGTTCGCAGAATTTGAAGATATTACCAGGTATTACCTGACAGCAGTCGCGATGTGAATGCTTCTGCTACCTATATACTTTGTATATAGAAATATGTTACACATCATCATAAGCAAGAAAAACTATTAGCTGATAATACATATGATATATATTCTCTTCCTCTAAGTACTATACAAATTAAAAACAGAACTTGACCTCAGAGTTCCTTCCATTTTACAAATAGGAAGAAGACGGGACAGGGTGATACTGGTTCAGAGGCATTAGCTTTCATAGGTGACAGCCTACTTCATTAGATGCTATGAAAAGCTTACACCCACAAAATTCATGCCTCTCTGATCCAGTAAGTCACTAAGATGCCACCTCCCCACCTGACTTTCAGGTTAGCACAGCTAATTACTTTTTTCATTCAACACATAATGAAACTTTTTGCCCATATTGATTGTCATGTCTGAGTCCAAAACTGTTAGGGACCCTTATAGACAAAGTTGCCTAACATATTCTGTTATATAGCACTCTCCTTTGTTGCTCATAACTTTTGTCAAGCTTTAACTATCCAGGCTAGGGTTTTCTCTGCTGGGTGTCTGTCTCAGGCTGGACCTCTGGGGACAAATTTCAGCAAATTTAGCTGTCTCCAAGAATGGAGTCAGGATAAAATATATTTGTTTTATGTAAAACAAAATCTTACATCCATTTTGTTGAGAAGCTCAAGCACATTTTATGCTGTATTGCTGGGACTTAAGATTTGGTGTCCAATAACTTTATCTCCATGCAAATGTGCTCATATTTAGCCAAGCCATAAGCCTCTGCGAACAGACATACTGGAATCCGGCAGCAAACTTCTCCAGACAGTCTGTTTTTGTTGGACATGATTCATCTCAGGACTGCAGGGGCTGAGTAAGGCTTTCCCTGCAGCCACTCCTCTCAGCTGTTACAGGCTGCTGTTGCGCTGGGCACTGGAACTGAAAGCCTGGTGACTGTCTCTCCTGTGCTCTTAATGCTCCCCCTGGTGGGGCCCAGGCAAAGGAGGTATAAATCTGACTTGAATGCAGAGGCAGAGAGGGCAGGGGCAGGCTAAGGGAGATACAACCGATAAGGTTAATGGTGAGGAAGGAGATGAACATACTGTATGGGGACAGACTGAAGGTGGAAGGAGCAGAAGTCGGGCTGGAATGGGAGAGAAGCCTGTAACAATCACTAGGGCATGCTCATCTCTAGATCCTGGCAAAGTGCATTTCTCTAGCTGCTGGTCAGAGGATAATAACCTCCTACTGCTACCAGTTACTCCATTACTTCAAATAGTAAAGGTCTGTAGTATGGATCAAAAGTGTCCATTAGAATAGCCATTATAATTAGGGCTAGCCAAAAAGTTTTTGTCAAAATAAAATGTTGCTAAAATATGCTGTCTTGGTTTTGTTGGCTTTTGCATCAAGAAGGTGGTATTTGGTAAAAGTCAGAGGCTCTGGCATGTACTGCTTTCTGCCAGCTAGAGCACTGACCTGGGTTCTAGGAGGGCTCGGGTTCAAGGACTTGCTCTGCCTGAGTCTGAGTAATCAGGTATAGAAAAACTCTACTCTAGTGAATAAAAGCAGGGCTTTAAGCCTAGGTCCCTCTCTTCTGAGGCCAGTGTCTTAACCATTACTGCTCTTCCCAAACTAAAATGTTCAAGATGTGGATGCAAATTCAATTTTGGCTGCAGAGGGAAGGGAGTTTCATTTAAATGTGGAGTGAAGGCAAATTTTGAACCCTTAAAAGTTTCTGTCACAGGGAATCATCACTTTCTGGTCAGTCTGATGTGGCATCTAGTTACATGATCCCATGCTATTCCTGTTTCCACAGGACACCTGCTTTCCAATGCACAGGCACTCAGAGAATAAACTAGGGATGCATAATCAATTAGGCTACTGCTTATACGACCACTACTTCATTCATAGCATAACTTGGGAGCTGGATGATTAATGAGGCAAAGGCTGGTAAGATATAACAGGAGGTCTCATAGCTAAGATAAAAGTCCTAGAGAAACAGATTCTCTGCCACACATTCTTATGTGGTGCTAATCTTACACCAAGCTTTTCACAGGTGTTCACTAACTGAAGGGTAGCCATGTCTCTGCCTACATTGGGATGCCTGTCAAGCAAAACTCCCCACCTATTTGCTCCTCTTCTGCCCACACTCACAGTCAGCAATTAGGCAGAGTTGGGGAGTGAGGGGATGCTTGTCTCTCTAGCACAGTGGAGATAGATCACAAGAGAGATGGTGGATTAGACATGTGTCCCTGGAGCAGCTTCACTACCTCATTTCTGCATTTGGCATGTGTGAGCAGGGACTTCTTGAGAGCACTGTCCCCAGCTAGGGGCAGGAATTCAGTATACCTCTATCACCTCACATCCTTCACTCCTAGGGGGTGTTGTGAGAATAAAGGAAGATGTGTCTACATGTTTATTAATGTGCCTTTGGTACTGCACATGAAGTTTAGAACCTCTAATATGATAGGTACTACATAAAAGCACATGAGCCCGCAAACAGTTTTTTGTGATGCTTAATGCATAGCAGAAGAATTCTACTATGCATTACTGCATTAGCACGGTTTTTGCCATGGTGCATTAATGCACAGTAGAATAGGCTACTGCACATTACAGCATCTCAAGTAGACTCACCCAGCATCCATGTTTGTGAAGTACTGCAAGACTGAGCTTATAGGCACCACAGAAAAGCCTAAGAGCAAATTTTTTATTCAGTGCATGGTTTGAATGGCTGGTGCTAAACAAGGCAGGGACCCAACACAGTGAAGATCAAAACGGTTTTGAGCAGCTACACATACAGTGAAGATCTTCCATTCCAGACATTGGAAAAAGCTGGACTTCTGTGATAAAAATACCATATGATCATGTAATAAAAGGTTGTTTCATGATGCATGTAATTAAGGAGGAGTGAATCCAGGATGCACAGGTAATCTTATTTTTGCCATTCTTAACTCTTTAGTGCTCAGTTTTGCAACTTGAATGTTCTTATAACGCACTAACTGTATGTCAGATAAGTATAATCAGTCATCCTCTTGTTAGCTTGTCTGGTAGCTCTTATTTCATTTAAATGTGTCCCCTTCCATTTGTTTTCTGGAGGTTCAGGTTGCTTGCTCTTATTTAATTTTTTTTTCTGCGGTTTGGACAACTCTCTCTGTATTTCCTCCTTTGGCCTCACAGCAACATGCAGTATCCTGCTGAGTCTCTCTCAGGAAGACACAACAGCTGGAGTGACAACATGCAGTGAACAGAGGGTCTTTAAATCTGGGCATAGAAACTGACAGTTCAGTAAACAACCGGGAAGAGACGCATGATAAGGAATCAAAACAGGAAATGCACAGCAGTGAAAGCCAGAGATGTACTCAACAACATAGAAAATAGCCTCTAAAGCACAAGCTGCTTTCTATACTGATGGATCAGTGAAGATCCTAAGTGAAGCTGGATGGAATACTAGCCCTAGTCAAAAGGATTTAACCCGTTTTACCCAACCCTAACTGATTGCAGAGAGAGCCAGAAGGTGCAAAGGTCAGGTCTTGTTAGCCATGAATTTGTGCACCATCAAAGCAGGAAATGTTTTGCTAAAGTACTGCTTTCTCCTTTGGTTTTATTTTTAAATCCATTTTCTCCCTGAACTAAAATGACTTACACATACCAGGAGCCCAAATCATCCCTGGTGGAACTCTGCTGATTGAGTGGAAACACACAAGAGATGCATTTGGCACCAGCCGCCTCTGGCTCTGTATGCCTGCAGGTGCTCTCTGGATATCAGCACGAGCAGGGCAGGTCTCAGCTGGCAGCCAGCAGCTAAAATTCTCTTATTAGGGCTCCAGCTTTCAACTACGGATGCAATTTCCACTCCTGCCTCCATAGAAAAGGAGCTAGGATGGGTAAAAATGAAAGTGAGGGAGTGTCATCCCTCTTTATCAACTCAATATCTGTTTCTCAGGAAGCAAGAACGGGCTGCCCAGATGTTGGATTTCTTATGGCATTTCGGTTGCCAGCCCCAAAAGTGCTGATTTCCAAAACGCACCTGCAGATGTAAGCAGCCAAGCGGCTGTGTCTGCAAGTGCTCTAAGATTTACGTAAGTTGAAACATCAATATATTTGTTCTGGAAAAGGAATTAAGTTCCTTGCATTTAGAAGCAGCTTTCCAAATTATAACTCTTAAGGCTTTCCACTCAGCATGCTTTCAAAATTATTCAACAGCAGACAGCATGCCAGATAGTGGAGTTCTCCCAGAAACAACAGCTCCCTGACTCAGGTGGCTGATTCTGCATTCCAGTGCACTGGAGGTGTGTCATGAAGCATTGGCTGCCTCATCCTGCTCCTTTTGTTCCCTGCACAGGGGTTTTAGACCCGCCTATCTAAAACAAAAACTGTATAGGACGCAACGCTATTAGAAAGAGTCAGTCAGACAATGAGCTTTAACCACTCATGGGAAAAGTCTGACTAAAACAAGAATCCTTCTGGTTTTGTTGAACTTTGCCACTAATAAATTCAATGTTTTGGCAAAAGTAAAATTTCAATTTGGGAATGCTTTCTTTCCAAGCAATGGGAGGCAGTTATCTCAGGGACCTGTGGTATATCTTGGGTGATGTAACTGAAGAGCTGGGTCCACTGAAATGAACAGAAACACCAGGAATGAATCCTTGAATCCTGAGGCACTGCCATGAGTACACAAATCCAGATATTTTGGTTCTGGGGCCTTTGGGCGTTTTTCCAATGAAAAATCAAAACCTTTCACAAGAAGCAGACACTTTCAAGGAAAGTTTTCAATTAGTTGAAAGCCAAAATATCTGTTGAAAAAAGAGCGTTGATGAATTTTGACCAATCCTCCTTTCTTGCTTTCCTGCTATCAACTGCTGGGTGTGTGTGAGAACAGCTCTCTCGACCCCTTTCTCTCTCTCTCTCTTTCTCTAAAACTCTGTAGTAAATAATTGCTTGTTGGACATCATGTGTGACTATGGTACCTAACTAGTGTAGCTGCTTTTCACTGTATTTCAAAAAGCATAATTGGTAGCATGTGATGCTCTTATTGTCAGAGGTGTGCACTGCAATGAAACACAGGCTGAAGAATACGTTCTACCAGCTGGAAGAATACATCCATGGGAGGCAGGGGAAGCTGTGCTGAGGGAATGAAATACTGCAGAAGCTTATCTGGGTGGTTGAGGAAGTTACACCCAAAAGGAAAAGCAGAAGGAAGTCAAAGGGAAAATAAAGACTGTTGCAGGAGGGAGCAAGAGAGGTTCATAGATTCATAGATGTTTGGGTCAGAAGGGACCTCAGTAGGTCATCGAGTCTGACCCCCTGCCCTGGGCAGGGAAGAGTGCTGGGGTCAGATGACCCCAGCTAGGTCCAGTCTCCTCTCGAAGACCCCCAGGGTAGGGGAGACCAGCACCTCCCTTGGCAGCCTATTCCAGATTCTGGCATCCCTTACTGTGAAGAAGTTCTTTCTAATAGCCAACCTAAATCTGCTCTCCGTCAATTTGTTGCCATTGTTACTAGTTACTCCAGGGGGTGCCCTAGTAAATAGAGCATCTCCTATTCCCTACTGCCCTCCCCTGATGAATTTATAGGCAGCTACAAGATCACCTCTCAGCCTTCTCTTGCAAAGGCTGGAGAGAATTTGGTCCCTCAGGCCCTTGTAGGGCCTTGCCTGCAGGCCTCTGACCATACGAGTGGCCTCCTCTGGACCCTCTCAAGATTCTCTACATCCCTCCTAAGGTACGGTGCCCAAAACTGTACTCAGTACTCCAACTGTGGCCTGACCAGTGCCAGTGTGAGCAGGGAGGGGAAGCATCACCTCCATGGACCTGTTCGTCATGCATCTGCTAATGCATGATAAAGTGAGGTTAGCCTTGTTAATCACTTTGTCACATTGACGACTCATGTTCATCGTGGAGTCAGCTGTGACTCCAAGATCCCTTTCCGCTGCTGTGCTGCTGAGGTCATCCCCCAGCCTGTAAGTGTGTTGGTGGTTCTTTTTGCCCAGGTACAGCACTTTGCACTTGTCTTTGTTGAACTGCATCCTATTTTGTTCTGCCCATTTTTCCAACCTGTCCAGATCCACTTGGATCCGTTCCCTACCCTCTGGTGTGTTAACTGTGCCCCATAATTTGGTATCATCTGCGACCTTGGACAGGGTGCTCTCCATGCCCTCCAAGTCACTGATGACATTGAATAGCACCAGTCCAAGGACTGAGCCTTGCGAGACTCCACTGCCCACATCTTTCCAAGTCGATATCGACCCGTCCCCCACCACTCTCTGGGTGCGACCCCTAAGCCAATTTGCCACCCACCTGACCGTGTAATCATCTACATCACAGCCTGTCAGTTTATTTACGAGAACAGAATGAGGTACTGTATCGATTGAGAGGATGGGGAATGGAGAGGGTAAGCGATGTGGAGAATGCCTGTAAATCACCATGTGGACCTGAGTCACTACATTCAGGCCCTGATTTGAAATGTCAAAGTCTGAAGGGTAGTTCCATTTCAGGGCTTTGACTCGGCCCATTGGTGTAATGAGTAGAGACCGAATTAAGTTGCAAATCTAGTTCCAAATCCATATTTGGGAGATCTTCAGATGTGGGAGCTTGTTTATGGCTTGTTGCTTTCTCTATTAAAAAAGGCTCCCATCCACTGGGCTCAAGGGATGGGATCCTACACCAGGATCCACACCTCCAGATACCAAGCATACATGCATCCCTGTCCTCCAAGCTGCTCATTTCTGAGACAGGCAGCTGAGAGTAGAGCAGGGGAGCTGCAAAGAGAACAAACTGAAGGAAGTCGCTTCATTTTATTCTTTCTAACATTTTGCTAAATTGGTCCTAGAAGCTTCTGTTGATCTTGGGAGTTGGGAAAAGGGGATGGATGGAAATTTCATTAAGCAAAACATTCACAGAGATAATTGGAGGCAAGGGATGAGAGGAGTAGGCTGTATTGTGCTGTGAATGGACAGACTACTTCATATTTATTAATTGAACAAGATAATGGGACTCGTCTGTGGTACTGGGATTGTAGCTTTCAGGGTTAGAGAATTTATATTTTTATTATTTTAAATAGACAGCAGTGGTTTTATTTTTTTTAAATGAGCCTCTGAGTTGTGTTGGCAAAGTGCAAACTGCAATTTTTAGCACCTTTTATAGACTCCCAGACTTCCATTTGTGAATGCTTGTCTACAAAACATGTGAGACTGAGTTACTACTGGGAATTGCTATGTGGGATGAAGAGACAGAAATGCCTTGTAGGTGTGTTGTGGCTGCACGGTAGGCTGAAAAATCAGAAAATATGGAGGAGATATGTGGGGCCTTAAAAAAGCTTAGGGCTGACCCTGAGCAGAAGAGCTGACACCCAAATTGTTGACTTAGAGGCTTTCTAGCATTGAGGAGGAATTCATTTTAATTTTTCAGCATTAGGATGCAACCATCAGAATATCGTTTACACAAAACTTCACTTCCATTAGCAGAAGAGATGGAGATAAGTTCTTTCTAGGGAACAAGCAGCTTCCAAATACCTCAGAAAGTAGCTGGTTCCCATGACTTTATTCTTGTAGCCATCAGTTTGTGCCTTTCATCAAAAAAAAAAAAGAAATCTTTAAGCCACTAATTTAAAATCATCTGCATTGTAATATCATATTAGCCTCATTAATATTAGCATGTCTTCCTTAATGCTTCTCCCCGGATTGTACAGATTATAAAAACTTTAGGGTCTTATTTGCATTTTCCCTCAGGCCCCTCATATGCAGTGTAAAGTGGACTGTGAGTGGAAGCAGATTATATTTGCACTCCCTTCAAGGCTTCTTTACCCATCAGAATGGTGTAACGAGATCTTGGCATAGATGAGAATCAGGTCCTTGGATGTTATATGCTATGTATTTGGTTGGGTCCTGCAAACACACCAGGAGTGTGACTTCTGTTGATGTCAATGAGCACTCCCTGTGCAAAGTGCTTGCAGTATGAGACCTATTATGGTGATTAGCGATAAATCGCTGCAGGGAGTTTGAGCCATTCATTGGAGCATTCCCCAAAGCCAATTATCCTGAGCACATGAGGATACAAAGTAGTGTGACAGTTTTAGCAGTCCAAAATTCTTTCTTTTTTAATTATTAGGGAAGGAGGATTATATGTTAAGTATTTTTTTAAAGTAATGTTCTTCTGCAATTTTGATTCAACCCATTCTGCCTTCTCCAGCTGTGTATACAGCCCCCATGGAAATCAACGGAAGCCCCACCCATGCGTATGGGGGCAGAATTTAGCCATAAATTACAATCCAGATTATACATGGATGCTGAATATTCTCTTATGATTTTTTAAGGAGGACCCTTTTCTGGATGGGGTGGTTTTAATTATCATTGTGTGATTTTATTGTTATTGTTTCCATTAAACATTAACAAACGGTCCTTATTTCTGGTTGAGAGAGATCTTTCTTAGATAGTGCGGTAGTTAATGAAAAACACATGAACACATGTGGAAAGATATCGTGACTCTTACTCAATTAAATCTAAACTTCAAGGAGATCTGTTAAAAAAATCTAGATTGTAATGAATCATAAATAAATATGGAAAATTAAAACTGTCTTAGGGAGAGCAGTAAAATTATATAGCCCAAGTATTTGTGCTCAAAAGTTCAAATTGCTGTCTGAACAGAGTTTTCTCCAGACCACAGATTAGAAAACCTGTTTATCTCTCAGTATTAGATTGAAGTGTGAGCGAATTGGTTATTCTTTTTGTATATGTACATGTAGCTAGTTAGAAAAGCCCAAGTCAAAGAGAGGTGCAGTGACTGATCAAAATTTAAAATCAGTTTTGCCTGTGATTACAGGATGTGGGGAAATTTATCAGAATGTTAGAAACTGGAAGTTGAAAGTCTTTGGAAATGAGAAAGCAAAAGCACTGGAATCCATGGTCTCATGGGAAGTGTTTTCCTAAAGGTTACTTGGAAGGACATGGGGTCTGAGGCAATTTAATAAGCCTCCAATGTAAGGACACAGCATACACCTGAACTACAGGTAAGGTTCTAGAAATACAGGTGAAAGAGTTTTGTAAACAGCATCTGGCTTGTTGTCTTCAATTTGGCTCCTGGTTCATCCCTTATGTCTTGCACAATGAAGCATAACATAGATATCAGATACTCTGTTTAATTTCTGCTGTAAATACTTTCCAGCTTTGCTCTATGTCTTTGGGATTCAAGCATGTTGGGCATTGTAAGACAATTTATACCATTTATTACTTAAGATGTTCTTTTTAATTTTGAGTTTAATATTCTTGCAAGATGTCAGCTTGAAAGCATCGGAGACCGACATGTCTTAAAAAAAATAATTACAATTAAGTCAGTAATAATGCAGGCTGCCTTTAATACAGACCTGGAAATACCCTTCCTGCCCCACAGTAGAAAAGAGGATGCAGTTGTTTCCAGGCTCTTTCACATCATTGCCTTTCCTTGTCAACAAGGATGTTTGTATTAGTTGACCCTCTCACCCCATTCAGGCTCCTAAACAAGTGTAACATAGTAGTAGCTTTCAGTTACTACTGATCCGAGTTGTATTTGAACCAGTGACTGGTGAAAAGTTTATCATATTTCAGCTGCTAAGCTCCTTAGCCCAATCAAGCCTTTTTATTCATGAAAATTAATAAGGTTTAGTATAAAATAATGAAGCAAATAAAATCTATCTACATAAAATTCAGCTGTCCTATGATGGGGATGAACCATAGTTTGAAGCAACAAACATAAGCAATAACTAGACTGTGTCTGAGCTTCTGGATTCTGTATAGTGTTGCTATAATAGTCACCCTCCTCAGATATGCTGTGCTCCTGTGTAAACCTTTTTATTTTTTTAAAGAGTAACTCAGATATTTTACCTCTACAAGTAATATTGTGTTAGCTGAGGACACAGGTGTCATGTTCTATGTCATCAGGCACTCCAGAGTCATGAGTTGTCTCTCAGTCTTGCTTGCCCACAGAGGGCCTCTTCGTCAGCCAAACATTTTGAAAAGTACGTCAGCCTGTCTTCTGCAGCCATTTGGCAGCTAGGAATCCTGAACAACTCTTTGGACATACAGGGTGCAGACAGAAGTGACAAGTTTTCACCCTATCTGGCCCCTGAAAGCACTCTACAGCTGTGGCCAAAAAGAAGTGCATGGCTGCAGAGCCCTTTAAAAGGGCCTGATCCCATGAAAATCAGAGTGGCTTCAGTAACTTCTGTCTCCACCTCCTCTCAGCTCTGGTGCTGTTTTCAAAATGGGAGGGGGGAAAGAGAGCAAAGGGAGTTTGGTCTGGGTTTTTTTCAGCCAGCACTAAGAATAGGGTGGGTGGATTAGAGCCCCCCTGAGGCGGGGGGGGCTCCAATCCACCAGCCCCACCATCAAGCACTGGCTGGAGAATCCATAGAAGGAGCTCCCTCTGTTTCCTTTCCCCACTCCCATCCTGGAGGGATAAGGGGCTTTGCTAGGGGAAATCAGCTGCAGGTTCACAGCCAACAGCTGGATTCCCTAGCTCCCCAGACTCAACAGTATTTATCTTGGGTCTGGGGGATCATTGTAACTTATGACACTTCCTGCAAAGCACCATGAGTTAGAACAGAGAGCTACACTTCTGACTACCCCTATATTATCTTCATAGTCAAAGGACAGGTGAATACAAGAAAAGGTAGTTGGTCCTGGCCAGTTCTCTGTCTCTGCTGATCTTGCCTCTGTCTTGCCTGCTTGTAGTTTTTAATCCTGAAGGCCCTGGATCTAGAAGGTTTAGAGGGCTAGAACTCTGTTCCCCACTGTGTGGGTGAGGGTGAGCAGGAACAGCCAGCAATGGCCAGACTCATTATATGAATTATAATTTTGCTTGCCCATAGTTCCACATACAACATTTTGTTGCTTTTGTCATAATTATCTATACAGTTGTTTTGACTGTATTCATGAAACGGCACACAGGAGCTGTACAAGATTTTACTGATGAGCCTGTAAAATTTCCATGTTTATCCTCTGTGTGAGCAAAACTTGCAGTAGTACAAACTAGTATTTGGTGCACACAGAGAGGTGGTCCTTTATTCATGCATTTATATGTGCCAACAGTGATTGCACATATACTTTTATAGGCCAAACTGGACCTGTCCTATATTGTAGCACTAAGAGTTTCAGTGTCACTTGTGAACAGATAGCATTCTATTTTTCAGTTGAAATAATTTTCAAGTCCAATAACCTTCATATTTCTTGCAAAGAGTTAATAATAGATAACTTTATAATGTGTTCAGAAAACTGCTGGATTCCATAATGTTTGCAGAAGAATTTTTTCACTTTTTAATCCAATTTCCGAGCACAGAAGAAAAAAATGAATAGACTGTGTAATTTTATGATGTTATCATTTTCTCTAAATTGATAGATTATTTATTTTTGAAGGATCATTTATAGATAATTTATTGTAGTCTCCAGTGTCCAAGTCTGCTATCAACAAGATGGAATGCAAACCTTTAATTATGCTTGTATGCTGTGTATATGTTAAGAACACTTAAAACAAAGCACTTGCATGTTTCAGAATCATAACAGCTTGATAAAGATATCTAAATTTTTCAAGATGTCAGCTCACTCCAAAAGACAGAGTATTTTTGTTAGAATTTCATCTATTTAATTATTTCTGTCATGATTACGTAACTGCTCCAGATTTTTCATCCCACTGTTCTCTAATCAGACCCTCATCTAGAGAAGAGCTGTAGTAATTATTTAGCACATAGATGACCAGTACCAACAAATGTTGGGTTTTATTCACAAGGGGCTGTTATCTTGTCAGGTAAGTGGTTAAGTGGAGCACAATGGTAAAATCATGGAGATAGGGGTGGTGGGGCAGAGACATAGCAATAGGATGGAAGCACCTGACCAGTAAATTCTTTCAGTAAATGAGCACCTTATTTGTCAAGCCTGGTTCCAGAACACCCTTAAGTAATAGGATGTACTTCATGGCAACATATTGCCATCATCACCTCTGACATGTGTTACCCACAAATCTCAAGCCAGAGCATTACAACTTTTAATAAAAGGAATTACTGATTGTTAGACAAGCTGCAATCATAGAGCCAGTAGCTTCCCAACTGAATTCAGTGGGGATGGGAAATGAAGTTTTACATCAGCCTTTACAAAAGGACATGAAATAATAACAAAAAAATGCTGTAGTATCCAAGGGAATCCCTTCCCCACCCAAGGTGTAGTCTAGCACAATACAGACTCTAACTAGGAGCTGCTCATGGTAACATGGGCGAGATACTCCCAGTCAGAAGCTGGCAGACTCTGGAGGCCTATGTAATAATCAAAAAGCAATGGTATGGCTAAGTCCCAACCATACAATAATAGAAAGTTTGACATACAGCAAGTTTTGTTAATAGTAGGTGCAATGCTACAATTGAGGCTTCAAAGTTTTGATAGACATTCTTATTTCTTAGTTTTCACTACAACAACAACAAAAAGACCCACGCCCACAATGCTTTCCTTCTAAAGAGTATTGTGGCCTGTATTTTCCTTCCCTGTCTCTACCTTCTGATAGCAATATATCCATACGAATCTATGAAACAAGGGGGGTTGAAATAGAGTGTACATAAGAACATAAGAAGTGCCATACTGGGTCAGACCAATGATCCATCTAGCCCAGTATTCTGTCTCTGACAGTGGCAGAAATTGATGCTATAGTGGGAGAGCATTGAACCAGATACCTCTAGAGTGATCTATCCCCCTATTCAATATCCTTCCTGACATCCACTGTTATTGGTTTAGAGAGGCCAGAGGAAACATCTCCAACCATTCTTCTCGGTAAACATTAATAGATCTATTATCCATGAATTTATCTAGTCCCTTTGAATTCCATAAGTTACGTGTTACTTTAAAAAGTACTTTCTCTCACTAGTTTTAAACCTGTCACCTACTAATTTCAGTGGGTGCCCCCTAGTTCTAGTATTCTGGGACTTTGTGAACAATCACTTTCCTGTTCACATGGTCCACAGCCTTCATGTTTTTATAGGACATCTGTCATATCCCCCCTCAGTTTTCTCTTTTTCATACTAAAGAGTCCTCACTTTTCTAGTCTCTTCTGATATGGCAACTGCTCCATACTCCTGATCATTTTGGTTGCCCTTCCGTGTTCTTTAATGAACTGGTCAGTATGTCTGCAGACTACCACTGTCTCCTGGATAAAATTGGACTTGAGTTACATGTAACTGGTCCTACACAGACAAGTAGAGATTGTGTGCAAGTAGAGATCTCCCCTTGGCTCAAGTAAGTAGAAGAGCTTGTGCTTTAGGAAATAGAAACTTATTTCTCTCCCCACTGATGTTGCGAAGCTATGAGAAGCAGAGGCATGGCCTATAGTGACAACAGTGAAGAACTTGCATGGGTATGGTTGTTTTATAGTATAACACTGGTCTAAAATTGAGCACAGAGGTCTGTGTCAAGGGAGCTAATTGATGCCACAAGATAGCTATTGGCTGGGAAAAAGTGAGAACAATTGCTGTTTTTATGTGTATTTCTAAGTCTGAACAGAACATGTGAGCAGGGGTCTGCAACCCAAGAGGCTTTGTCATGCCTCATCAGTACAGTGGGGAGCTGGTCAGGCAGAGGCAACAGCCTGCTGTATGGTACACCTGTCAAAGTCGCATATTGTGTGAGGAATGCCTGCTGCCCTTTGGCTCATCCTGCATCCTGGAAGAGAGCCAGAATCTCCTCTACAGGGCCTTTGAAATCACTCTCCTCCAAGTGCAAGCAGCCTTTTTTTTTTAACCTTGATGTGCTTGATGTCAGCCTTTCCTACACAGCAGGGCAGGAAGGGATCATGAGGAGAGCATTCTCTGCTCACATGGCTAGAGGGCTAGCCGTTTCCTATTACAGACTGTTATAAAGAAGCATTTGTTTTGAACTGATGAATTACAGCCGAGCCGGGGATTCGGCACTTAGTGCACCTGTGGTTATCAGCTTTATTTTCTTAACTTGCATAACCTATTTCTATATCAAATATTGCAACATATTTGCTTTAGACTCTGGTCTGGGGCTGGGCCACAGGGGTGTGCTTCAATTGAGGCCAAAGAGTTGTCTTGGGAAGTTTTAAAGCAAGGCAGATGATCCAATTAAATCCAAAAAAGTTTAAGCAATATGATCTAAGATTTCACAAACTGGGAATAAATATGGAACCATGGCAGAGCATAAAGCCTAATAAACATATGGAAAAAGTTACTGGAGGAGACGGTTGAAGCAAAGGGTATAAATGAATTCAAGATATGCCTAGATTTTTTTTTCAAGAGGAGGAAAGGATTTGAGGGGTTCTGCTTCAAGAAGCAGGAAGGAGGGATTAAGATAAACCAGATAGCATCAGGTATGTTGGGCTATGTGGCCTTTGCCGGTTCCTGGATTCTTTTTATTTTGTTTGTTTTGTTTTGTAGTGGTGGGTTTTTTGTTGGGTTTTTTTTTTGTACTGTAACAGATATCTCTTTAATTAAAATATGGGGAAACTACAGTAGGGATCAACAGAAGAACTAAAGGCAAGCAGAATCAGATTGACTGGGACCTCTCCAGCAACTGGGCAGCAGAAGCCAATAAAATGCTAGTGGTGACAAAAAAAATAATAGTCCCAGAGTACAAGCCCAGACACTACAGTCCTAGACTCACAGATCAGCCTGATAGGGACATTTGACTAATATGTGTTACAGTGAAGGAGAAATTATCTGAGTAAGTGAAATTCACTCTTGTGGAAAAGGATGAATTCAGTGTCGCAAGGATTTCAGCATTGCAGGAGACGGCCTCTGCAATGCTAAAATCCAACTTAAACTAAAGGTAAGATGGAAGTAATGCATAGCCCTTTGATTGGTACTTAACACAGGGGTGAAGTTCACCTTCCCCAGAGGAAAAGAATGAAAAGACACCGAGTGACCGGTGGAAGTGAAAACCCTGGAAATCCTAGAGCACAAAGTAGTAAACAAAGACGATCCCTGCTGCAGTGGAAGCAGCTATGAGTAGCTGTGACATTGTTATTGTTGTGTGGAGTATTAATTAAGCAAAATTTTTCCCTTCCTGATTTGAATTTCCTCATTTGGTTGATTCCATGGGGGCTGTTAGCAGGGGAAGGAGTGTCCATTTTCAAGCATTAAAAATGTATAATTTCAAGAACAATAACAGTTAATTTAAAAAAATAGTTGACAGGATAAGACCCCAATCTATGAAGTAACTCATTGGTCCATGTAATGCTCACCCCCAGGAAGAGTCACTTCCTGATACAGACTTTGTAGGCTGAGCCTCCCAGGCAGGCAATGCATGGAGGCATAGGCCATGCCATATTCAAGGTTCAACTGCTCTTACCAGATGTGTAATTTTAAACTGACCCATTTAAAGCAGTGCAAAAGCCTATGTGGGCACTCTCAATTTGATTTAAGCTTTTATATAGATTTAGCTCAACTGAATTCCTTATCAAAATAAGCAAGATAGGTCATAAGCCTGGACTAAATCAAATTAAGAGGGGCTATGCTATGTTTTACCCCTGCTTAAATTGATTTTAAGCTGATTTACAGTTAAATCATTGCAACTTTTAATACAGACAAAGCTTCCCCTTCACAGCATTATATCTTTAAAATGAACAAAGTGTTGAAAATTACACAAGAGAGCAACAAAGCTAATCCTAGATATAAACATACTTTGTGGAGTGCCTCTCTCTGGTCGAGATGGCACTCAGATTGCATTATAAGCCCTATTTTTGGCTTCTCAAACATTGGATTGCAAAATTGGGTTGACTTGACAGTATTCTGAGGGCAACCTTCCTGTAAAGGCTGAACAAATCGGTCAAACTGTTTTCAAGTTATAGGTCATTCAAAAATATATTTACCAGAACAAGGCAAATTTTCCAATCAAGGCACTTTTGTATGTGCTGCAACCAATCTGCAGACTTTTCATGTAGGTAAATCTTCGCAAATTAGGGACAGGATGGCTTTAAAGAAAATATGATATTATTAAGCAAAGGTATGAGAGAGTGAAAATGTTGCCCTCTAGTGGTGCACTCCAGATAAGAAGACCTTGACTGTTCTAGGCTTCATTATTTTAATAGGTTTTCTTTCAGGTCATGTGGTAGAAACATGGTTTTAGAACGAGGACTAGTGTTCTTGTCCTTGCCTTCATTTTTGTGTGGTTTATCTGATCTTTATATGTGTTTGATCCTCAGCCCTCCATGACTTCATACATGAACTTGACTTTATTTATATATCAGTCTCATGACTTCTGTAGAACTGCTTGAGTGTATAAAACTAAGCACAATTGTAGAGGTCTTCACTTTTCAGGACCAAGGGCTTGCTTTGCAGCAATGGATTTGTTACAGAATTATGGCATACGCCTAACTGTGTTTTCTGCAAAGGGGAAAAAAAAACCATAGTTATGGTGGTTATTGGGTGAGAGGCTATTAAAAAGTGTGCAGAATATAGTCACACAGTATCAGCTCTTTAGATAAGGATTCAGTTATAAGCCCTAGACTTAGTTATTTTTTTTAATAGGAAATGTATTTTTGTGGTTAGTTTCAGTGCATGTTTTTGGTAACTTTATAAGCAGTTGGACAATTTTACAGTAAAGAGTCTTGCTCCAGCAGCCAAACCCTGTTAAGCAAAGTAGTTAAATATATGCTTTATTTCAAATGCAGGGGGGGATTGGGCATATGCCTATATGGGCCTGGATGATGAAAATGACCTTTTTACATTTTTAAAGGCTGTATCATTTTTAGATCCTCCTCAGCAAAAGACATCCCTCACTTTGTATGCAAAATGCAAACTTTGCATATAATTGTTTACAAAAATCCAAATTTACTGAGGGTGCTGTTTCTAGGTTGCTGTAAGTGTAGTCTGGAGTGCTGGAGTCACTTAGTCAGGTAGTTGAGATTTTTGCTGAATGCAGAGGGTAGTTTAGGAGAGTTTATAACCTCTTCTGGAAATGGATATGGTGTATGATCAGCATGCACAAGAGGCTTCCTTGTCTGAGCTGAGAAAGGACAGGACTATGGGACAGAATTAAGGTGTTGGAATAATTATGTTGTTATGTTTTTAGATATGGGTTTTTAAGAAATCACATGAACTCGGAGTATATCTAAATCTACCACCTAAGCTCTTAGGTGGCCCTCAATTACTGAGTATCTGAGCATCTCAAATACTTTCCCATAACTGTTTATTTCCATGCATTTAAATGCTTATGGCTGTATTAAACTGCAGCAATCCTTCTGCATGAATAGTGTTAACTCTAACTAAAAGCTAGCAGAGGACTTTGGGAAGTTTAATACTAGAGACTGGCATGATACATAGAATAAATTCATAACCCCTTAAATGCTGAGAGCATTCAGATTCAGATGCTAGATCTCCGATCCAGCACACATCTGTGGCACACTTACTCAAATGTCAAATTAGGGTTATTGTTTGGAACTATCAGGTTGTACAGTAGCTAAGTAACTATGTGATATATTTTTCTTGACCCCCATCCTTCCTCTTCCACCCATTGTTTGTGATGCTCACTTGTTGGGACAAATTAGCCTGTAAGTCTTCAAGTCATGCCTGCATACAGTGTCCAGAACAAGGGGGCCCTCTTCTGATTTGGTTACTACACATAACAATCAGCCGTGTCTCTTCACAGTACAATCTCCCCATACCTTTGTTCTAATGTTAAGGAAGGGATTCAGTGGTCACTAAATAACATTTTGCAAAAGGCCCTATGCTGTGAGAAACTAACGACTGCCTGATTTAATTGCAGTGGATTCTGAGAGCTCACTGCTACCTGGTTTGTTTAATGTCACTTCCATTTGAGAATGTCAAGCTTTGATAAGTCAGAGTTGTCTATAAGGCAAATGGCAAGCCCTGTGGAATTGTCCGAGAGAAATGCATCTTTCCTTGTCCTCCTCCATGACAACGAAAGGAGGAACAGCGATTAGGTTCAGTTCAGCTCTGCGTATCAGAAAGTTACAGCCTGGGTACACGTTATATTCCATTACACTATAATGTATACCTAGATATTAAATGCCAAACTCAGAATATCTTAATAAGGTTTTGCATGAATGATACATATGTTTGTATTATTGACTGGTTTATCATTGCACCAAAGATTTAGCTTGATTATTGATTGTTACTAGCAAAGCCTTTATAAGAGAAATATGAGACTCTTTTACCTGATTCTCACTAGCTTCAGCTTCCAAACCCCTCTGTCCACAGAGAACAGCAAAACAGCACACAAAGGGCTGTCAAATGCAGGAAGCAAATAAACTGAGAAAGAGAAATTATCACTTGTAATTTGTTTCTTTTATAACAATCCTTGCTGTTACAGCTACCAAGTGTAGCAGTGACATTTTCAGAGGGAAACGAGATTCTCTTTTTCTTCCTTTCTTTTTCTTTTTTGAACAGGTTAAAATCCCTTTCGGCCTTGTTTTAAGCACAAGGTTTTGGTATCTTGAAACCAGGCACCCACAGCTCTGTACAGTTTGGTGGGTCCTTACATAGAGCATGCCAGAGTGAAAAATGAGATTCCTCCGTAACGTGCCCACTCCCTTCTCAGGCATCGTTTCTACCGCGTCCATGCTGCACTTCAAAGCTGAGAGCAAACAACTGCAGAGCCATAGAGTTTTTTTCAGTCTGTTTGCTTTTATACCGCCTTCCACAATAGGCCTGTGATTGCAGAATGTTTGGGAGAGGGACTAAAAGGAAGGCCAAGACCCCATGACCCCAGTGTGCCGCTCTCACATTGACCATCCAGACCTGTCTATTTTACGCAACGGGAATCAGCAGTAACCCTGACCTTACATTGACCTTGAATGGGGTGGGTGGAAAATGGTTCCAGAACTACTACTCCTTATGCACATTTGCAGACGGTGCCATAGTGGAGAATGCAGTCTGCACAGAGGTATATCCACCGGTTTAATAAAGCCTTTTATATAAAAAGGTTTGCCACTGAGTATAGATGGGCAAGAACTTGTCAATCCTTGTATCAATAACCACTGACTACCATCTTTTGTCATTCAGATGATGATGTTCCTGCCTCTGCACCATCACTGTGCTAGTCACATCTCACAACCATTGGGTAGCTTGAATTAGTTTTTATCTGGCACAGGTAGGCTGTAGCTGTTGGTGCTGCAAAGACATTAAGGTTCAAATGCAAGGCAGCTTAGGGTTAAATGCACAGAATCCTGGGATTAAGTGTTTAAAAATGTGCCCTTTGTCATATGCCTTTCAGCCTCAAAGAGCAGCATTCAGAACAATTATGAGTATAACGGGTTGATTTAGGGCTTCTGTGTGTCCAAATAGCAGCTGCAGCACCACCAGAGGAGCAGAGGTCTCAAAGTCCCTTCCCCCCTTGCCCACCCCATCCTACCAGGCCCTTACAGAAGCATTTCCTTCCTCCTCCTCTCCACAGCCCCCCCAATCCAGGTGTGAGGCTCAGTACTGAAGAGGAGCTTTAGGAGCAGCTAAGTAAATCCCAACTGGAGCTCCCCCGCCATTCCCACTGCTACCAGCCTGCTCAAATTATGGGGAGCTTCAGACTTGAACTTTCCCCACTGCCACATTGAAGGCTTTCCTCTCTCCCGCTCACTGTTTCACCCTGTGCCTACCCTTGGTCCTTCGGGTCCCCCTCATAACACTCTTCTTCTCTTTTTTCCATTCCTCCATCTCTTCTTCCTTCATTCCTCCTCCTCATGTCTTTTTGCCTTTCTGTCGCTGCCCCTCCTTGCCCCTACACAGTCAAAAATCATTTGCATCTTTCTTTCCCTTCCTAGCATGTTTTTTTGTCTTGTCCATTCTGTATTTAACTTGCAAGCAATTGGGGCAGAGATTGTTCCTCTCTTGCATGCACATGTGTGTGCATGAGAAACCCTGCAGGGACACAATATGTGTGTATATGTTGTGTGTGTCTGAGAGACAGACAGGAAAACTCCTTGGTGGAACTTTTGGCCATAAGTAATAATGATAATATTTTCAAATATTGTAAATAGCCTGAGAATACTGGCTGAGATAAAACATCACTGGGAGTTTCCTGCCAGAACAAACAACATAAATTACAGAATTAGTAACACAAAGTATTATAACTGTCTTTGCTCTGCAAAAAAACACATTGTGCCTCAGCAGTCTGAAAATGGCATAGGAGCAGTAAAAAAATGCTTCTGACAGAATAGGGTTAAGACAAAATACAATCCAATTACTTGTTTGTTGCTCAGTTTGAGATAACTTCTGAGTAAACTTTGTGGCATATGCTCCAACAGTGATGGGGCTTGCCTGAGGTGCCAAATGAGAGTCAGTATTGGAGTCAAGCAAAGCTGAAACTGTGGAATCCCTGACTCCTGATCCTATGCAAAGCACAGTACACCTTTCCCAAAATTCAAGCAGCTGCTTTTGCCATTGAAACCTGACCCTTAACCTCTAATAAATAAAACCAAATGGTGCTGGTCTGGTTTTGGACCTCTCTCAAAAAGAATCTTCCTTTTGTGCAGGGCCAGAAGATTAATCTGGTTCTTAAAACAAAAGAGTTGGAGGTTTTGTAACCAAACCTTTTACCGGGCCTTCGTATCAGAATCCAAGCAGATTGCACATATTCAATAAGATTCTTTCTTGTTTTTATAAATGCTCTACACAGAAAAAACATTGTTGGAATAAGATGGGAAGCCTCTTAATTTAGCAAAGACAGTAGTCTTTCTTAGATGCTGACATTAAAAAATGTTTTTTCATCTTGTTTCAAACTGAAAACATGTCTTGCTGTATTAGCAACTTGATCAGGATTCATATTGTCCTCAGAAAGTGAGACTTGAGCTCAGAATAAAGGTACTAGAGACTAATCTATTGCTTAATCAAATGGACAACCTTGGATGAGCCACTTATTTCAGGGAACCATATCCTGCCTCTGAAGAGAGAAGAATCTGGTGTTTTAATAGGTCTTTCCTTGTCTAGCTACTATAGATGTCCTTTAAGACTATTAATTTTAGGTGCCTCAGATTCTAGGTGTCCAACTTCAGACATGTAGAACTTGTTTTCAGAGTGTCTATCTTAAAGCTTTGTACCAAACCAACACCACAGTGCGTGAGTACCTTTCAGACTATAATAACAGCGTCTCCTGTGGACTTCACGGCTGTTTGTTTTTTGAGGAAAATTCATTTGCAGGTGATGGTGCTCAACACCGCTGAAAGCCAGATCCTACATGTCAGTTTCTATATTAAAAATATGGTTGCACATAAAATTAGGGATTTATGATAAAGAAATCAATATCGCCATAGTTATTTGACAGGAGGGGGAGAAATGTTGATGGAAAACTCAAAAATATGTAAGTCAGATGTTTCAGGAATTAACTTTGGAGATGCCACCTGCTTGGAAAGGTCTATGGTAAGTGCTCATGACTCTATTATTTGCGCATAACACGATCACCCCAAACATTTAGCCATGACATCTTTATAGCAGTCTGCACCTTCCCTATCTCTTTGTATACATAATATGTTTGTTTGATAAACTTTGCCTTTGTGTATTTGCGCAGTGAGGATGGATGACATTTGAAAGTATGGCAATCTCACGTTGTACAATTTCTATCATTCCTAAAAGGAATTATGCCCGCAACACTGGATGAGCTGACAGGGATTAGACAGACAAGCACATAGCCTCCTAATGAAACAGCACTGCTGCAGCAACGTGACAGTTTGTGGAGAGTAGCCTCAAGGTTTCTCAACCGGACGTATGTTTTCCGTTGAAGATCATGTCACCATTTTGCTGTGTTGGTTTCATTAAGAAATCATTAAACTTGGTTGTCCCAAATGTAAACAGATCCATGTTAAGAAATATTTCTAGCATCAGTTTGGAAACAGATTGAGCTGTTAACTTCACAAGATGGGATGTCAAAAACAGGAATCTCTCTATCATCCTCCGTGTTTAGCTAAGATCCTGTGCAGTATCTGTTTTTATCAGGTTACTACGTGATGTGTCTTCTTTTGCGGACTATCTCCTGTAATATATCAGCGGCTTCTTGCAAGGCATCATATCCTGCTTCTGCGGGGAGAAGTATTTGGCGATCAAATAAATGGGTCTTTCCTTGTCTGTCTACTGTACTGTTCCCTTCCCCCACTTTCTGTTTCTCAGGATATGTGTGTGTGCATGCCTGCTTCTCTCTCTCTCTCATATTTTAGGGCATACCATTTTTTTTCTACTTGGGGAGTACCGTTTGCTTTTCCTTGCCTCCCATTCTTCAGAGATTACTATGGTCCTTCCTGGAGCTTGGAGGTTGGTGCTAAGAGTCTGAACGTGATGGCACCGCTTAATCACATGCTAATGCTGTGTAGTGAAAGAACTGGCTGGAATCTGCAAAGGGTGCTGGCAGCAAAAAAAAACCCCAAAACCCCCCATTGATTCACTCCAGAATCTGCTTTGCAGAGAGCCAGGGTGCGATTTAGAATGTAAAGCTGTATTAAATCACAAAGTACTGTTGGGCTCACACAGGAAGCCTTTGTGCCCTTAATGAAGGGAAAAACAGGGCTTTATTCTGAAGCTTTATGTATAATCAGATGCCATGTTGTAAAGCTCTGGAAAACACACCAGAAATAATAATTGGGAGGAAATAAAACATTTAGTCCAAAACAGCGTATAATTTAAATAAGAAGTAAGAAAAAAAAATATGTGCAAGATTTCAGCATCAGAAGAATAAACTTGTAATGCATTTGCACTGAGATTATAGGGGGAGGAGCCACATTTAAAATGGTATAAAAAACTAGTTTGGATGTAAATGAGAGATAATGTCTTTGGCTGAGGAAATAAGCAAGAGGAGGGGAGGGGGACTTTGTCCCATCAGGAGACCACAGTAACTCCTGACATTGTTGGTAGAACTGGAAATCCCAGATGCAGTAATTAACAATGAGTTTGCAGATCTCAACCCAGGCTGAACAAAAGGGCATCACTTCTCTGAGCCGCTACTATCTGGGGAATAGGAGGAGGTTAACTGGCACATGACAATGGATCATTAACCAGCAGTTAGCAGAGGGGGAGGCTTGTGGGTGGGGGGAAAGATAAGAGGTTGCTGCCTGGAGCAGGCGTAGAAAGAGAATTTAGGGTCTAGGGTTTAAAATGTTCGCAGGCTGGAAACTACTAAATGTAAAAACTTCCCTGGGCAACTTGGGCAAGGCGTCAGTTTTACGTATGCCCTGCTACCCAAATTAAGGAAAATGCGGCTCTTATCTAATTCGTTAATGATCTACTTATTAGTTCTGATCAGGAAGCCACCCTGCTGGAAAGATTTGAATTGGCATTGATTTATAACTGTTTATATCCTTACAGCTGTACTTACCTTGCAGAGAAGAAAGGATCTGAAATGAGCAAGAAACAGCCAGCCTGACACAGAACGCTGCATTAATGCTGGATTTTTATTTTCTCCCTTCAGTAATGGTGTTGTCCGTTGCATGCAGTCAAGTTAATGCAGCATAAGTATAGACCATATGCATTTGCATGCTGAAGTCTTGTACTTTGAAGCCTGGCTAGACTTTTTTTTCTCATTTAGAAGAGGTAATCAGAGCTGTTTGTAAAACCCCAAAATATCCCTCACCTCCTCCAAAAATAATTTCCTTTACTCTAAAGGGATTTTTTTTTTAATCGCTTAAAATTTAATTACATCTCTGGAATGCTTCAGTATTTCTGCCCGCGTGACCACTGAAGTCCTGTGGTGCAGCATGGCAACTTGTGGCATAGCAACCCCTCTGCTGACGCTCTTGCTGTGAAAAATGTGCCGCCAGTTTGCTTACTGCGTGTGGTGCGGAGACATTTGTTCTGGGCACATCTGATGAATACCGTATGTTGCCACCTTTCAATGGCCTGCCTAATCCCAGACAGATTTGTTATAGATTTTCACTGAGAGTGACCTGGTTTCTGGATCCTGTCAGAAAAAAAATAACCGTGCTGTCATCCAAGTGATACATGAGGTAGGTAGGCCCCAGGTCAGGAATAAGCTTGAGGTTCCCAGGCTGTGGAATGCAATTGGCACTCCTGGTGCCGTATCGTGCCTTCGTTTTCATCCATGTTGTTTACAGTTCTGCACTGAATAATCTCCTTTTCAGCATGGATGTGTCTAGCAGGGCTGCACTGCAGGGAGGTACCACATAGTTCTCAAAAAGCTAGTCCCCAAAAAGCTGCAAAGGAGTTGCTCATAGCACTGTGCTAGACATGTGCCAGGTATTCCCTGTTGTAGATATGCTCATCGGCATATGCCAAGCTGCATGCAAAGGGGTTCCCTTATATCCATTCCAGGACAACAGCGAGCAGGCCACAGGCCACTGCCACAGTGTCTAGCCCAGGGTTGTGACAGTGCAGAAGGGCTTTTGTGCTTCCAGCTGAGGACAGTAATGCCAACTCTCATGAACAAATCACGAGACTCCTGATTTCCAAGTCAAATGAACTCTGACTCATGATCTCCTGATAGAGAGATCAAATCTTGGGATTTTTTTTTTCTGGTGCCCATAGAGAGCACCAAGCTGGTAAGTCTGTGGGGGGGAAGGACAGGGGGAGAGAGAAGTGGGGGGCAAATCAAGGCCCCCACAGCAAGGGAAGGAGTGGGGCAGGGGCTGGGGTGAATGAGGCCCCGGGACTGAGACAAGGCATGCAACAGAGTAATGGGGGGGGGGGTCACCCCCAAAACACAGCCCCCCCAGCCCTGCTGCTGCCTCTCAATCCTGACCTACAAGCCCCACACCTTCACAAATAACACCCCCCCACACACACATACACACACTTTAAAAATAGCATCTCATGATTTACATTCCAAATCTCTTGATTTTTAAGAGTTTGTCTCATGATTTTTGACATGGTGGGGTTGGCAATACCGTGAGGATGTCAAGGCACTTTACCGGCATTCTTGAATGACCCTTCACAACATCCCTGTGAAGTTTTATTGTATTTTGTAGGCAGTGAAGCCAGCCTGGCACCACTCTGAGAGGGGGTGAAAAAAACATAAGAAACCTCCATTAGAGGCCTCCCAATGGTTCCTGTGCACTGTCTCTTTGAGGTTGATGAGTTTTGAGGACCCTTGCGTTCAGAGAGGATGGGGCCACCCAAGCCAGGGACACCATAGAGCAGAGCTGCCCTAGGCATGAAGAAGCAGGCAGGAGTCTTCTGACTGGATAACTACCATTCCTGGGAGCACGAGGCCAAAGGAGAGAGAACGTACAGGCAGCTGAAAGGGTGGGCTGGCCAGTGGCCTGGTGGTGGAGCTCTGTACACAGAGACACAAGAGCCAGTTCCAAAGCAGATGACTTGAATCCTGTCCATGCTAACAGAAGCATGCAGCTCCTGTCCTTGGGCAACTAGCATGTAAATGTCACAGGCACCAAGAAAGAAGGACAGGGAAGAAAAAGCCAAATCTCTGCTCCCATCATCTTCCTCCAGGTTTAGCCAGGTAAAAATATTAGACTCAGAGACCATGTATAGACTAAACAAGGGGCACGTGTGGACAACACTTTAAAGTGGGCTAAATGTTTTTGCACTGTTTTAATGGTTTGCACACCTTGGTGTCGTATTGTGCAGTTATTCCAGCTGCTATAGGAAATTCAGCAGCGTAATGTGCCTTAAATGACTTGGGGTGCAGCAAATTAAAACTCCTCTGAGGAGTTTTAGTTTGCTGCTCCTACAGCTGAGGAGCGAAGCACTAGGCTCCATGCAGCTCTGCAGGAAGACCTGCAGGCAGCCTGGCAGCAGCCCGGGAAGGCAGGCTCTGACCAAGAAAAGCAGCAAGCTTGATCTCCCCCTGCATCCCCTCAGAGCCCACCTGCCTGCCTCAGCTGCGCAGGGGCCTGCTGCTTCCCTCTGTGGCTGTGATGCCCCCTGGGACTGCCCTTACTTACAAGTTAATGTAACTTTGCCGCCTCTAAAGCTCCCTCTTGTCACCTGAGTCTCTCTCTTTCCCCTCCTGCCCCATATTGAATCTCTTGTTCTGAGAGGAGTTTCCATTCACTCCTGCTCCCCTGCCTCAGTCCTCTCTGCAAGTATAGATGCTGCCTTTCAGCCAATTCCAGTACCGCCCAGTCTACTCCTATGGCGTAGGGATACTCCCAGACTCTGAGCTCTTTCTCTGTCTCTGTCTGTCTATCTGTCTCTGTCTGCAGCTCCCTTTTCCTAGTATAGCAAGCAGTTCTCTCCACTGCAAACTTTTGTGCAAGCAGCCTGATGAGGCCCCGTCTGCTGCTGGGGATTGCATGTCTCTGAAGCACCCTCTGTCGGGATGGTGTTATGCTGAAATACATAAATCACTCAGGCCTAGCTGTGCTGACCTGGTTACTCCCACAAAAAGGCACTGACTGTTTCTTGGGACTAGATCAGGTCTGGAACTGAGTGTTGGCAGGCCTTTCCAAATCTAGCCTGTGGGATTCACTCACCATGAACAAGGACTAAGCACAGGGAGCAATCTGGTAAGTCAGAGAAGGGCCCCAGGGCCAGACCCAGTCTGGTCCCCCAAGCCCATGAAACATAAGTAGATTGGCAGGAAGGAGCTCTGTCCTGAGGGTTTGAAAACCTGTTGAAATGACAGTTCTCAAGAAGTTTGGAGGGTAACAGTTTTCAGAACTGAATTTTCAACAGGCTCAGTCAAAGAGGGACTCAAACCAGGAATTTACAGGGCTGGGAAGCCAGCTCTCATGAGAGCCAACCCTTGCTCTGACACCAATTTCCTCTATGACCTTAAGCAAGTCACTTAAACTCTCAGTTCAAACTGTGTCGATAAATTAGAGCAGAGAAGAAACCAGCTTTGCTCCGATCTCCCCACTTCTCTGCAGAATGGTGGTTCAGCTGCTTTTCTGGCACCATAGTGCCCTGGCCTCCCAGAGGTTTCTCCACAGTGCAGTCTGCCTGGCTACACTGAGGAAAAGAGTGCATCACATCAGACAGCACAAGGGGAGCACCGTTACGAAAACATGCCCTGCTCACTTGGTCCCGCTCTGTGCTTACCAAATGCTTTAAAAAATGCCACAAAGTGTCTTTCTGGTACTAGCCCCAGATGTGCCCAGTATCACTTTCAGGCTTTGGGCGAGCTCATGAGGGCAGCACTGTGTGTGCCTAGAGCAGCTTACACAGCATTTTTTGGCATTCGGCAGAGTAGGAGCAAGTGAACAAGAACAAATTTTCTTTGTGGCATTCCCTACCTAGCCCCATCTGACATGGAATGGCCCTACCCTGAGAGCAATAAGGGAAGGAAACTGCCAGTAGGGATAATGTTCTTTACTTACTTGATTTGTAGCTTCATTAAGTTCTCTACATGGTTTGATTCAAGACTGCAGGCTGGGATGTTTGGAAGCCAGGATGGGTTTTGGAGTACCAAAATGGTACTCCAGCTTTTTCTGCTGGAAATTGCTCATTCCCCATGTTAGTGCTTTGCAATCTCCCTGGTTCTACATGAAATGTAATGTTAGCTGGGAAGTGGGAACAGGACTCTGATGTTCTGTACCTAGGACCTTACTTTTATTAAGGAAACCCCCAAAAAATCTCAGGCCAAGTTCTCTGCTGGTGCAGCCTCACTGACACCAGTGAAATTATCCCAGGAGACAATCTGTCATTGTCACAAATTGGAACAGTAATTGACAGTCACATCAGGATTCTTATCGTTCACCATCCTGGAGGCAATTGTGCTGCTGGTGCTTTCAGCTTTCTAGAAAGCAAAGGCTACCTGCCACCAGGGGCAGTAAAGGATGAGGACTGGCATGAGATTTACAAGATAAAGAACTGTTTTCCAAAGTCCAAGATTGGTCTTGTTTCCTAATGGAGCATCACGCAGCTTTAAATTCCACACATTCCACGTATCTACAATGTAGATCTCTGCCAACTGCAGCTGAAGGGGGCGTTATCTCTTTAATGTTTTTGGTTTTTTCCCCTAAAATGCAAATCAGACTGAGCAGCCCCGCCCCAAAATGGAATGGGAAGTTCAGATCTGGAGCTAGACTGTAACTGGGATTTGTTTCCCAGAACCCCAAATCAAAACACCTGTGAACTCAGGAAAAGTTTACAACAGGATTCAAGCTTCATATCTCCCCTCCATCTCCTTTTGTCTCATTCTCTCTCTCTCTTTTTTTCAACTATATAAATAAATAGACCACGTCTTGCTATTTAGAGGATTAGAGAAGCCGAGTTCTTGGTGATCCGAATATCTAGAAGCTGTCAGCAAGCAGGGACAGTGTTTCCTTCTTAGCTCAGTATACCTTTCAACACAGAGTGTTAAAGAAACAGGGAGTTACACAGATTTTGCCATCTCTGTGGGGGAACAAACAGCTCCATCCTCCCCTTGTTCACTCTGTTTAACATTGATTTTTTTTTCCATTCCAGGCAGGTCTTGATTGCCAGTTTAAAAAATCCCCATGCAATTTCTATACTGGCTCGGCTGTAATCTTACCAGGTACGCGCTCTTCCCTCACAATGCACTCCATGAATTTGTGGAAAGGCTGCATTTATTACCTTCAAGCTTCCTTTTGTCCAAATACCAGACCATTCTCCTCCTGAGAGGATTTCGCTGTCTGCAGGAGGAACATCTGGAGCATTTCTCCCTGGAAAAGGAGAAGGGAGGGAGAGTGGATAATTTGGGGATGGAAAAGCATGTATAGTTGGTGAGAAAAGGAGCAAAAAAAAAGCAAAAATGAAGCCATTCAGACACTATCAAAGCTGTGGAAAGACTGAAAACAGTTGATAGCAAAGTGCCAGAGTCAACCTGAGATGCAGAAAAGGCCTAGCTGCCAGTATATAGCCTCACAGTGCCCCACTGAGTAGATTGCTGTCTCCATTAAGCATCAGTCATTGCTAATTAGGCCAAAATCCAAAAAGCCTATGCCTGGTCTGCGGGCTGGAGCAGAAGTTTGTCGTGCTCCAACTGAGATGTGAGAGGAGGTTGTGCCTGGGTGCAAGTAATGTGAAGTACCAGGCAGAGTGCCTCCTGCTGAGTGGTAGTCTCCAGACCCATTGCTTTTTCATTCCCTTACCCAGAGGTCAGGATATAAAAGGATGTAAGCAAGTACATGAGCTTTCGTGCAGTGCCCAGCTTGCAAACAAGACATCGATGTACTCCCAGCCCCAGCCCCCGCTCCATATACCAGGCAGGAATACATAAGTGCTGCACTCTCATGAATGCCCCTGCAGCTACTGCCCTGCTCCTCACTATTTCTCTTATGCTTATATCTGCTGCAATGTACAGAATTGAGCCTTGAGTCCCTGGCTTTCAAGTGGTTCCTCAAGAGACCAGCATATTTTTCAGTTGAAGCATGTCTCAGTGAAAGGGACACCCACAGATTAACAGTCACATTTGTCTCCAAACTTTCGCCACAACTTTTGTTCCAAATTTTGCCTCCAGACTTTGTCGTTGTCACAAATTGGAACAGTAACTGACAGGGTAACTCAGAGGGGTTAGAGAAATATGTTTCCCCATTTGCCCAGGGTGTTAACTTGTGCATTTGACAGCTCTCTAAGCCTAGTCATTAGCACCATCTCTCTTGCACCGTGGATTATTCCTTGTCCCCCACTGCTTACGTAGGTCTCGCAAATAGCGTTAAGGATGACAAAAATGCCTGGTCTGCACTACTCACATTCTGCTGACAGAACTCTGTGTCCACGCACGCAGCTCCCCTGGGGCCACAGAAGCCCGTATTTCACTGGCAGAACAACACCAACGTTTAGAATGAAAGAAGGCTTTTGCCCAGTCTTCTCTTCACTGCCACAGATTTGTCGGTAGCTGGTGCCTTCCCAGGGTGCATTTGGTGCCCTGCCAGCACAGGGGGTGAAGTGGAGCCATGCAGTTCCAGCAGGTATGCTGGAGGTGTGCATGCACTATGGTGCCTTCCCTATGGCAGCTGCTATCTGCCTCCAAGTTTAGGGACAGACATTCAAAAAGCCGGAGCCTGAATTGATTCAATCTTTCCAGGTTAGTCTAACCAGGCTAGGCTGAACCAGTTTGTAACTAGAGAGACATTCTCTCTGGACTGAGGAAATTCAGGCATATGCCTCTAGTGGCTCAGGCTTGAAGCCGGGGGGTGCTAGAGCAGCCCTCCTTTCTCTTCCACAGGGAGCTGAGCTAAGGGGGGCTTGGGCAGGCCCAGGCAGGACACTTTGATTAGGGAGATCTGCCTGCACCATCCCAGGCTTTTCCCCGCTCCCTGCTCAAGGGATGGGAGTGTTGCCAGCCCCTAGCCCCTGGCTAGCACTCTGAGGCAAGGGGGTATGTGCAGTGCATGCATCTGTTGATGATATGGAGCTTTTCAATCTCCCTCCCTGCTTCTTTATACTGTCTGAAGCAAACTGACAGGCAAGCAAGCCAGCAGTAGGCTGATAACTGTGTTTATCACCTCATCAGCAAAACAATAGCCTCTCTCTATTAATTCAAACTCTTCTTAAACAGCTTACCAGCTGACCTGTTGATTAGCTCCAAAAAGCCCTGAGTGGTTACTGTTCTATCTGCCTGTCCCAGTGAAATTGGACACACACACACAGACACCTCTTGGCATTAGCTAGCATACCACATACCTAGGGTCCCTGGGGCTAGTGTTGACCCTAGACTTAATTAGAACTAATTAAGCACTGGCTCAGCAGCTGTCAGTGAGTCCAGGCCAAGAGGGGTGATTTTTGACCCGGGGTCAGTTAACAGTTTAATCATGGCACATCTGATCACCAGCTAGTTAACCCGGCAATTAGTGAGCTATGATTAATTAGAACACTCACACAGGGTGTAAACTGACAGGAATAGAATGATTTATTAAATCACAACAAACAACAGGTGAGTAAACAACACACCCACCCAGTCCCCACAATGACCCTTACCAATACAACAATATAACTCTTATACTTATCCTATCTAAACTTTAACAACTCTAATCATCAACAATATAATATTCCCTCAAGGATGGGGTAGATTTTATTGAGGGAGAGGGAAAACTCTATTAGGCTTGTGTCCCTGTCTTTGATCTTCTAAGCATGGTCTGCTCCTCAGGCAACTGCTTGTTAAGTCTTACCTGCCCTCCCCAAACAAGGAGGGGTAAACCCACAACCAGGACAAGCATGAGGGAGAAAAGGAATGGATGATCCTTACAATGAGAAGTAGAGGGCCACTGCTTTATACAATACATACACCTAGAGGGAAAGAAACCGGGGGAGCCAACCCTATCTACCTCCAGAAAAGATTCACCACAATGGAAGGAGGAGATTGATGGAGCCTCACAGGTCATTGGAATCCAGCATGGCATGCCTCCACAGTGCACCAGCCAGAGAAACCAGTCACTCTATCCTAACTCTCACTCCAGCCTCCCACCCTAGCAACACAATCACCAATTCCCTCACCAAGCACCCTTCTCCAATCTCTCAGAGCCTCTCCACACCCCAAAACACACACAGACCTCTCAGTCAAGCTCTCAGTCCAGCCACACCATGCACCCACAGTCTCACCGACCTGTCAATCAGAGCCCCCTTTTATATGGGTAGTGCACCCCATACACTCAGGCTCTGCACCCAGCACGTGGGTGTGCACATGGCACTCTATTCCAGGGCCTTTGCAGGTAGCTTACATCACTCTGCAGAGGGTGGGTCAGGTAGAGGTCATCTACTGATCTATTTAGCCTAGGGTTGAATTATACAGGCTTGAATTTGCTCTCAACACTACGGTCTGTGCTGTGGGAGATAGGAGGGGGAGGGGGATCCCTGCTTGTCCAGCAAGCAGCAAGGTGGGGTAGGGCAGGGAGAAGCCAGGCAGACCCTGCTGTGCCTGCAGTTTCTGTCGGAGCTCTGGCCAGGGAGCAGAGGGGAGGGGCCAGCCCTGCTGTGGAGCAGAGAGATCCACCCAGCCCAGAGAGCATGCCGGGATGCTGGGGGACTCTGGTTTAACTTAAACCAGGAAGGGGTCTGGGAGAGACATTGCATAAACCGATTTGAGCCGAATCAGTTAAGTCTGATACAGCATTCAACCAGGTTTATTTCAAACCAGTTTCAGCCATTTTCAAACTGGTTTATGTGCACTGAACATCTGTTCTGTTACAGGTTTAAACCAGTTTCTGATCACTTAACCCAGTGTATGTGTAATGTCTGCCCCTAGCCCAAAGGTTCTGGTTGAAGAAGCAGCGTGGTGTGGACCAGGCCAGAGACTGGGGGAATACCCAAACTCTGAATCCACAAAAATTATCAGAACAGCTGGCAGGCAATTGTAGTGTCCTTGATTAGATATCACTGAGGGTTGTTTTTTGTTTTATGGATTAGATTTCAAACAGTCATGCCCTTTTCAGTTTAGTAGAATATGCTAGCATGTCATTGTTGTGCTTTTCCTGAGCCAGGATTAGGAGCATAGTAAATTGCATGTTTTTTGTCAGTGATGTTGCCCCCATCCTGATTTTTATGAGGCAATTCCATTTGTGACCAAGTTGTCCATAGCATTTATTAAGCATGTTGTTACTTTTTGAATTAGCCAAAGTCTGGACCCAGCAGCCCGCCTCCATTGGGAAGAGAAACCAGCAATGTAGTCAGGTGTCTTTGCAATCTTGTTTTAACTATCAGGAACTTACAATATCCTGTTTCTGTGAAAAAAGGGGAAATCAGATGACAGATGGTGTTTATTCCCAGCTAGAAGCCTTTTTCCTTCTGTCAGCACTGAGTCCTATGAGCTCACTCAGTTTTTTTTCAGGGTCCTGAGATATCAGCTTGGGCAAAGATACCTGAGTTAGCTTTAAACTAGCCAGCTTGGGTGCTGATAGCAGTACAGTCACAGTAGGTGCTGACAGAAGTGATGTTTGTCATGTGATCAGCCCTCTGAAAGCACTCTACAGTCATGCTGTGACACACATGCATGGCTGCAGAGTGTTTTAAAAATGGCTGATCAAGCAACATCTAATGAGGGATCAAATGAAGGCACTCCAAAGTGGGAATTTCTGTCCATCCCTCTCACAGTCGGGGTGGGGGGGAGGTTCTGGATTGTTGCAGCTCAACCCTACCCCTGGTGCTGTCTTCAGGAGAGCAGGGGGGTAAAGGGAGGGGGAGAGAGCTGCAGAATGGGGCTTGCTGGGCCTGAGATGGCCTGGGGTGGGGGACAGGTGGATTGAAGCAGTCCCTCTCCCCCCCCAGCCCCCTCCCAACTCCAGCTCAGGTCAGGCAAATCCCATCCTGTAGCTCCCTCCTTTCCTGTAGACAGCACTAGATAAGGAAGGGTGGGGGCTAAGGGAAACAGGCTGCAGGCAGGCTCCTCTGCTGGATCAGCTCCAAGGTGGAGCTTGACCCCTTCCCCCCTCCTGACCCAACAGACAAATGTCTGATGGGTAATGGGCGGGGGTTGCTCTTCCTCATGGCATTTTCTGTGAAGCACCATGAGTTAGAGCAAGGCACTGCACACCTGTCAGTGCCCAGTGGCACAGGTCTCTGCATGGGCTGCACAAGTGGGGAAGTACTCAGCAGAGAAAGCCCAGGCCACCACAGCTACACTGCTGTTATTAACAGAGCTAGTGCATAAATGGCAGTCATATTTCTGAAATATGTCATGGGCATACTTTCTGCTGGTCTGGCTTTCTGTTCCTTTCTGGCTGTTTTCCTCCTCCTTTCTTTCTTTCTTTCTTAAGCACGCAGTTCTCAAAACAGCACCCAACCAGCCTCTCCACCCCCGTATGCCTTTATTTTGCATGGTGATGGGTGCCTGCATTTTGGTTCAAAGACTGCTATTACAAAGGAACTTAGCTGTTCCTATGATCTTACGTGAAGGTCAATGGTGATGCCTCCCAACTTTGGTGATGTTTTGTCCAACCTGTGGTAGCGTGTTCTGAAGTAGCTCTGAATCTGTCCTAGCTCTCTAAGGGCCTTTGTCCACATAATCAGTATTTACCCGCTAAAAATGTTCCTGGTCTAATTTTCCTTTCTTAATTTACAATGACTAATTAAGTAGTGTGGATGTGATTTACCACCTAATGGCTTATTATGCTTTTGACTAATAAAAAGCTCTAGAGGGTACGTCAGAACAATTTTATCCTCCTGCCCTTTCAGTACTACCTTACTGCCAGGCGGCGCTTTAGGTCAAAAACACCCTGCCGCAGCACTTCTGCCCCTCTCTTTTCCTAGGTGCAAGTTGCACAGGGCGCTTGGGGGGACCGGAGCACTAAATCTTTCCATGCAAAGCACTGCAAGAGTCTGCCTGCCTCTGAAGTCCACTTGCGCCTTCCATTTCATAATGTCTGAGCACACGGTAAATTTACTGTGTCCCATAGCAATGTCTTCAAGCATTCTGCGCTCCTCTGTTTAACCTGCCTCCTACATTTGTCGTGTTATAGCCCAGCTTGTGTGCTTCTTCAGGCAGCCTAATTCTCTCTAGTGGTACAGTAGCAATTAGCCCGCTCCCATACTAATGAGGCTGCTTGCGGTGCTGTGTAGGCACAGCATGCTCATGGATCCAGGTACCTGGTATGGCAGGTTTAACAAGCAGAGTTGGCTTAAGCTGTCCCCTCTCCTGCAAGCTGTGTGTCTGTATCTTCTTGAGGAATGAGAGAAGTTGGTCATTAGCAGCAAAGTTGTAAACAATGAGAGGGAGGAGGCAGGAGCAGTAGGGTTGTTTGTCAATTTGTGTGTCCCCGCTAGTTGGGATGTGAAGACTGTTATGTGCGATGTCCAGGGTCCACATCCAGATGGGGTCTTGTTGCAATGTGAGCTGGGGCAACAGAGGGAGAGAGCTGGTGTGATGGCTGCTTTAGGATCAAACCTTGATACCACCATCACCTATGGCAAAATGTCGGTGTATTGGCTTAATGCATGTGTAACATATTCTTTAGGTTCTTGTGTTGCTGTTAGTATGCAGACACGCACTAAGCTCTCTCCTAGCCTGAGTCAAGGATTGAGTAGGATCAGATCTGAGTGATCACATCCAAACCACCTCACCAAAGTATCTTGAGGAATGTCACTGACATTTCATGTGGGCTCAATCCCAGGGGGCACCGGAAGCCAGGGCCATCTATGCAGAGGCCAAGCAACTTCTTGCTGGTTCAGAACATCCCCTTCTGGCAGCACTAGTATAGACCAGCACAGGTGGACTGTGCTCCAAAGAGAACACCTTCCACTTATGTTCACTTTTAAGCCAGTTGGGCGTAGATCTGGTGGAACCGCAATGCACATTGTGTGGCTGTCCTTCCTCCCTGTACTCAGATCCTGATTTAGTGAAGCATCTTCTGCTAACTCCAAAACTGCGGGAGAGGTGAGGAAATGGTCCCCATGCCCTCTTCCAGGCAGAGGTGATAAAATATTCCAGAAGATGCTCCACATATGGGTCTCAGTGGGGTGAGCAGTCCAGCCCACACATAGCATTGAGCCATACAGTCTTTAGGCTACATTCAGTTACATAATATGAAAGGGACACAATGAGGTAGTTCATACTTGGTATAGGTGAGCTTCTGGGTGCATTTTCTCTTAACTTGGGCTCTAGATAGTCATATACACCAATGCACTGCTGGAGTTGGTGGGAATTTTATGTAAGTAAGAACAGAAAGTTCAGATTTGGAGCTAGATCTGCCTAGGGATATAAGCAGGACTAACTGCCACTTGAAGTCCAGGCAGTCCTTGGACTTAAGACACAACTGGTTCCTGAAAACAGTGTCTTAGGTCGAAATGTTGTAACTCAGAACCAATTTTCTCATAAGAAACAATATTATAAACGGGTGATTGGTTCCTGAACCAAGGCCCGATGCCCTATTTTCACCAAAAATACCCCAGAATTTTGTACTCGATCAATTATAGATGAGTAATATAGCTACATTAATATATTTATATTGTAAATAGCAATCATATTGATTTGGAAGGACTTATTTGAGGTGACTTTACTGGACTTTTTGAAGGGCTCTTGGTTGGACTTTTTGAAGGGTTCTTGGCTAGAGTCTTCTCAGGAGTCATGGCTGCAGGTTTTTCTGGAGTCTTGTCTGCTTTCTTAAAGAAAGTGTCCAAGGAAGTTTGGACAGATGTTTTCCAGGGGGATGTGTGACACAGAGAACTTGTTCGCTGGCATGGCGTCGCATTGGATCAAGTGTTGTAAGTCAAAACTGGCATTGTAAAGTTGAAACAGGGTGTCAATTTATAAATGTTGTAAGTGCGAAACATTGTAACTCGAAATGTTGTAAGTTGAGGACTGCCTGTACTTTAAATCCTTCTTAGTGGTGGCATAAACCTGAAGGGCCCTAAAGTTCCCCCTGTCTTTGTCTCTCAGGTATGCCTGAGAGCAGCATCAGAGGTGCTCCTACCCGGCTTCATGGCTGCATCTCCAAGTTAGATGCATGTGAACAGGAGCAGGTGGGCGGGCCTGCTTGAAAGCATCCCTCTCCTTCCACTTGGGGGACGCAGTGCAGACATACCATAAGTTTCCAGAACAAAAATTCCTCACATGATTGAAGTCCTGCTTCTAAGCACTAATTAACTTAAATAATCATTGCACTGGAAGAAGAGGCCACACACCAGTGTGAGCCTGGTTTCTTAGCCCTGCAACTAGTGCTCCTGCCTGCAGTATAAGACCTGGGTTCCAAACCACACGCTAATATGTCACTACTTTGTACTAACTGACATAGGGCCTGAAACCCAAGACTGTTTCCCATGATAGACTAGATCAGAGGTTGGCAACCTTTTCAAGCTACGGGTCAAAACAACCCAGCCCCAGTCCAGCACAGGCTGAGTGGCTTTGGTGACACTTCAGCAGCAAGGGGCTTTGCCTGTGTCCACATGCCAGGACCAAGCATCTGGGAACTGTGCTGGTGCTGTCACTGCTTTTCCCAGCTCCCCGCTCCTTAGCTGGGGCACGAGTGCAGCTTTCAGCCAGAGGGGAGTTGTATTGGGGCTGGGCAGCTGGGAACTGCTCCCATGCTGCTGCTGCCACTTTACCCAGCCCCCTGCCTCCTTGCCTCAGTGCAGGTGCAGCTTCTAGCAAGTGAGGAATTGCACTGGGACTGGACAGCTGGAAGCTGTGTCTGCACTGCTGCTGCCTCCTCCTCCCTTCAGCTGGAGGCTGCCCAGCCCTGGCTCAGTTCCACACCAGCTGGAAGCTGTCCCCATGCTGCAACCGAGGAACAGGGGACAGGGAGAAGCAGTGGCCATTTGGTCTTGACTTCCAACTGCCTAACCCTAGCACAGCTCCTCACTGCCAAGCTCCAACCTAGGCACCGGCAAAGGCAAAGTCTTCCAGCTCTACATGCCAAATCCAATGACTGGCCACCCCCTGAACTAGAGCATCTGATACCCTCCCCTCTCTCGCCCAATGACTCCTTAACTCTGCCATGCAGAGTATGCCAGTTTTGAAATGAGAGGCAGTGAGTGCTTCCACAGTGGCCCAGCCTGCAGCCTAATAGTTAGAGCACTCTCCTGGAGGTGGGAGCTGTAAGGTTTGCATCACCTTAGGTGGAGGAGGGAGCAGAACTCAGGTCTCCCACACCCTGGGGCCTGCTCCAACCATTGGATCTTCAGGTAAAAAGTGGGGGGAACAGCCCTTTCCCAGCTGCCTTTTGGGAGAAAGGAGGAAGATGCCTCCATGCAGCCCAGAGTATGTCCTGAAGAAAGTCACTGATACTCTCAGCATTTCTTGTTAGTTTGGTTGTGAGGCTCACAGTTCAGTGTGCCAGCCTCCATGGATCTTATTCTTAGCTGTCCCTGTACATTGTATGGGAAGCACAGGCCCTACATTAGAGGCTTTGAATTTCTCAAGGTGGCCAGACTTCTCATTCAGCTGCCACAGTGGTCTGCCTTGCAAGCATCTAAGCCCCCTTGATGGACTTAGCCCTTGGCCCCATTTCTCATTCCCAATGAAAGGGCCATATTTCTCCTTCATGTGATCCCTATTACACCCACAGACTTGTGTCAGGGTGGATTTGTCCCAGGATTTTTATTGTTTCTTCCCTCACCTTGGCTGTGAATGCTGAAGAGCAGCTAATCCCAGTGGTTATTAAGCAGGTGCAGCGAGACTCTACATCCCTCTTTGCCCAGCCCTCCCTCCCTCCCTTCCCCTGTGCAGTCAGTGGAAGATATGCACGCATGCACACACCCACTCACACTGTCTGTGGGAAATGCCCTTTTGCAGGAGGAGGCAAATCTCTCCCTCACTATGCACTGTCAGAGCTGCTGGGCCATTCCCACCACCTCGCTGCTGAAAGAGCTGCCACTGAAATCATATTACTGCAGATAGAATCGTGATTTTTCTGGGTAACTAATGAGAGCTATTTTACCTTTTATTTATAAGCAATCTTGCATGCTTGCGTTGAAGGTTACCAAACTCTGGCATCTCTCTCTCCCTATCTCCCTCCCTCCCCCCTCTCTTACTATCCCCTCCCCTCGCCCTGTTTTCTCTGTGAATGAGCCGAACCAATCTCTGCTTCCAGCAGGGTCACTGAGCAGAGCAGAGCCACGTGTTTGAATGCCAAAAACATTTAGTGATTTTAAAAAGATCAAGATCAATTGCTCCAGCGTTTTGTAGGTAGGAAGCGATATTTCACCCAGCTGGGGGAAGGTTCTCTTTGTCGTGCCCAGCCTGCGTCTGAGGATGTGTGCTGAATGATCTTGCAGCCTGACTCTATCCAGGGACCAACACTGATAAGGTGCCTGCTCTGATCAGACTGCACTCCCTGACTTTGAAAGCCTACCAGGAGGAGTGGATTAACTGCAAGGAGAAGAAACTCAAATGTGGCTGTTTTACAAATCTAAATTCAAAGACAATAAATAAATAAACCAGCAGCAGCACATAGCTTGATCAAGTCCATGAGCAGATGGACAGTCAGTCTAGTTTAATTCTAATTTTTCCTGGTACCTCTGCGTGTTCTGCTGGAAGGCTGCATGGAGTCAAAAAATATCAAGACTTATCGAAGAGCTAAGGACACCCCCAACTTCACCATCCTTACAGCAAAGAAAGGGGACAACTTCATCTCTCCACAAAGGGAAATCACCCTGATGTCACAAAAGTCTCAGTCTTCTCTCCCATGACCTTTGTGGCTTGTCTGCACCACAGCAGCTGTATGTACCCACTGGAACATCCCTGATCATGTTCCACCCACCCATTTCCACGCCTGCATTTCAAACCCAGAAATACATCAGAGAAGTCACTGCTAAATCACCCTTCTGCATCATCTCGTGAGACCTTAGTTTCCAGCATGTTTGTGGGCAGCCACTGGGGACAACCCAGGAGCAACCTCACTGGCTCATTGCCAAGTTGGAGTGTGTGGGTAAGAATGAGTGGGCATGTCTGGGTCACCGTGCTGCTGTGGAGTAAGCATTCCTTTAGGGGCTTTGGTCCCCACTGATTTTTCAGTGACACTGCTTTCTAAGTACATGGACATGTGACACATTTACATCAGTGTAGTTTATATCAGTTTTGTACAGCTGCTCCAGGGTAGAGGCTTGTAGTGGCCACAGTTACAACACTTCCCCTTTAGTAGGTGGGGAACAAGTAATATCCTGTTTGCAAAGAGCAAAGACCTCCCCCAGAATGGAAATGGACAAATGACAGCTATATCCATGTAGTTTTATCCCTGATTTTCCCTCGGTAATTCTCGACTGGATTTAAGTCAGTTTCACTAGTGCAGGCATTTATGTCACTTGTTGGCTCCTTGTTACATTAGTACAAGGGCTTGTGTGAGCATATTGTCTGTTCAAGCCCAAAATCTGGAAATTTTGAAAATGGCGCTTGAGTTCTCATATCATTTTCCTGCTTTGCAATATTTTACTCCCTGTCTCAAAACTATGCCACCAAAAGTGATCCCTTGGATACCATCTTCAGTCATGAGAGAGCCTTAGTGGCCCACAAAATAAACTGTTACTAAATCCACCTTGACATTTTATAGCAGAAAAATTCCAATTGTAGAAGAAGTTCTTGACTCTTTTCTTGAGAAGCAGATGACTTCAATTTTCAGTGACCTTTCAAAATATTGTTCTTTTCTTGGTAAACTGAAAGAATTAAGCACAGGTAAGGGTGTGATCCAGCATCCAGGGAAGTCAATGAGAGGCTTTCCATTGATTTCAGTGGGCATCGAACCGGACCATTAAAAGCAAAATGTCTTCCATATCTTTCCTCCTCTCTTTCTTTCCCCCAGCAAAGCATATTATTTCACCCTCCATTCTAAACTTTCAGGGATCGATGGGTCATCAAGTTGATGAGTTAGTGCCTGTAGTGACAATGGCACTTTCCATTACTGCTGATATACCTGGGGGACACATGTCTCCCAGAGACCCATCAAGGCAAAGAAATTCAACAAAGAAGCTAAAACTGTCATTCTCAATGTAGTTGCCTTAAGTCCCCAATCCTGTACCCATGTGGAGCTTGGTTGACCCCCGGGGGATTTAGCATAGTCATAAGTGTCTGGGGGTTAGATTAGAAGAAGGGTGGGCTAATTTTTTGTTTGTTTGTTTAAATGTACCACTTTGCCACAGGGAGTCGTGTATCTCCAAGCAGAGGAGTTGGTTCTTTTCCTGAAAATCTCTCTCTCAAAAAAATAAAGAGATGAAAGGTTGCATTATTCTGACATTTTAATTAGCTCAGGAGTATTCAAGTCTCCAAGCCCATTTGGCCACTACGCTTTTAAAACAGAAATATGTGCCTGCCTGTATTTTTATACATACTCCAACTTGCCCCAAAATGGCATCACATAAAATAAAATAAAGCCTCTTCTTATTTTGCAGCTCATTGAGAATCCAGTTCCTTCCTTCCTAGTTCAATTTTAATTTGAAACATTAGCTCTACCTGCTCCTCTTATCCTGCTGTTTGCGCTGAGATGGCTGAAGGATGAGAAGCAGCTGGGCTGCCTGTCTCTACTAGCCTTTGTTTAGCTACTGTGTGCTAAAGTGTTCTGAGCCAGCAATCTGAGTAATTGCAGGATTTCAGGAAAAGAGGAGGCTGCAAGTCATGAACTGCTAATGAGTGGGCGTAGCTGGAAGGGCTGGCAGAGTCCAGCAAGAGGCATTGGGGGCTGACAGGAAGGAAGACAGCCAGTTGGACTTGAGAGCTGCTGTGTCATAGCAAGGGCATGGGCTGCTCTGCTTCATCAAAGCTGAAAAATGTGTCAGAACTGTGCCACGCATTGCAAGGAGAGCAGAGACAAAGAGAGAGAAAATCCTCACAAAGACCACTCTGCACATCCCGACACTTGGCAGCGATAATCTTTACTTTGTCACACCTGTAGTGTTTGCCTGGCCTCCTTGATTCCCTTCCTTTTTTCCGAGGCTCCAGCTTTTATACTGGCTGACATCCTGACACTCCTGCTGTGTCAGTGCACCCTGTATCACTCCAATTACCCTTCTGCTTCTCCTAGCAGAGCAGCCTCGTGGCCTGTTTTTACCTCCAGGCACTTCTCATTCGATAGTCTCTCACATTTGGAGCCCTAGCACACTGAAGGAATTGCACAGTCGCCCTGCGGTAGCATTCTGCATTCATCAGTTCCACTGATTTCACAGTCCGGAGTCTAATCCTGCCAATGGTATTCATCAGGATTTTTTAAAGGGGGCTTCCAAACTTAGATGGCTGATAACTTGTTATTATTGTAAACCGAGATCCTGTCAGCAGAAATGTGAGCTTCCTTCAGTGCTAAAAGAACAATGCAGTTAAATTCACCTGTCCTTCTCCCACCCATCCATATGGACGTATACCGTGGTATTGTACTGTAATAACTACATCTTACCATAGTGCTACCTCATTGTTTCTGGCCATTTGCCATAGTACCATATTTCTGATAGGGAGACGACTGAAAATCTTCTACTAAAGTTTCAGGGATGACCTGTAGGTAGATATAATACATTGATACACTGAACATAAATGTAAGTGTGCAGACATGGGCTATTTGTATAGCCCAATCCTCAGGGACTTGCACAGTTCTCATTAACAATATCAAAGTTCCAAGGGATGTTGTACAGATGAGGTTAAACATGTGCAGAACTAAGTGAGAGATACAGTGCTGCTGTTAGTTAATGGTATGTGTATTTCCCCACCTTGCTTTGGAAAAATATTGATGGCAAAGTCTATTGGGCCAGAGCTCAGCATCTTTCTGGATTTGGCCCATTGTAAAATAAATTCTTGAAAGCCTCATGGAAGAAAATGCACATCATCAGATGTCAGGCAGTTGACAAATGTGTCAAGCTTGCAGCTGGGGAGTTTGATAAGCCATGCAGTGGGTTTGTGTGAGACATACATGTTGATGCCTGTAATGCATCACGTAAGAATCTTATAGCAACATCTTTGCCTTTGTTATTTTTTAAACCTGCCAGGTATTGTTGAGCTCCACGACCGGAAATATTTTTCTTTTCTTCTGCCTTCACGTTTTCAATTTGACTTACAAAAATGCTCAAAACATGGTTCATTCTACAGTGGTATAATAGTTTTCAGGTATTAACAGACACTCCAGTATGTTTAAAGGGATCCACACAGTGTGTCTGGTCCCTAAACACAGTGTATTTTGAAAATCCCAACATAAATATATACTAACTTAACAGGCACCTGGAAAGGCAAGCCCCTTTCTCTTTTTATGTGCTTTTGCAAGTTCCACCCTAAAAGAAATCCTGACAAAAGGTAGCACAGGTTGGAAAGTGAGTAGAGAACACTTAGATGCTCAGACCGGTGAATTAAGCTATAGACCAGGGTGTCAAAGTCATTTGGCCCTATGGGCTAGATGAGTGGCATGGGGCCATTCCCCAGGCTGAATTGGGCCCATGGACCCCCTTGCTACTCCGCATGTCAGATCCAGGCACCCAGCACCTTCTCTGGAATCTGCATGGTACAGATCTCAGAGTGGCCAGAATGGGCCCCATGGCTAAGGACAGACATTCAAAAAGCCTGAATTAATTCAGTTTTTGCAAGTTAGTCTAACCTGGCTAGGCTGAAATGGTTTGTAACCATACAGACATCCCCTCTGTACTGAGGAAATGCTGCCACATGCCTGCAGTGGCTCAAGCTAGAAGCCAGGGGGGAGGGTGGGCAGCTGTGGAGCAGCTCTCCCTTCCCTTCCACAATGCTAAGCTCAGGTGAGGCATGGCCAGGCCCGGGCAGGACACTCTGAATAGGGAGGGGTCATCTCAGTCATTAGTTCAAGCTCTTCTTAAATAACTATTTCCAAGGAAGGAATAGGGGGACATTAACAGCTACCTGTTGATTAGCTCCAAAAAGCCCTAAGCCGATGCTGTGCTGTCTGCCTTTGTCCTGTCTCCAACAGCATGGACCATAGTCAGCATGTGGTATGCTAGTTAATACTGTGTATCTGTGTAAGGCAGAGGGAAGGAGGGAATCCCTGCTTGAACAGGGAGTGATGAGGGGAAGTGGGGAAGCAGGAGGAAGCCAGGCAGAGGCCACTGTACCTGCAGTCTCTGCTGAAGCTGCAGCCAGGGAGCAGAGAGGTGGGGACAGCTCTGCTGGGCTGGAGCAGAAAGCAGAGATCATACATGCCCAGGGTTGCAAAGCATCTGGGCTGCTGGGGGACTATGGTTTAATTTAAACCAGCAAGGAGTCTGGGACAGACATTGCATAAACCGGTTTGACCCAAATCAGTTAAGTCTGATACTACATTCAGCCAGGTTTATCTCAAACCGGTTTCAGCCATTTTCAAACTAGTTTATGTGCACTGAACATCTGTTTTGTTACAGGTTTAAACCAATTTCTGATTACTTAAACCAGTTTATGTGTAATGCCTGTCCCTAGCCCAAGTGCAGTGTGGGACTGGTCTGGCAGCACATGGGTCAACTCAGACCCAGGGCCAGCAGCAGGCACTGGACAACTGGCTTTGTGGGCTGGATCCAGTCCATGGGCTGTATCTTTGACATCCCTACTGTAGATGAAGAATCATGGATGAGTTCAGGACAGGTACATAAATCCATTCATAACCAAGACCTTAAATAGTTACATCATCAGCTCTCACTCTGTTTCCGTTTGCCAGCAGCAGTTAGCCAGAGTTGCTGCATGGTCAGTCCTGGGATACATTAAGCTCTAAATCTAAAAAAGGGCTTAGACACCTAAAGCAAGACTTAGGTGAATTAGGTGCTTATCTCCAAAACTACAGGGCATTTATAGACATGCTGTGGGAGGCAGGTGGGGGCACTTTAGTTAGCGAGCTGCACTAATTAAAAACACCAGAGCATCACATGTACCAGCATCCCCATGCTGAAAAATGGCAGCGGGGTGCTTTGAACTAAAACTCATTGAATCAGCTTTAGTTTAAAGTTCCCTGCTACCATTTTTCAGCGTGGGGACGCTGATACATGTGATGCTGGAGGCTGCTGGAGCATATTAATTTCTCGCTCGGGTCTGCTCCTACACGCTGTATTTACAGCACGACAGAGCAGCCTTGCTGCATGTCTGTAGAAGACCGCAGTGCCTGGAAAGGGTCAGGACACCCTTGGAAATGCATCCCTATGTTTAGTATTGCCCTACAGGCTACCTGAGGCAACCTCCTGCCCAGCCTGATGGCAGCTGTAGCCCGTTATGAGGTGCCTCACTCTCCCCCATGTCACGTTATCAACAGATGCAGGATGCTGGCTTTCACTTTCAGGGCCAGGCACCAAAGAGTTAAGCTAGGCAATGTTCAGCTTTTGAGCTGTCTGAAAAGCAGGGCTTTTCAGTTTGCTGAAAAACTGGCTATTTCATAATTTGGTTTGGGGCCAATTTTTTATTTTTTTTTTTAATTTTCAGTGAACCGGAAGATCCCAGGCCCTGCAGCTGTTCAGTGAAATCCATGTTCTTGTCAGTTTTGCTGCTAATACCAGCAGAATGGCAATTTCACTGAGCAGCTCCAAGGGGGTCCCAGGGCCCTTGGCTCAGGGGCAGACCCGGCAGGGACCCAGGCAGGGTTTTGCCAGACACCTGCTTTAGATTCAGCAAGAGCTCGTTGAGTCTGAGATGCTGCAAATGAAATGTTCCAAGCTCAGCCAGCCAGCACCGGTCTCAAAACTGTTTGGTCAGAAATTTCCGGCCAACTCTACTTAGCCCCCTGCCACCTAAGCCCCATTTTTGATCTGGCTCTCGGTGCTTTTTGCAAGGAGCTTGGAAGGTCAGTGTTAGCAGAGGGGGGACTCAGCACCTTATGGGAGGGTGTTCTGTAGCCTGTAGGTTCAGTCAGTGCTAGCTGGGGCAGGACTCAATCAGAAGTCCTCTGCTCTGCCCCACTCTCCTCAAGCAGGTGTGCTACATGCCTTCAGTGACAGGAGCAAGCTGCCAGACCCATTAATCTCAATCAGTCTGTGCTGGACTGGGATCTTCCTTGCTACTTCCTCCTCCTTTCGTATACTAGCTCTCCCTGATTTGTCACATATCTGATGAGGGAAATTGATCCATTTGTGGCAGGTGGCTCTTGACTTTGCCCTTGGGCCAGTCTTGTTTGATGTCGCTGGGGTGGAGCATGCAGGCTGACAAGCTTTACTTTTAGGCTCTGTTAATGCTCCCTACCATGTTGTAGTTTATTTGCTGTTCCTTGCTTGCTTGCTTGTTTTGGTTTGTATTTTTCCCCCCATATGGGTCTCAGATGCCTTGTAATTGTCACCTTAGACATTGATTAAGGGCTCAATGGTGCCTTTAGGCATTGGTCTGTGTTGGGAATTGCGCTGCCTCATCAAGAGCTCTAGGACGAGTTGTGCAGCTCATTTATGCTCAGGGGGAGTGCGCTTCATTGCAGCCTGTGCACTTCTGCTTACGGAGCACACCAGGGAGCACAGGGAGGGATTGCATATGCAGTGGGAAAGCGGTACAGCACATGTGAATGATGTGATGTGCCTTCTTAACTAGGGCCACTCACAGGCTCTGCTACAGACACTTTTCTTACAGAGGGCTTCCTTACAGAAACTTATGCTCCACAAATTGCTGAGTGCTTTATCTTTTATGAAAACCCCTTCCCTCCCTAGGAGCAAAGCTATTTAATACCAGCCAGGCTCATACATGCAAGCTGATGCTTTTTGCAGATTCAGTCAGGCAAAAGTCTGCTGTTCTTTTACAGCAAAAGCACCTTTTAACCTGCACAAATTCCTCTTGCTTGGTACCAAACAAGGGCAAGGTCCAGGAAGAAGGCAAACTCTGGTGTTTAATTCTGCTTAAAACAAGCAAAACCATCATTTGATTTTCCCAGTTTCCCCAGTGAAGAGAGACTTCCTAAGCTTCTGCCCATGACTTCATTTTCTCCCTCGAGAAATATGCAAGAGTAGGCTTAAATTGCTCATCATTTCCTTTGAGGAGCAAAATGCCCAGCAGTACTGTATCTCAACAGAAGTACCACTCAAAATCCTTTGAAACCTAAATCAGCTAAAAACAAGAACTGGGCTCCCCCCCGCTCCACTGTCTTCCCTGTGATTCTTTGCTGTGGGGTCTTTTCGGATGGTCATCATTAAGTTGTTTCTCCTCCTTCCATCTCTCCCGGTTCTCAAGTGGAATGTTTGGTATTATGTTTTCCACGTGGGAAGAGCCACCAGACATTTCCAGTCTGACATGCCTTCCTTTTGGACCAAGAGAAAAAAAGAAAAGACAAAAGTAAAGTATCCATGTGAGAGTGCTTCTGCATAGCAGCCTGCACATGAATTGAACACAAAATGGGAGCTGCCTCCTGCAGACATGGAGGCAGGTATAGACATATATGCAAAGAAAAACCCTGTCATGCACAGAACTGCCCCCCTGCAAAACTTTGCACATTGTGCTCAGTGCCTGTTTCTGTTTCCTCAGTCTTGCCCCTCAGGCAGATGGTGAAGGGTATCTCTTATATCCCCCTTGCTTTCTCAATAGGAATAGATGCAATAGAATTGGGATTCAATCAGAGAAATAGCAAGGCAGCTCCACACCCAGGGAAGTCAAGATGCATGGGACAGCACCGGCCTAGGTTGCTGCCCCAATTGCTCCCCGCTCCTCAGTTACCCTTTTGGATTCAATTCTGTGCTGCACATCTTGCGGCATAGCACAGAAGGTGCAACCCTGTGGGAGGGAAGAAGGTGGCTTTATGCCACCCCAGAATCTGAGTGGCTACAGGTTTAAATGGCCCCCAGCTGTTCTGCCATGCAGCAGTTAGTTCTCTGTGGCCTGCCTATAAGCTGTGGCATGATGCAACATCCCCACAGCACCAGGCTTATGGAAGCTATAGGCTGCACAGACTCCAAGAGAATTCCCTCTGGTTCCTCCATGGCCACCTGCATCACCAGGGTGACACAAGGGCTGGAGCCAGAGAGACAATCCATATCTTTGTGGCAAGTACAGTACAGCTTTTCTCAACAGTTAACAAGCAAACTAGTTGGAAGTTATTTTCCATAACCTATGTTTATGATAGAATAAATGTAATCTATTTCCTGCAGTTTATCAGTGATGAAGTTCATTGTACATCGCATTGGCAGCAGGCTGGCCCTATGAAATATTGAGCACCTCCCATAAAGGACTCCAAATACCCATTGACTTCACTGGCAACTGATATCAGGTGCTTAACAGCCTGTCTGTCCAATGAGCTATGTGATTAAAATCAGTCAGACATACTATGCATGTGGCCAGATTAGGAAACACTACAGCGTTTTGTAATCCCTGACACAACTAAAATAAATAAAGGGCATATTAACCTGGTCTGACTGGACATACATCTACTGCTTTCTGTTTATTTTTAGTAGGTTTGTGAAAGGTGACAACAGTCACCCAAGTATTTGTTGTGATAGCCTCAAACTGCACTTTGTTCAAGTTTCTTTTTTTCATTTCCCCTCTCCCTTTTCACTTGAGCTGGAATCCAGTTCCCAGAACCTAGCCTGAGTAGCTTGGCTGGACATTGGGAAACCTCACTGAGAAAATAGATTATTAAACTCTGCAACACCAAGGCCAGTGCAGCACTTTTATCAAATCTTAAGAATTCATTACAAGCTTTGCAATAGTTGGTAGGGGGTTTTTTTCCTTCTTTTTTTCCTTCCCAGCTCTTTAAGTTATGCAATTATATGAAAACCTCAGCTTTCATTTTCAATAAAAGTGGGTCTCTAGTCCTAACAGTTACAGCGAAAATGATGAAAGTATGAAACCTAAAGACCCCAAAACCAGAAAGCAAACAAGCATAATTCAAAATGTATTTTTATATCTCATTAATAATGGTAATAACCATTAACAGTTAAACTCATGATTACTTGTGGGGTGGGGGCTGACTCAAGATTTGCTAATGTAGTTGCTTCCAGGAAACTAATACTTGGGGAATTTGACAAGCAGACAGAAGAGCAGCTCCCCTTTGTAACTCATGGTGCATTGCAGGAATTACCATGAGTTACAAAAATCCCCTAGAGCCAAAAGACATTCACTGTTGGGTTCCAGGGGTTGGGGTATCCATCTGCTGGCTGTGAACCTGCAGCCAGTCTCCCCTAGCAATGTCCCTCCTTCCTCCCAGCCTGGGCACTGTTTGCAGAATGGAGATAGAAAGGGAATAAAGAAAACTTGTTATGGGAGTTCCCCAGCCAGCGCTGGAGGGTGGGGTGGGTGGATTAGAGCCCCACCCTACTTCAAGAGGGCTCCTAGCCACCCACCCAACCCTCCAGCACCATCTGAAAAACCCCAAACCAAACTCCCTCTCTCTCTTCCCCACTCCCATTCTGAAAACAGTGCCAAGGCTGAAAGGCAGCATAGACATAAGTTACTGAAGATGCTAAGTTTTGGAGCATCTTCATCTGAACCCTCCTACAGTGAGGGTTCAGATTTTTGCTGGATCAGGCTCTTTTAAAGCACTTCTGTTTGATCCCGGCTATAGAGTGTTTCAGGGGCCAGATCAGGCAAAAATTGTCATTTCTGTCTGTGCCTTAAGTGAAAGGATTTTAAAACTCCAGATCTCTGGCCTCTGTTTATGCCCTTTTGTTTTCAAGTTTCTTCACTTTCCACTCAGCTTGGATTTCATTATCAGGTATTTATTGCTGCAATGTCTCCGTTTCAAAAGTTGCCGAGGGATGTTTTAATGTCAACAAAACTTATCACTGAAGGCGCCTATTTTTAAAGAGTGGAAATATTTCTGTTGTTGTTATGTGTCATGAAATCTTGGTTAAAAAAAATTCAGGTGTAGCCAAAATTTGAGAAAGCAGCTTTAAATAAAAAGGAGAAACAAGAGTAGAATTAGCATTAAAAGTGTACACTGGGATTCAGAGTAGTTCTTACTATTCTACCATTAAAGAAAGAAACAAACAAGAACTTCTCTACATTGGTGCCTTTCAAACATTTTTTTATTGTTTTAAACAGCAATGTAACACTGAGTCATATTACTACTTCTAGAAAGTTCCTAAGGATTTTTACTGTTATGCTATGTTAGTATGGGGGCTGCTTTTTGGGCAGG
>NW_005841841.1:2940858-2959344 GCF_000455745.1 Alligator sinensis | reverse complement strand
AGGGGGAGGTTCCCTTCCTTTTTTGGTTGAAACAAAATATACATGACATACTGTGAAACCAGACAAGATAACAGCTGCCTTTTCAGTGGGAAAGTTTTCTCTGAGCACTTCTACATGAGATGCTACATCACCATAGCAATGAGTTATGTCGCCATAGCTCATTGCTATGGTGATATAGCGTCAGCGGGCACAAACTGCGACGCCAACACTACTGTGCAGTAGCAACAAGTTACTGCGCAGTAGCATGGGAAAAGACCTGTGCAGCATCTGGACTGCACAGTAATGTCAGTTACTGCACAGTCATTTTGTACTTGCTTAAGTCCGGCGTGTGTGTAGATAACTTCTGTTTTGGTCACTTAAACATGCAGCATTGTAGGCCCAGACTCCAGTACTCCACGGTTAGTCCCCTTATTTTCAGTTTTCAATGCGGCCACTCACAGAATGAAGTACTTGCACTACAACTAAGGGTTTAAGAATCTGGTCCATAGGTACTTACTACTACTAAGAGCTTGATTCTGTCCAAGTTACTTCTTTTATGGACTCATCTCCTTAAATAATAACAGTTTAACACTGAGTATGTTGGAAGTCAGGATGCGATACTGGCCCCACCATTCCCTTGTGTACTGTGCTGTTAGCTGCAGAGAAGAGTGTGCTTTCCTGATGGGTTGCTAGGCTCAGTCAGGCCTTTGCCCTCTTTTTATATGACACTTGAAGTAAAGTAGTAATCAGCAAGAATAAAGTGGGGCATATATATGCAGTAGGTAGGAAGTATTCCTTCACACCATATTCAACATAAAAGAAGCCCAAGCCTGCGTCATTGCTGGCATTTATGATATGGAGATGTTTCCAGATTCTTTTAATTGCATCATTCTCAATTTATTGTTGCAATACTTGTTAGGTACCTTTACCTTTGCAATAATGCTTAATGAATAACTGTGTGTCAATGCTAACAGCTGAAAACTTTGGTTCAGATTAAAATAAATGCTGAATTGAAGATGCTGATTTTTTTCACAAAGGACATCATGCCAGTAGGTCACAAATCACTAATCAAATGACCTTTTTACCATTTCTTGCCCTTCCAGAAAATTGTCACCGGGACACAGACATCTTTGGTATAATCAGATGCCCATGTAAGAGGATACAAATGTTGTTAGCCTGAAATTTTGCAATATATTTTATTTACTCATAAAAATTAAGGGCTTGATTTAATAAGAAACTTTCTCCACAGCTGCCCCTTCTCAAAAGCCTCTTTGGCCTCCTGGGTGTTTTAGTTTGCAAAGCCTAATCCCAGTTCCTCAAGGAAATTATTTCTCTCCTCCATCACAAGAAAAAAGCACCACTGCTGAAGTTTGGAGGAGAGGGATTTATTTCAGGACCAATTTTACATTCAAAATGTGGTCCTAGGAAATGCTTATTTCTCTCTTTGTATAGGCCTCAGTGCTCTGTGCAAGGAGAAAAATGTTCAGGCACCTCTTGAGAATGAATACGTTCTCTCCAAAGTACATTCTTTCATAAGACCTTTAGAAGCTTCTCTCCTAGGAGTTACACTCTCTCCTGGGAGCCTTAAGTGGGAGCAGAGGGAATTTCAGAGACACCAGTCCTATGGGGAGCTTGGCATCAGTCCTGTGGGGAGTTTCGCAGATCCTACAGTCCTTTCAAAGGCAGCTAAACCCTTTCAGCTACTGTTTACTACTTGCCTCCCAAACATCAACTTCCAGGGAGGCTACCATCTTAATCGTGAACCCCTGAGTGGAGGCAACTGAGTCAAGCACAGTGGGTGCACAGATCACTGTACAGTAGGGCTGTGCGAAACGGGCCCTATTCGATTCAGATTCGGCCCAAATCAAGGACAGTGATTCGATCCATTGTTTCGGATCACTGTCCCTGATTCGATTTGGCTGAATCCGAGTCTGAAGATTCGATGCTAATTCAGCAAATCAGTGATTCAAACACAGGCACAGCTTTAAAAGTTTTTTCTACATACCTTGAGGTAGCAGCACGGCTCATGATTGCTGCAGTGCTGGGGCGCATAGAGCATCCCACAGCAGCGCGAGGGGCTCTCCAGCATGCTCAGTAGCAAACCCAGAAGTTTGAAGTTCTGGGTCTGCCGGGGAGCGCACTGCTCCCTCCCCCCTGCTCTCACTGTGCCCCCCCAGCTCAGTGATCAGTCGCAGGGGGACCCTGGGTGCCCCCACAGACCCAAGAGGAAGCAGTCACTGAGCCGGGCAGCAGGGAGGGACGACCCGCTTCATGCTCCTTGGTGGAACAGGAAGTGGAGCGGAAGTGCTTCTGGTGCAGTTCCGGGTCTGCTGTCCAGTGTGCTGGGGACCCCCCCCCCGTGCTCCTGTGGGACACTGCATCTGTCCCAGTACAGCAGCATTCAAAGCCCCTGCTACCTAGAGGTATGTAGAAAAAACATTTAAAGCTGTATCTACTTCTGAATCACCAAATCTCTCTGAATCAATTCAGAGAGATTAAAGGGTCCTCTGATTCAATTCGGATTCAGAGATTCGGCCACTGAATCGAGCCGAATCTCTGCCAAATTGAATCAGGGACTGAAGCTTCGCACAGCCTTACTGCACAGGTCAATAGGACCTTTTGTCACACAGCCTACAGTGCCACTCAATATATGAGCTTGCCAACTGCTGCTGTTGCTGATATGTCCTTTGCCTCATAGCTCTCTTGCCAAGGAACAAAATTTTATCTTTCAAAAAAGGTTTATTGACTCTCCATTGTTGCCTATCTGTGGCTAAGACCTCAAAAAGATTAATCAATAAATTGCATTAACTCAGCAATAAATTAGCTTTTAAGAGGTCCTTCAAGCACTTTCTGGCCAACCATGCTTCCTTTTCCCACTCTCCAGTTTACCTTATAGGAGCTGCTTGGGAATTTGCACATTAGCTATCCAATCAGCCTTTTCAGTTATAGCTGGGCCTTCATTATTAACACATTGGTGTAAGTGAGGTCAGTACATTGTAGGACTTTGTCACTAGTTGCCATATCGAACCACCTCACTTGGATTTGGATGGCATATGATCCTGGGGTGTCAATCCTGCATCAACCATCGTTAAACTTCTCAATCTCAAAAGAAAGTCCTCAGGGGGGACATTCACATAGAATACCAGCTCCTCAGCTCTGCTCCCCCAGTTCCTGAAGATTAATGTGGTGGTCATGTTTAGTGGGTTGCCTGATACTAAGAGCATATAGTGAACTTGCCATCACCTACCCTTCCACTGCTTCAGCGCTTCCTTAGGTAAGGTTTCCACTCATCCATTCCCCTCTGAGGTGTGCAACAAAGTGAAAAGTAAGGGATACAGAGTGCAAATTCCAAAAAGCTTATCAGTTCTTGCTTCTTTTACCATTGTGTATGCCACCCAGCAGATCTCATCTGCTAATGAAACAGTTGCAAAAGCAGCTTTAAGACAAATTAAGAGGACTTTTACCCTCATGAAGCTTATTTCAGATTAGTACTGTTCAGATAGTAGAATAATAATATGGAAAAAATTGTCCTTGGCTTGCCTTTCTAGCCGAGTCAAGGTAATGATCCTTATGCAGCACTTTTCATACATAGATCTCAGACTGTTTGCTAAGGCTGCACAGGGATCATGTCCTTATTTCATATTTAGGGAAAGTGAGGTACAGAGCAAAAAGCAAGTCTATTGGGTGGGGGTAAGCGGTTAGAAGCCAGGTCTGCTGCCTTATGGAGATTCCCCACTCCAGCTGCCTTTTGAGACTACAGCATCAGGAATGTGGCAGACATGTAGATCTGGAGTTAAGCCCCTTTTGGAACTAAAACCTATCAGAATCCTGCAGGTCACCCGTTAAGCATTTCAGTCTACAGCAGATCTCACTTAAGCCATTCTTTGGAGATAAGCTTGTCTAGATCTGACAGGAGAATTTAATTCTAAACTTTTTATCTGGAGTTTTAGCTTTTTCATTCAATGAAACTGAGTCCAGAAAACAGTACATTTTGCTTTTTTTCTAAAATTATATACTTTTGTTTTCAGCTGCAACACTAAAACGCCTGAAATATTTCCTTAAAAGGATCCTTTGCAATTATGCATGACAACATCAAGCAATAATACCTTTGGTTTCACAGCCAATCTTACAAGTTATACAGGCCCCTGGCCGTAGCATGCCTTCGATTAATGAGAGTTGGGTTCCAGCCTGGGAGCAGACAGATTTTACAGTTCCAATGATAACACATTTGAAAGTAATATTGTACAGGAGTGGATTATAACCTTAGCACTTGGCTATGCAAGCTCTTGAAAATTTGTTCTCAGTATGTAGAAACAACTATAAATATTCTCCTTTCACTGTAAGAAAAAATGCACTTGGTAATAGCCATTGTATTGCTGGACAAGCTCACTGCATTGTGCTTTCAGCACTGTGACATGCCAGCCAGGAGAGATTTTGCTAATCATTTTCTATCATCAGATTGATCTCTACCATATGTAATCAAAGAAATGGAAGAATCTTAACATTTTTGCAATATTGCTTAGTTGGCCATGAAATATGGGCATTTCTGTGAGGGATCGCTTATTTCTCCCTCGCTCAGATAAAGCAGTGTTGGCTAATGATGAAACATCACTACGTGATGAAGCTGAGCTAATGGCAGCATTCTGATGAGAGAAGATAAGCAGCGGTATCCCAGCAGAAGGGCTGCATAAAGAGATCTGAAAATATAGCATTATTAACATGAACCTGGTTGAACTAAGTGGGAGAGATGGGGGCAGGGAGAGGATTCTTTCTTCCCCATGTCGCTCCAAGCCTAATATTAATAAAATGTTGAGGCTTCATCCAAAAAATTAAATAAATAAAAACTTGTCTGGACATTTTCTAGTTTTGTTCTATGTAGTTCAGACAACTTATTTTCCAGGGAAAAATAGTTGCCTGAAATTAGACTGGATGAAACACTCAGGAATCTATTATGCAGGACCAGGAATGCACTAAGGCAGAGGTGGCCAAACTGTGGCATGAGTGCTGCAAGCAGCCCCTGGGTGTGGTACACAGCAGATTGGGAAGGGGACAGGTGGCACAGTGGCAGATAGGACAGGGATCAGAAAAAAGAGTAGCAGATTGGGCAGGGAAAGTGTGGTATTTGAGCATGTGGGGCTAACTTGTGGCATGCATGACAAAAAGATCAGGCACTAAGATTAAGTACAGACAGGCAAAAAGCCCAAGGCTGAATTGATTCAATCTTTGCAGGTTAGTCGAAGCTGCAAAGATTGAGCCAATAAGCAGATGAACAGATATTCACTTTTGATTCAAGAAATGCAGCCATGTGCCAGCAGTGGCTCAAGCCAGAAGCTGGGGGGCACTAGAGTACAGCTGTCTGGCACATAGCCATCATGAACTGTGTGATCACTTCCTTTTCCTGCTGCCCACAAGGTCTCTGGGATTTGCAGTCCAGACTCATAGCAGTAGGACTCTGCAGGGTTGCTCATCACTTCCTTTTCCTGCTTCCAGGTGCCTCTAAGTAAGCAGGGCAGGGCAGCTGTATACTTGGGGGAAGGAAAGTTTAACCCTATCCCTGGCCCCAGACCCCAGCTGGGGTATTCCTTGGGGGGAGGGGTAGTGAATCAGCCAGTGAGGCCAGTAAGCCAGCTCTCACTGCTCCAGCTAGGGAGCAGAGGGGCAGGGCCAGCCATGCTCTACGGAGCAGACAGCCCAGCCCAGCCCAGGGCTGCAAAATGCTGGGGGACTCTGATTTCACTTGAATCAGGAAGGGGTCTGGGACAGAAGTTTCATAAACCAGTTTGACCTAAATCAGTTAAGTCTGATACTATATTCAACCAGGTTTATCTTAAACCAGTTTCAGCCATTTTGAAACTGGTTTCTGTGCACTGAACTTCTATTCTGTTACAGGTTTAGACCAGTTTCTGATCATTTAAACCAGTTTATGTGTAACTTCTGTCCCTAGCATAAGATACTTTTGAAACATTTAATCTTAACCCCATAGTCAAAAGTGACTTGGGCTCTGAAGGCCCTAATTTTCAATATAGGAGTTAAGGCACATCTAACACCTGTAGGTCCTGCCAAGAAGTGCTGGTGAAAAACAAGTCCTGCTGAGGTGCTCCAGCTCTGCATAAACCAACTCCCAAAAATGAGGAGAAGTCATTGCCTCAGATAGGTGCCCAGCACCTCTCTTAGACTCTCTGCCTTGAAAGCGTTTATTGGTACGTGCATTCAGCACCATGCCCAAATGTTTACAATGCCTCATTTTAGGCATTGGCACATGTGGAGTGGGAGCAAGTGGACAGGACATGGCAAGAAAGAAGTGCAGACGTGCCCTCAGGCTTCTGAGCCATGTGAGCACTTTTGAAAGTGTAGCCTTTAATGACTAAATTAGTCTTTGCCCGTTCTATTTTTACTGCTGTGACGCCAAAATAAATAAAAGCTGCTGCTGTTATAATGGAATGGCAAAGCTCTGGGGCCAGAGGCTTGGCTGGTATGAATGGGCATAATGCTGCTATGGTAATAGAGCTGCACTAATGTGTCCCTGCATCAGGCCTGCCTCCTGCCCTCCCTCCCCCACCAAGGGAGGACAACTATTAGAATCGCCATCATTCTTCCAAATCACAACTTCCTCCCTCTGAAAGTTGGCAGCCTTGCTTGATACAGAGTTACATATTTCCATTACAATACCTAACTGCCATGGTTTTGCCACATCCATGTTTGCCAAGACATGGAAGAGAAACGAGAAGGGAACTTGACCCATTAAGTTAACCTTTGCCCAAAACAGAAAAAAGTTCAATATTTAGAGAGACAGCTTCTCAACAGGCTGGGCAATGTCCCTTCTGACAGATGGATTCTCTTGGCACTATGAGACAGCACTACAGGAAGCAAAGGGCCCAATTTAGGTATGACAATATGGCTAGTTAACAGTAGAGGACACCCAGTAGTGACACTTCAGAGTTTAAGAAATTGAAGAGGCTGAGATGGGATATTTTTTCAATGGTTTTGCACACAAGATGTTTGGCCAACTACAAGTTGTGTTTGTTAGACCCACCTAGAAATGTATGAATCTGTTTCTGGGATTGGAGCACATAAGCCACTGTTATATAATAATCCTTTAATAGGAGCTGCAGTCAGATGTACTTTATTTTTAAAGTAAATTGCATCCTGGTGCACTGTAACTTGGAAGTTAAGCTTCACCATTGCCACAACACTGAAGACCCTGCCTGAAGCTAGAATAATTAGTACGGCACCCTCTTTTCTGCTTTCTGCTGCAAGAATTGACTGTACACATCTCCTCCTCTTTCATCACTGCATTTTCTTGCACCATATTAAGAAGCATAAGTGGCCATATCTGCAGCTAACCGAAGAAGAACAAGTACATCAGCTAGCCTGTAAAGATCTTTGAATGGGATGACATCTTAAAGTGAAATGAAGAGATACCTAAGAAAGTTAGAAAGACACCCAATTCAAAGGAATTCTTCACCTAGCTTTGGCAAAGCAATCAGGTACTTAAAAAGAAATGTGCATGTGCACACACAAGCTGGGGCATTCGGAGGAGTGTATTCCTTCCCCTTCACCTGTCCAACCAAAGTCAGCAATGGAGAGGAAGGATTGGTGAACCCATACGTTGTGATAACCACTATTTATCTTCATTCTTCAGAATGCTGCCATTAGCACAGCTTCAATATGCAGTGATGCTTCATCATAACATCACTTGGTTGAGAAAGAAACAGAATGGTCCCCTACAAAATACCCGTGTTTCAGGGCTCAATAAGCAAGTGTTTTGAAATTTTCACATTGTAGATTTCTATGATCATATGAAATGCAAACATACCTAGAATCATAGAAAAGTAGAGGTAGAAGGGACCTTCAGAGGTCATCTAGTCCAACCACCCCACAAGAGGCCCTATCCAAACCATCCTATATAAATCCATTGTCTAATTTATTAATAAAACTACACAGTCAACCCTTACAAACCCACAAGGAATAACACCCTAGCCTGCCAGAGGTAAGACAGGGGACAATGGTGGCCAATGTCCTGCTGCTGCAATGGTTGTTAAAATACGTACCAAATATCCAAAGAAGAGAGTTGCACCTACCACTACAAAGGAAAACAACCCCCATCCCTCCCTTACAGTCTGTACCAGTCTGACCATGAGGTCAAATTCCTTCCTGACCCCAAATATGATGATCCGTCTGACCCTGAGCAGAGGGACAAGACCTTCTAGCCAGGAACTTCCAGGTTTAAGTCTCAGTAGAAACATTGGCACACCTCAGTCAAAATCCCCAGCCTTGACTACAGCCAATACCCACTGCTTGAGGAAGGCCAAAAAAGAATAAAGAATCCATGACGTAGCAACAGGAGGAGGAAAAACTCCTTCCTTGCCCCATGTGGCAACCAACAAAGCCCAGAGGCTTGGGAAATACCCATAGTAGAGCATAGGCATAAATCATCCTTGACCAGTGCTTGTCCAGCCTCTTGTTGAACACCTCCAATGATGGAGATCCCACAACTTCCATAGGCAGTCTATTCATAGATTTCATAGACATTTGGGCTGGAAGGGACCCCGAAGGATCGAGTCCAGCCCCCTGCCCCAGGGGCAGGAAGTCAACAGGGATCATACGGTGAGGAAGTTTTTCCTGATACCCAGTCTAAACCTACTTTCAAGCCATTGGTCCACATTCTATTCTCTGCAGCAAGAGAAAAAACGTGTTTTCCCCCTGCTTCATGGCAGCTCTTGAAGTATTTGAAGACTGCTAACATGTCCCCTCTTAAGCACCTTTTCCACAAGCTGAATGTGCCTATTTTCTTCATCCTCTTCTCATATGACTCGCTTTCCAAGTCCTTTATCGTTTTCGTTGCCCACCTCTGGATCCTCCCAAATTTCTCCACATCCTTTTTAAAATGAAGAGCCCAAAATTGCACACAATACTCCAGATGAGGCCTAACTAGTGCTGAATAAAGAGGCAATGTCACATCCAATGTCTTGTACCTAATGCTTCTATTGATGCAGCATAAAACAACATTCATCTTTTGTGCAGCTACATCACACTGCAGACTCATATTGCATTTGTGATCTACCAAAAGTCCTAGATCCTTCTCTGTAGTGCTGCCATCCAGCCAGGTGTCACCCATTTTGTATTTATGTTTTTTTATTATTCTTCCTAAGCTGTAGCACATGGCATTTGTAAGCACTGAACTGCTTCCTGTAAGTTTCAGACCAGCTTTCCAATCTGTCAAGATCCTTCAGAATTGCACTCCTGTTCTTCAACATGTACACAATCCTTTCGAGTTTTGTCATCTGCAGTTTTGTTCAAGAAGCTTTCTATTCCAGCATCCAGATCATTAGTAAACACACTGAACAGTACCAGGGCCCAAGGGGACTCTGTTTGAAACCTCCAGCCATTTGGACATGATGCATTTGCAATAATAACCCTTTCCTTGCAGATATCAAGTCAGTTGTCTATGTACCTTATTGAAATTTTGTCCATTTGCCACATTTCTCTAATTTGTTTATAAGATGGTTATGTGGGACGTTGTTAAATACCTTGATGAAGTCCAGATGCACTATATTCACTTGATACAAAAGGGCTGAATTATGCCCGGAGAAGGGGACCCCCTGGGCTCTGCTTCCAATGCTGTTTATGCCCTTCATCCGAAAAACTATTCAAAGCAAAATAAATAAGTAGTCCTAGGAGAGTGACCTCCTTATCGGGCTACTAGCAGACTCCTCCTTGCATGCTTCTTTCCTGGTTCCATGACTAAGGTGTTCCTTTCCGCCCAGGAGCCTAACTATGACAGGAAGGGTATAGAGTGCCCTCAGCCCAGCTTCACCATTAGCCTACTGCTGAGGGAAATCTTCTTGGAGGTGAAAACTATGGGTTTGAACCCATAGCTCCTCTAGGCTGAGGAGTTAGCATGCACTTCTTCAGGTCTCACCACTCAGATATCATGAAAAAAGTGGGGACAACCAGCCATTCCTATAAATGGGAGTGAGAATGGCCTCAAGCCTGTGGGGGCCGAGGGGGATCTGGGAAAGGGTCGACTGGGTTGTGGCCACAAACCCAGCACATACAGATGGGTACTTTCGACCGCTGGAGTAGAATTAGGCACAAACGCATACTGGTTCAAACAAAGATGGCTTTACTTACACTGTTGAGATGTACAGCGTAGGAAGAAAGTTAATTTCAAACTTCAGTTTCAGTTTAACCAAGGAGCTCTGATAAGACGAGATATCTTTCTAACGGGTCTGAACACAAGCATGCAGGACACGGGGGTACGTCGGGACGGTCGGCAATGGGGAGTCGTCAGCGGTTGATCAGTCTGCCACGTTCACTCCGAGATGGGCGCGGAGCTCTCCAACTTGGGCAGAAACTGCTCCAACCTTTTATACGGCTAGCGAGCCAATTGCTAGTCGCCACGTAGGAATAATTTAGAACCGGCCAATAGTAATGTGTGAATTTGCATATGAGTGGCGGGAACCTTTCCACGCCGGGGTTTTCCACCATGCCGAGAAATTCCCTCATACAAAATCTCACCGTGCCTTGTGCTAGAAAATTCCACTGTGCCGAGGCACTCAACCACTAGGCTCTGACAAAGTCAAAACAAGAGCCAAGAATTATTCTAGCCTTACAGCCAGACAGTGCCCTCATCTCCCCTGCTTTTAGCCTTAGAATGTTATAGGGTGTTCCTGGAGCTTCAAATATAGTGCCTTGCAATTGTATGCGTTTGAAGTGCCAATTTGGGGGGATCCTTGGGTCAGTGGTGGCTTATGAACACAGGAAACTTGACTCCAAGGCCCAGGAAGCACTTTCCAGTCCTGTGTTCCTAGAAAGACAAATCAATAATCAAGTTCTGGAAAAGGACTAGCTCCTTTTAAGCTAGTTTATATTTCCTTTTCCATCTGCATTTTCACCTTAGCAAGTGCTTGCAGTATCAGTTTACAGGATTACAATATTATCACACGTTAGGAGGCACACTAAGCCTGGTTTTTCTGTGCGTGGGTGGGGGGAGGAGGGGAGCTAAGCATTGTTATAGCAAGATTTAGGAATTAGAGATGGATGTGCCCAGCAAAGCTAAATTAACCCAAATTCTGTGATTATGCAGAAGAGATTCAGCATAAGGATGTCATTTCACAAGTGATACCCTGCAGTTTTCTGCTGGCTAGAGTTCATGAGGTGGCACGATAATATAGTAGACCAGGGCAAGCATTTGACTGGAAACATTAAATACCTTAAAAGGGTGAATGGTCAAGGTTTTCCTGGAAATTAAAAATGTGCATATGCAATCTCCATAGAAGAAGAAAAGGATAGAGCTATTGTTTAAACATATCATTAGGGCAGCATTTTAACCAAACCAGAGACAGTAATGAGCTCTCTGGGATGCTGAGGAATCTGAGCTGCAGGGCTTCTATTTTGTGTGCCAGTGGTGAATGAGGAACAGCTACCACCAGCACAACCTGGGAGACGCCTCCATTCTAAAAGCCCCTCTAACTTTCTCTAAAACAAAAGTCCTAGCTGGATTTACTTTAATCACTCTTTGTCTTCTTCCAAGGACATCTTCTGGGGCCAGTTTCAACAGAAGTGGTTGGGCCACATTCTCAGTATGCCAGCAGAATAAAAAATGAGAAGCCTACCCAAGCCCCAGGGGTTGAGTACAGGAAAAGACCCACCACTTTCCAGCTGGTAAAGAGAAAAACTGCTCAACTATAGCAAGCAGAGACAACCTGAGAAACATGTGGCACAAGTGACATGGGCAGCCTCTCTGTATGACACGGGGCAGATTGGCGAGAGGACAGGCAGCACAGCAGCAAACAAGGCAGGAAGCAGGAAATAAAGCAGATCTTGCAGAGAAAGGGATCAGAGTGGCACTCAGGGCACTTGGGCATGCTTGTCACTTTGGGCAGACCTAGGAATTAGAAAAGGGAAGTGTGAGGGGTGCCACATGGAAGGTTTCAGTGTATCCCCTGCCTCCTTCCCAAGGCAAATTACCCCACAGCAGCTGCTGCCAGGGAATTTCTGGAGTCTTTGAAGCAAATAAGATTGCTCTTGGCACCTCTTCCCCTTCAGTGCAGAGTGCACCTTCCCTCCCCTCCCATTCCCCTCTCACCTTCTTCAGCAACGGTTGCCTCTGGGTGCAAGAATCAAGGACTCGCCCGCTGCTGCCAGGGGCAGGGGAGCCCCAGGGTTGTTCCTGCCCTGCTTCAGTAACCAGCAGCATGGGGTACCAGGCTTGGTGGCAGTGGCAAGTACATCCTCCCGTCCAGCATCTGCGACCAGATTACAAGAGACACCTGGGGGTGGGCAAGAAGCAGAAGTACCCAGAAGCCCATTGCTGCTGCTGTCTCCAGCTGCCCTAGGAAGAAAGGGAAGCCCCAGGACTGCTTCTTCTCTGTGCCAGCCGGGAGATGCAGGGAGCAGCTGCAGGGAGTACCAGGTCAGTGGAAGTGGCACTGAGTAGGTCGTGCTACCACCCACTCCACCACATTTTCCCCACTGGCCTGGGGGCTCCAGCTGTGGGGAACAGCTGTGCAGAGTGCCAGGCAAGGTTGGGGATGGCAGCATCAGTGGGTGATCCCACCCCCCCTTCCTGCTCCCTGCCTTCTCCCCCAGGTGTCCCCCACAATCTGGGAGCAAGCATTGGGAGAGGAACATGATGGAGGGGAAGGGAGCAGAAATCCAACCTTATCCCTTCCCCCTATCCAACACGCCATGCAGCTGCTTCCCACAGCTCCTGCTTGGAACAGGACAGAAGCAGTCCTGGCGCTTCCCCCATACCTGGGTCAGCTGGTAACAGCAATAGCAGTGACGAGCCCCCTTCCTTACCTGCTCCCCTTCTGGTCTCCTCAGCTGTCCCACTCCAGCCCAGGGCTCCAGCCATACTCTGAACACCTCACGGGACCCAGGCATCAAAGGCCATGGGAAAATGGAGCTCCCAGAATATGACCTTCACTGTAGAAGGGGGCTGCAACAACACCACTGTACATCCTATCTCTGGATCTGTCCCTGCTTCCACTGACCTAGAAGCTCTGGCTCTGGCAGTTCAGAACTACACAGGCCAAAATGCTAAATAGACCAGATGTCTATAGATTCAAAATCTGAATAGGCTGGGAATTTGCCAGTGTACATCTATCCCATGCCACTGGGGTGCCACTTTATTCTGCAGGCACAGGCCTTTTAGAGGACATCACGGAAATCCTTTCAAAGGGTGCCAGTGCCATATTCTTTGTCTTTGGGAACTATAACTACCCAGTGGTGCAGCTCCTCCTTCCTGCTGGTTGAAACATCTGCAAAGTCAGTCAGTAGGACTGTGCAAAGTGGCTAGTATTTGCTTCAGATTCAAATGATTCAGGGGACAGTGATTTGATATGGTGATTCGAATCACTATCCTGAATCAGTTGGGCTGCTGCCGAATCTCTGAATTACCCGCCTGCCCCAATTCCCAGCACTTTGAAAAAAAAAGCCCCAACTCACCAGGTGCTGCTGAGCGGAGGGCAATCCTCGCTGCCCCTCACTGCTTGGGGGGGGCTCTGCATGAGATCCCTGACTCCCTCCCTGCTCCCCCAGTGTCCCCTCACCATGGCTGCCCTGCCTGCCCCTGCTCTGGCCCTTTAAGAAAAAAAAATTTTAAAATCCCAGACTCACCATTCCTGCCCGGTGGGGGGCAATCCCCAATGCTCCCCGCTGCCCTGCACCACCTGGGGGCTCCCCCGTGACCCCCTGAAGCCCCGAGGCCACTGCTAGAGCTGGTGAGTCCTAGGGTTTTTCTCTTTTTTTTTTTTTCTTAAAGGGCCGGAGCCACAGCAGGTGGGGCAGCCATGAGGGGACTGGGGGAGCAAGGGGGGGGGTCAGGGGTCTCATGCAGAGCCTCCCACGTAGCATAGGGCACTGGGGAGCAGCAGGCATCACTCCCCCGCCTGGCAGCACCCGGTGAGTAGGGGTTTTTTTTTAAAGCACCAGGAGCTGGGCCAGGTGGGGTAGCCATGGGGGGGTTGGGAGAGCAGGTGGGGATTGGGAGGGCTGGGGGAGCAGTCAGGGGTTGGGGCCTGGCAGGAGTCTCTCAATGGTCCCATCTCCCCTCCTCCAGCCCCCCTCACCTGACCCCTACTAACCAGCTCGGAGTCAGGGTGCAGCTCCCCACTGCAGCCACTGGGACTGCCCGAATCATCAAAGCTCTCCAAATCTTTGGAAAAGATTTGGAGAGCTTCGAATCAATTCGGACCTTTTAATTGGTCCCCTGATTTGATTCGGATTCGGAGATTCGGCCACTGAATCAGGCCGATCTCCTCCAAATCGAATCAGCACCTGAAGCTTTGCACAGCCCTATTAGGCAGTGTTCTCAGGCCCTCTAGTACATCTCCTTAGTCACAGAGTGAGACTGCTCAACATCTCCCCTGACTTCTCAGGTCCCTCTCCTTTCATGCCATGTCCAGGAGTGATCACTCTGTTTATGCCAGTGGTTCCCAACCTTTTTGAACCCAAAACTTTTGTGAATTGAGTGGCACCCTATTTCAAAACCAAATTTATATATTACTGAGCTTGCCTCCCTGCAGAGTGGGGATGGCAGATCATCCAGGCAGGGACAAGCCTGAGCCTGCATTTTTCTACTTAGTTTATCTCCTTATCTCTCAACACCTCATTTATTTTCCTCATCCCTCATAGCACCCTTCAAAAGATCTGGTGGCATCCTAGGGTGTACTGGCACCTTGGTTGTGAATCACTAGTTTATACATTAGAAATAAGAAGACCTTAAATAAGATTTTTCCTCCTTGCTACCTCCCTAAGCACTCCCCTTTTGCTGCTGAGTGTCACTGCTGGTTCCTAATTAACCAATTAACCACAGAAAAACAGGGAAAATGACCACACCCAAGGGAAGGGAAGAAGCCTCCCCCCTACACCCAACATCTCCTTCCATGAAAAATATGTAAGGGACAGACATCAGTGGCCTAAAAACATAACTGCACAGAGGAGTGCTCTGAGTGGTCTTGCTTTGCTGTCTGCACTGATAGCATTATTTGGAGTTGCTTTGATGATCCAAGAAAAGTCTGAAGCCAGACATCTCAAATTGCTCAAGATTTCATTGCAAGCCTGAAAATCAAACACCTGTGGGTCTGGAGGCAGGAACCTCATGTTTCCCTAACATGAAACAAAGCATAATAAACACGAGATTCTGCAAAGTGAGGGACAGCTTAGCCATGGCAGCACCTCAGAAGCGCTTCTGCTGCGAAGTAGGACAACTGAGACTTTCCAATTTGTTTGAAGCCTGCTTTCAGTATGTTAGGCAGAAGTTTTACAGGAAACCTTCAGGATAATCCTGATCTCACCTTCCACTTAGTTAAACCAGTGGCACAAGTCCTGATTTGCCAGTGCTGAGCACATTTTTACATATGTCAAGTTTACTCAGTAGCATTAAATAGGTTTTTGTAGAAGTGGCCATTGGAAATGGGGTTTCCTATATGGGGGAGGGGGGCTGCTCTGCTTACAAGGGTCATGTCCTGCCCAGGGGCACTCTACCAGTGGATCAAAACATTGGACCATGCACAGAGTTAAAAAATCTGATGATCTATCTCTGCAACTAATGTTATATAAAATGACTCCTTTGGCCATTCGGCAAATGGTGGAACAGGGGGATTGCCTCTCCTGCTCTTTCCTACAGTGGAAAAAATGTGTAAAAACTTGCAAAAATGTGCTCAGCACTTTAAACAGTCAGACCCACTGAGTGTTCTGGTCAAAGCCCAGTCAGATAATCAAATCAAATCAAGTCAATCAGTGCAAAGTGGAAATTAGAAGATTTCAATCAGAAGAGTAAAGTTTGGGAGTGCTTTTTCAAGGGACGTGATGGGGGCAAAAATTATGAATGGCTAAACCAGCTACATTTACAGAAGGCTTAGTCTGGTAGGATCAGGAGCTCTTGGTTCAGCAATCAGTGCATGTGCCCTGTGGAGTTATGCATTTGCAATTTCCGCGATGGGGGATAGTGATAGCTCTTGCAGTGCCGTAGGTGTTGGGCAGTCCCCTGCTTCAGGGCTTCTTCTAGTTGCCAACAGGAACCAGGAACGATTTTTTGTCCCACTTGCAAATGTTTCCACTTTCCAGGGGAAGAAGCAATGGCCTCCTCTGAAGTACTGGGGCACAGGCCTCTGCCATAGCTAATAGGTTTTTGACTAGAGCGCACTGATGTTCCTGCCAGTGCTTAGAAAACTCAGTGATTCCTGTCTAAAGGTTCTTGCTGTTCTACTCAGGGTCATACTGATAACCAAATTTGGAGTCAGGAAGGATTTTTTCCCCAAAGTCAGTTTGACCAAGAAGGTGGGCTTTTTACTTTCCAATGTAGCATGCAGTATTCTCCTCTTCCTGGGATCCTCTGAGCATATATTAACCAACTGCTTCTCTGTCATAACAGTGATAGGGCACTGACAGTGGGTGCCCTATGGCTTATTTTACAGTGTTCTTGTTGTTTCAGACATCATGTGTGAGGGCTTGACAGAGTCATTTTGAAGGTTCCTTGGATAAATGGTTGCCTTCAAGTGCACTGGACTAGACTTGGCACTCCAAGAAATCCCTTGCAGTCCTGTGTTCCTCTCTACACCCCTGAGTTTGCTTATGATTCTAAATCAATATACAGCATGCATTTGCCTTTTTTCTTTTTTCTTTGTGTATAAGCAAACCAACATTGGCTGAAAGGGAAGGGCCGATCATTATATTGTCCTTCTGTTTACCTAGTCTCACCTTTATTTAACTATGCTGCACAGAATTTTCTGTAAATTAGGATATTTGCAGTGGGGTCAACTTTTGCAGATTTATTGGGTGTCTTGTGATTTTTTTGGCAGGTGCAGGGGCCGCAGGAGAGGATTCTTAAAACTCCAGCTCCTGTGGTCTTATAACCATAGAATCAGAGCTTTCATTTTTTTTAATGCAAGTTGCCAGCCTTCTTGGTTGTGAGAAAACCTGAAAAATATTAACTGTAAGAGCTCAAAAAACTGAAGGCAAGTAAAAACAGCTTCACACATACTATTTTTGAAAACTTACTGGCTTGGAGAAGAGTTGAGGGTGAGGGTTCTGGAGTAAGGCTTGACAGCTGCCTGGGCTCTGGGGTTGCTTCTCATGACACCTGCAGGGATTCACTGCTCTTAGAATCATAGAAAGTTAAGGTTGGAAGGGACATCAAGAGGTCATCGAGTCCAACTCCAGGCTCAAAGCAGGACCATCTCCAACTAGATCATCCCAGCCAAAGCTTTGTCTAGTTGGGTTTTGAAAACCTCTGCAGATGGAGTTTCCACAACCTCTCTGGATAAACCTCTTCCAGTGTTTTACTACCCCACTAGTGAGAAAATTCTTCCTAATATCTAACCTAAACTTCTCTTGCTGCAATTTGAGACCATTGCTCCTTGTTCTGTCATCTGCCACCACTGAAAACAGTCTCACTCCAAGCTCTTGAACCAAGACAGGCCAGTACTTCATTCCACAGAGCTAGAGAAGGCAACCTAGATCTGGAAGAAATTATCTGTTTTCATTTTTTTTAATTAAAATTCCAGTTAAGGACTATTTTGTAGTTATCCCTATTTGTAAATATGAGGAGCCTGAAGTAGTAGCAGTACCAACTTGAGAACTAAATGCTACTTCACCTATTAGTTAGCTAAGTGAACTTAGACCCCTAACTGCAATCCTATTCTACTCTGTGTGAACAGGTTACATGAATGCATCTGTTTTGTAATATGTTGTCATCTTTAGGCTTAGGACTAAGGGTATTGTTACCTGTCACCCTTGGCACATATTAAATGCTCTTAAAATGCAAGTTTCCACTCATTAAAGCAGGAAAAGATGTGTCAAGTAGGGCTGTGCAAAATTTCACTGGCCATTTCGTTTCAAGACTGTTTCAACTCATTTTGAGGTCAAAACAGCAAAATCGAACTGAAACAAAGGCCATTGAAATATCCTTGAAACAAAACGAGGCTAGCTGAAACATTTTGAAAGTTGAAACATTATGACCATAGTGCTGGGGATGGGAAGTCAGTCCAACTGGGCTGACTTCCCATCCTGGCGCAAAATCCGGCATGGGATGGGGAGGCAGCCCACCTGGGCTGCCTCCCACCCCTGGCGTGATCTAGCACAGGGGATGGAAAGTCAGTCCAGCAAAATGTCGAAACAGCATTGAAACAGCCTTTCTGTTTTGACGGAACAGAACAGCTGTTTCGAATCTAAATTAAATTTGAAACGGAGTGCTGTTCTGTGGAACTGTCGAAACTCAAGATGAAACAGAACAGTGCTGTTTCGCACAGCCCTAGTGTTAATTGTGCTCAGACCATTGCAAAGTTATGACACTTCAGGCCAGGAGTATCTCTGGCCTCATGTTACACAGCATGTGCTGGGCTAATGTTAGTCTGCTCCATGGAGATAAAATGAGCAATTTGCAGTCCTCCAGCATCCCAGGATGCACACCTCCAACCTTCACTCCCATTCCATGGACAATCTATCTACCCTCCTGAACAGTACTGCCCAGAGGGTGGTGCTGCTCAGGGACAGGCG
>NW_005841841.1:2904294-2940848 GCF_000455745.1 Alligator sinensis | reverse complement strand
GGCCTACCACAGTGGGTCCCCTGCCCCACCCCCCCAGCCACAAGTTGAGCAGACAAATGGTGGTGCAGCCACCCCACCACTCCATGCTCCCACTGCATCAAATCTCCACTCTCAGCAGCTGTGGCTCCACACTTATGGGGAAAGCTGGATTCCTATGGAGCATGGAGCTGCTGGCAGGGGGGTTGGAGCATAGAGCATGCTTCTCTCCCTCCCAGTGTCCCTGCCCCACCCCCCCAGCCACAAGTTGAGCAGACAAATGGTGGTGCAGCCACCCCACCACTCCATGCTCCCACTGCATCAAATCTCCACTCTCAGCAGCTGTGGCTCCACACTTATGGGGAAAGCTGGATTCCTATGGAGCATGGAGCTGCTGGCAGGGGGGTTGGAGCATAGAGCATGCTTCTCTCCCTCCCAGTGTGAATCAAGCTTCCCCCATGAGCATGGACTGGGCAGGAAGGGGTGTTGTTGCCGCAGGAGCATGAAGCTAAGGGGCAGCCATGCTGCAGTTTGCATGTTTGGGGCTGCTGTGCTTCTTAGGGAACTTGCCCATGGCTGGGGACAGCAGCTCCAGCAGACAGATGGCAGCACAGCTGGGCAGGGACTGCAAGAGAACTGTTTAATGGTTGTTCTCTCACAGTTAATAGCGAGAGAGAGGGAGATTCTCAGCTGTTCTTCATAGTTAATAGCCCTGTGCCCCCTTTAGTTCTCCCCCAGCATAGGTAAGCCCTGCCTCCTCCCCGCCAGCTTCCCAGCACTGGAAATCAAACCTAGGCCTCCTGACTCCCCATTCCTCTAACCCATCCATCCAAGACCAGGGATAGAACCCAAGTGTCCTGGCTCCTAGCCACACACCTGTTCATAAGCCCTCTAACAACAAGTCAGAGCTGTGCAAGTAAGAGATGGTATTAAGCCTTAACTTGTGATTGCTCTGAACACATTCTAACTCTAATAAGGCATAACGGTCCATAGATTTAGCATGTGCAAATTGTAATGTGTAACAACACCCTAAGTCACAAAAAAGCAACAAAGAGAAGAAGGATATCTCAAACCTATTTTAACCACCTTTGCAGCAGCAGGACATTGGCTGCCATGGTCCCTCTGGTTTACCTGTGGCAGGTTAGGGTGTTGGTCGTGTCAGAGTTGACTGTATAGTTTTACTAGTGTGCTAGACAATAGGTTTGGATAGGAATGATCCTACCTCAGGCAGAGGATTGCACTAGATGATCCGTGGAAGTCCCTTCTAGCCCTACTGCTCTATGATTTTATGATTCTATGACCCATCTACCTTTTATATTAACAGTTTGCCAGGGACTTGAACAGGGTGGAACAGGATCACACCTAGGTACCTAATTGGTGGAGTAGGATCTAGCCATGAGTCTGATATGAGAGAGAGAGAGCTGGTAAATATATGCAAGAGTCTGCTGCTAAGTGCCCCAGGTGAGAGGGAAACAGAGTTGTTCAAGTGATACTGTGCTGCTGGATCAACTCCTATCACTGCCACAGTTGGATGAAATAAGCTTGGATGGGGCTTTTTTGGAAAGAATGGGTAGGCTGGCCAGAAGAAAATAAAATTGCACTGCCCTGTGACTCCCATGGTGTGCTGATTTAAACAGCTTAGAGCACAAGCAAGACGACTCAGACCCAGTGAGTCACAGTACAAACCCTGTTTTTTAAAGGCAGGATCGCTGCTCCATCAGTCAGATACAGACGAGCCACTCTAATTTGGCACCCTGTTGTTTCCCAGCTGCTCCCATGTCCAATCTCTGAGGGTGGAGGTCTGAGCAGTGTGCCTGTGAAAGCAGAGCACAACCACAGAATCAAGATGCCAGAGGAGGAATAGGCTGCCTCACTGAAGAGTGTTTCATATGTAAAAAATCAAAATAAAAGTGTTGGCACTAAAATTTCTGTCAGAGGTGTTTCCTAAATATTACAGAGCACTTAAGGACTCTCCTGTTAGTACAAAAGAAAGCATGTTTATGAGAATTCCAGCTTCCTGCAGCAAATAAATGTTTTTCCCTCCTCAGTCTGGGCACCCTAATTACACAATGATGAGAGTAATCACCAAATGATTCCTATTACTTAGCATGTACATATTTTTCAACCATTGATTTCAAATGGCTTTGCAAAGATTAGTGAGTATCTTTACCACCCAGCTGACAGATGGAAGGGAAATGAGGGACCAGGACATTAAAAGCAACTTGCTTAGAATCACACAGCATATCAATGGCAGAGCGAGGACCACAACATAATTTTTCTACCTTGTACTGTTTCTTGCCCTTTGGACCATGCAGCTGGGAGAACATTTTTTTCCAGAAAGCTCAAGAATAAAGTCATACTGTGTCCTCCATTGATTTCAGTGAAGAGCTTTGGCTAAAAGAGGAGAATGGCACCCTTTTTTTATCTGGTAAAGTGAAGGACTGAGAGCAGACCATGCACCTTTAGTTTCATAGATTTCATAGACATTAGGGCTGGAAGGGACCTCGCAAGATCATTGGGTCCAACCCCCTGGCCAAGGGGCAGGAAGTCAGCTGGGTTCAAAGGATCCCAGCAAGATAAGCAACCAAACATTTCTTGAGTAGGTGCTTGCACCCTGAGTCTATTCCAGACCCTGGGGACTCAAACAATAAAGAAGTTTTTCCTTATGTCCAACCTAAAACGGTCTTCCAGGAGTTTGTGACCGTTTGACCTTGTCTTCCCTTGGGGTGTCCTGGTGAACAGATGTTCTCCCACTTCCTGATGCACCCCCCTTACGTACTCATAGGCTGCCACCAAGTCACTCCTGAGCCTACGTTTCTCCAGGCTGAAGAGTCCCATGGCTCTCAGCCTGTCTTCATAAGGCCTGCTCTCTTGCCCTCTGATCATGCATGTAGCTCTCCTCTGGACTCTTACAAGCTTCTCCACATCCTTTCTGAATTGCAGAGCCCAGAATTGGATGCAGTACTCCAGCTGCAGCCTCACCAAGGCCAAATACAGTGGGAGGATGACTTCCTGGGTTTTGCTTGAGATCGGTAGATGAAAGCCAGAGTTTTGTTTGCTTTGAAGCGACCACTCATCATGGACTCCTTGTGGTGGGCCAATAGGCAGTGCTCCTGCACTGAGCCACCCACCTCACTGTGCCCGACCACCTTCCAGGCTCCGAGTGCCTCCCTGGGGGCGCCTCACATCTGGCCGACCCCCTTCCTGAAGCACACCCGCCAGCCTGGGAGTACAGCTGCCACCACCCAGGGATGGCCTTGATTCTGGCTCTGCGCCCCCTGGGAAACACAGGCCTAGTAGCCCTCAAGGGTACTTGAATCATTTCAAGAACTTGGGGTGCTTCCCTCAGTCAGAAGCACAAGTAGTGATCTCCCTTAGTAAGCCAAACCAAGGGGACCCCAAGGCATAATCTAGACCCACTCCCAATAAGTCTCCCACACTAGGTACAATGGAGAACTTTATTGGTTACAAGGAGTAGGGTTGGAATAGGGTACAGAATTGAGTAGTATCAGAGAAATCCCATAGAGCAAACAGGGTGGCTGGAGTAGCCTTTGATCACGCATCTGAGTTACTGCAAGCTATATATCTAGTTAGGTTTCAGGTAGCTTACTCACAAGTATCATCCAGAGGCAGGTAGAGATTTCCTCTGGAGGCAGGCAGTTCTTTGATCATGACTTTTGAGAGAGAGAGCAAGTTTCAGATGGTCCAACTCCTCTCTCTCTCTGAGTTTTCCTCATGGCTGCTGCTCCTTCCTCCTGGGCAGTCCTTAACTTATATAGCCCTTATGACCTCATGTACCTGGTCCAATGGAGGCCAGCACCTGTTGGCTATCAGCCAACCAATTTGAAATGCATCACTAGTTGCTGGGCAGACTGGCGTCTGTAGCCCACCAGGGTGCCCAAGTCCCTCACCCAGGTATGTGATGCCAGTCACGTAGGCACGGGGGAGCAGGTTTCCCCCCTCTCTCGGGAATATATGCAGCTCAGGTTACCTAAAGAGATAGGGTAAGGTGTGTATCCTCTGCAGGGCCCATCCTAACCAAATTGTCACAGAACAGATTTTTGGGGGAGAAACGGAGATGGCCTTCTGCCACACTCCCCTCCCTGTTAGATCATGGCCTCTCAGGGCCTTGACAACTAGCCTCCTGAGCTTGTGAAAGTCAGCTTTCCTAAAGTCCAGGACTTCTGCATTGCCAACTGACTTGCCAGCTTTGCAATGGATAGTGAAAGCAATCAACTCATGGTCACTATCTCCCAGCTTCCTGTCAATCCTTAGGTCACCAACTACATCATCTTCTTTGGCCGGTACCAGGTCCAGCAGCATCTTACCTCTTGTTGGCCTGAAAACTTCTTGAGACAGGTAGAGCTCATCCATGCATGTGAGGAAGCTTTGCGATCAATCGGATTTGGCTGAGTGCTCTTCCCATGAGATGTCAGGGTAGTTGAAGTCTCCTACGATAACATGCACCAAGAACATGCAGCCTCAGCCAGTTCACTAGTGAATTTGTGGTCAACCTCTAGCTCCTGATTTGGAGGTCTGTAGTAGACGCCTATCATTATATCCCCCTTCACCACGTTCCCCTCATATTCTAACCTAGAGGGTCTCAAGTTGCGCCCCTTGGGTGGCAATCTCTGCTTGTAGGGAAGTGCTCCTTCACATAGAGAGCTACACCCCCTACCCTTTATTTCAACACAGTCTCTCCTGTACAAGATATAGCCATCTATACCTGTGGTCCAGTCATAGGTGGAGTCCCACCAGGTCTCCATTATCCCTATGAGATCATAGTCATTTCTGTTTAGCAAAAGGGCCAGTTCCTCCTGTTTGTTTCCCAGGCTCCTGGCATTTGTGTATGGGCAAGTGAGTCTGCCATTGGAGGTCCTAGGCTTCCCTGCACTCCTAGAAAAGCCCCATCCCTGGGCTGGGATAGGAGTGGGTTCCCTTGAGCAGCCTGACCTGCTGATTTTGTGGTTGACACTTGGTGGGCTTGCACTGGTGGTTTTTCCCCATCCGCCAGTGAACTTAGTTTAAAGCCCGGTCAAGCAGGTCAGCCATTGTGGCTGAGAACAGCTTCTTCCCCAGTGGAGTGAGGTGGAGGCTGTCCCTTCCCAACAAACCGCTGCCTCTCTCTCTGAAGTGCAGACCTTGGTTGTAGAAGCCACAGCCTTCACAGTGGCACCAGTGCCACAGTCTTCTGTTCGCTATTTCAATTCGTCTCTCCCTCCTTAGCCCGTGACCCATAACCAGAAGGATTGAGGAGAAAACCACCTGTACCCCCAACTCTTTGAGCCCCATTCTCATTCATAACCTGGCTGGGATTGCTCCAAACTGTGTCATTTGTGCCCACATGGATTAGGAGAATGGGGTAGTCGTCAGAGGGCCAGATATGTTTTGGGATCCTTTCAGCTACATCCTGAATATGGGCCCCTGGGAGACAGTAGACCTCATGGGCTAAGGGGTCAGGGCTACAGATCGCTCCCTCTGCCCCCTCAAGAGGGAGTCTCCCATGACAACCACTCTGCGTTTCTTCTTAGGGATGGTAGCTGATAGCGTTTCTTCCTCAAGTACAGGAGCTGGCAAGTCTGCTGGCTCTACTGGTGCTGTGAGGGGTTCATACCTGTTGTGAAGATCCAGGGGGGAGGTGACCCTAGTGCAGCGAGCCTTTGGGCCAGAAACAACCTTCCTCCAAGGGACCTCTGTCTGGACAATATGGGAGCTCCTCTTGTCCAACCTTGTCCTAGCAGCCAACCTAGCTCAGAGGAGGTGGCTAATGATGACTACAATGGTGGGTGTTTTCTGGGGACGTACTCTGCCACCTTGCTCTGGACTTAATACCACTGACTTCAGTAGGATTGCTGATGGAGTGAGGGTATTGAAATCCGAGACTACTAGATTTTTGTTTTGTAAGAGATTGAATTATGTGCCAAAAAATAAAAGAACTAAGGACTTGCTAACATTTGCAAGTTGTCTTGCCTAAAGGTAGAGTGTGATTTTAAGGTACATTGGCTAAGATACAATAACTAGTCCCAGTTAAATTCATGTGTGAACACTGATTCCAGAATAAGCGTGTTCTTCAGGAATAGCTATTCTGGATCACTCCAAAACAACTCTTCTGGAACAGCTGTTTGTGAACAACTCCATGGGTAGACAAGTCATAACTGCTATTTGTCTGCCAAATAGCAGTTGTCTTACACTCAGTCTTTCATATTTTATAGTTTGTACATCTTGCAAAATTAATTTAACTTGATAATGCTTTCAACTAAGGACACAGCAGAAATGCATGGTTGTTGTTGTGAGGGTAAGTGTTGCAGTACTGATGAAATGGGATTGGCGTGAAAGGCTGTAAGAAAGGGTAGAGGCTTGAGATAATCTTCCTAGACCCAGAACCTTCCACTCCATTTCATTCTGTTCAGGATCTTATATGGCCCTTATCTCAGTAGTATCCTGAGTAGATTCCAATAATGTATCAATTAACACCTATCACATGCTCTTTTTCTTCCAAAGGAGAAAATGATGTGAGATTTTGCTATTTTAAAAATACAGATTTTTTTTTTTTATCTGTTGGGCTATGCGATTTTTTTTCAATAATATAAGGCTCCTCTTGAAAGGCCGCTTGCTCTTGATAGGCCTAAGTGGTTCTTCATTACCATGAGAGTTTGTCTTGTATTCCTGAGCTGGCCCCTAAAAGCTGTCTTCTGCCAGGTCAGCTTTGCCTTTGCAGTGGACAGTTCATGCAGTGGATTTGTTAATGAACAGCAGAGCTATCAACCATAGCCATCGTTCAGAAAGTTTAGGGTGATATTTCAGGAATCTGTGACAGAAACTATTGAGTTCCTTGACAATAAGGACTGATATTTTAGACTTGACTCCATATATTGTATGAGAAGCAAAAATTCTGAGTAGAACACTCATTTGGTATGCTCATCGTAGCCCATATTGTTGCAGAGACCTGCTCATGAATGCTGTGTTAGCTAGACTGCCTTCATGGCTGACAGCTTCATCCCAGGTGGAAAGTGGTGAAGGTGTGTACAAATGAAGCCAGGTCATCACCCATCAGAATAGGATGGAGACTCCTAGCCAGATGGAAATGATACAACATGTTGCTAAATTGTTGGCCAACTCTAGGCTGGGATATTGGCTTTCTAGGAAGCTACTTGGCTGTCTCTCTGAATCAAGATTCAATAATGCCAGAAGACAAGCTCACTAGGGAAAATGAAAGCAGAAAATGGCATAGTGAACAGCAACTCAATATTACTATCATTTTTACCATATGTTTGAATATTCATTATATTCTATCAGTCATTTTTATATTATTCCAAAGGCTCTTTGTGCTGTATTAGGATAAGAGGATTTTTAAGGTGATCATTTCATAGAAGAGTGGTCCAAACAAGCCTTCCCCAGGCTAACAACACATGAAGTTTTGGACTACGCAAAACACAATTAGCAAGAGAAATTGATAAGCTCAGGCATTCTAAATGACTCTCAGCAGACCACAAGTTTGCGATATCATCTGCTACAACTGGGTGGTACAGCTCAGAATTAATGTAGGGAACACATGCTATGTAAATGCTTAATAATGCACCCTGCCAATAGTCCCCAATTAGAAGGAAAAGTTTCCATTGTTTTGCAAAATATTCAGCGTTTCTCCATAATTTTCCTCTAGAGAGTTTTCCTGGCTGGGGGGGAAACCCTGAATCCAACAGACAGCACAAGTCATCAGTAATGCACAGGGTTTGTGAGGAGACAGAATCAGCCAGGCCATGAAGCAACCCCAGAATGTCTCCCAGAACATCTCCGTATATATGATGCACAATTACAGTGGCCCCAGGAACTGCTGGGTCTCCCTTTGGTGGGGGATTGGGGTTTAGGGACCAGTTGAGATCTAGTAGTTCAGTTCCTCTGCAAGCCACTCCTGGTCCCCAGAGAAACTAAGCACCAGATCCTGCCCAGGGAAGGGAAGTGATCCAGAGCTGCCTGTGCCTTTGGTTTGCTGTTTGTTTGGTGGGCTGTGTGTGTTCTGGGCATGTGCTCTGAGAAGCTGGGAGTGTTGCTATCTGCGTGAGTGCTGGGCCTGGGCCTGAACAGAGAAGCCTTAACAGAGGAGACTGAGAGGGGATTTAATAGCAGCCTTCAACTACCTGCAAGGGTGTTCAAAAGATGTTGGAGCTAAACTGTTCTCAGTGGTGGCAGATGACAGAACAAGGAGCAGTGGGCTCAAGTTGCAGTGAGGGAAGTTTAGGTTAGAGATTAGGAAGAATTTTCTCACTAGGAGGGTTGTAAAACACTGGAACAGGTTACCCAGGGGGGTTGTGGAATCTTCGTCCTCGGAGGTTTAAAGACCTGGCTGGACAAAGCCTTAGCTGGGATGATCTTGTTGGAGCTGGTCCTGCTTTGAGCAGGGGGTTGGACTAGAAGACCTCCTGAGGTCCTTTCCAGCCCTCATTTTCTATGATTCACCTCTGTAGCCCAAACGCATGCATACAGCAGGGTGCAGTTAATCCCCCACCTAGGCTCTGTGCACGCTGCATACCCTGTATGACAGAAAAACACTTAGGTACAGAACCTTAGTGGTCATCTTTTTCCAGGTTTGATCCAAGGCTCACTGAAGTCAAAGGAAGGATTCCCATACAGTGTAATGGGATCAGTCCTTAATCAGTCCATTTCAAAGGGATTAAAAGTGTACCTTTACTTTCTCTTCTCTTAGATGTTTTCCTTTATCCAGTTTTCAAACAGTGGCAGCTCAATGAAACCCTATCAGTGGAAACCCTCTCCTTTCTTCCATAGAGAGAACTTTGCCTTACTGACTAAAATACACTGATATTTGAGACAAGCCTTGCCTTTACAAAGCTTGTTATTTTGTAATTTTGAAACCTCACACAAGGGCAATAATTTCCCCATAAAGGAAATATACTCAGATTAAATTGCTTCAGTGCTTCTCTCTCTCTCTCCCTCTCTCTCTATCTCTCTCTCTCTCTCTCTCCAGTGCTGGTAAAAGATGCCAAATGCAAGTATTTCAAATTTGAGTCCTGTAGCAATTCCTACAGTTAGCCTAGTAGAAGCTGTAGGGTTCTGCACAACTCCCTGCCCCAGCTTTCCTTCCTTCTGGTATAGAAGTAAAGTACATTCCCATACTAAGTGTGGGGGTGGCAGTGGACTATGAAGTCCAGTAGCAACTGAACGAAGATAATTGAGAATCCAGTTCAATTTCCTTTGAAGTCAATGACAAAACACTGTTTTTCTCTTTAGGGTAAGAGGCAAAATGTCAGTTTCATTCACTGAAAGGAAGCGTCAGAAAAAGCATGGGTGATCCTGTTTTGAAAAATCCAACTTAGCTTGGCAGTTCCAAAAGTTTCAAAGCTCTAGATAAGCATGTTAACTTTTTGGTTACTATGTGATCATTTTGATGTTTTCACAACATTAATGTGAACCAGTAACCTACATTTAAAAAACCCTGTATATGCTATTTCCGGTCTTTAGAGCCATCCAGACTGCCAACCTCCCTGTGATAAGTTCATGGCCCATTTTTCATAACAGACAAGCTTCCCTATCAGAGATGCAGGAAAATGGAAAATGTAGCATTGATTTCCATGTATTCCAGCTCCATTGCTTTTGTGATGAGCATTAATATTCTCCAGGAAAGACAAAAAGGCTGCAAATGTTCTCAGTGGTTTTCATAGCAGATCAAAGAGATATTCTTTTCCCTTTTTTGCTGTATTTTTTTTTTATTTATTGACTCTTTAAGGTAAGCCCATTTTCTTTTCAAGTGGTAAAAGTGTCCCTGTAGATTCCATGATGAATCTCTTCTGTTTTAGTCCCACACACTCTATGGACTTCAAGGGATGATAGCAATTCTTCTAGCTGAGGGCCTTTACAAATCGGAAGTACTTCGTGCAAGAGCCAAAAAATCTGTATTGACTGGTAAATAGCTTTTAAAACTATGTGGATCATTCTGAAGAAACAATTTATTAGCTAAATTTTCTTTTTCTTCATATTTGCAAAGTGTTCATGAGCAGATTACGGAAGTCCCTCGTTTACTTGTTTGAAATTATTTAAGCTTATTTCTCCTCTCTGAATAGGTAGGAAACAGGGCATTGTGAATATTTCATAACTAACTGTATATTACGTGTATGATATTGATTTGCTGCATACCACACTGATGTTGTTTCTGTTGCTTGATTGGTTACCTTCTATAACTAACCAACAATGTGAATTACAGTCAAATCATTCAAAATTCACTTTCAGGAAATAGTAATATTTTATTTCAACTTTTTTCCAGATTAAGCGATATCAAAACAAATGTATATAATATATACATAAGCACTCATAGATAAGAGCTTATTGACAATAATCTGCTTCAAATCATTGTTCACACCACTTCAAAGACAAATACGCTTTCAGTGACCTTGCAGAATATACAGTTCTGTGGATGTGATTCTAAATATAAATCTCCTGAAATAAATGATGACTAGGTTCTTACAGAATGGACACAAAAGGGTAGATTAGAGAGTTTACTGCTGAAATCAAATTATAAACCAGGAAGAAAATACATAGGAAAATAGCATTTACTAGTTCCTGGGTGCATCTACACAAGACATTTACTGCTCAGTAGACTAATTAGGCATGCAGTAAACGTATGGCTACATGTGCACCCCTATGAGGCAGGAGTAAATTTAACTTACTCTGCAGCAGGATAGCATTTGTAAATAAGTAGCATTCTGCTGCAAAGTAAAAAACTCCGCAACAGCACACATGTAGATGCTGTCCCAGCAGGTTGGGGCAAGAAAGTGTTTCAGTGTGGGAGCTTGCCTGACAGCTAGGACAGCCAGCCCTTCCACAGCACTTTGAGCCAGGGGAAGCAGCCCTGGGCTGGCAGGCTGACTTCCCAGGCCCCCTGTCAGCCAGGGATGCTCCAACCCGGCTCAAGATGCCACGCTCCTGGGTGCATGTGTAAACGCGGCACCCGGGAGCAATAAACTCCAGAACAATAAGCACCAGAGTTTATTCATGTGCATTAACGGTCACATGTAAACATTCGCCCTGTGGAGTAACAATAATTAGTAAGTACACATATAAACCTATCATTAAACAATTTGTTGCTGAGGAAGAATACTCCTCCATATGAGTCATTAATTGGAATAGTTTAAACGCTGAAAGAGGAAACGAATGGTGATATCATTGGTACTTTGAAGAAGAAACCTTGTGTCTTTTGGTCAGCCAGGAGAAGACTGACAATCATTAAGTGAGAGCCCCATTGCGTGGGGAGATTACAGCTAACTACAGCAGAAGGTGAGTAACAGAATGACCACTTTAAATCAGTGCCAAAATATATCATGGATTAAAAAGTTCCTGTGCCTGTAGTAGTCCCTTGGAAGTGAATAAGTACCAAAAGAACAAAGATGTAAAGCCACTGGCAGCCAAAGGAACAACACAACAATTAGAGGTGCTGCTAGATTGCTAAGGCAGCTAACTGTAAATTCAAGGATTTCCATGCCAGAGGAAACCTCCCTGTATTACTCAACAGCAATTAAAATGTAGAACACAACCATGCACTAATAACAATCACTGGTCTCTCTTAAATGTCTCTTGCCCGCTAAGCACTCTAGAAAGAAAAATGGAAAATCACACTACCAGTAGCTAATTAATTAGTTCAATTAACAATTTTGGACCTACAAATGCTCAGGTGAAGCATCAGCAGCAAATAAATATAATTGAGTATTGATCCCTAAGTTATAAAAGCGTTGCTTGTGTAATGTCTTTGCTCACTCTTGGGGTATGTCTATTCTACAGACTGCAGGGTAGAGATACTGAACTAACTTTAAGCTAGCTAGCTCTGATATTGGTAGCAGTCTCCTCACAACATTCTGCTCAAGAGCGGGTATATCAGTGGGATAATTTACTCTGTTTCTCTTGTCATGGAGGGATGAAAACACTGAATGAAAAGCCTATGAGTTATCAGTTTTTCTATCTGCAGCTCCTTGAAGGGATTTGTCCATGTCTATGAAACATGAGGCATGTGGCCAAATCCACAGGTAAGTCTAAGTCCAGAGGGAGTTTGTGTAAATTGGTAGAACCTATACCTCCTTCTGAGACATTCATCGTAGATAATAAAACATCTTAGATTCCCTCTAACCTCCATGGCTATGCCTACACTAATAATCAGCCCATCCTTGAACTCTGGGTATGTATAGGACCTTGTATAATTGTGCTGATTTTTTTTAACACAGTACAAGTGATTTTTTTTTTTAAGAAAAAAGAAGAAGTGAATTCATTTCTCTAATATATAGGCTCAATGCACTGAAATGGAGGGTTTTAACAGCTGTGTCCCTTTAAACAACTGTCCTACCTGTGTTTTGGGAAGAAAAGGGTGAAATCTGCACCTTCGATCCACTCTGCTCACTGAAGGAAGCAATGAAATTCTCTGTGGGTAGAAAAGGCTTCCACTATCATGTTGTGCTGAAACCGAGTCAAAGCTGAGTGAAATGTGCTGCTGCATTTAGATATTAAAATGATGACTGTTAGTACACACAGGGTTAACCATGAAGTTATAACTTTGGCTGTTAAAATTCATGAGGTGTAAAATACAAATTGCACGTTGTGGATGAGCTCTCCTTAAAGTTTATATATTACCACCCCCTTCCCCCCCTTCCCCCACCTCCGGTTCAAACTGCTGTTGGCACAGGCTAATTAGACCTCAAAAGGGGAAAGCGTATCCTTCATGGGGCATACGTTACACAGGCAGGCTCTGCCAATACTGTGTCTAGACTGTGTTTATAGATGTTTGCCTATAGGAAGCTGAGGGAAACCCATGTCATACCCATGCATGAACAATCACAGATCAGAATTAATGACTGACTTTCATTTCTTCTTCTTTTCAACTTTTTCAATTTTGACGAGACACATCACTCCCTTTGAAGTTTGTGCTCCTTTGTTTGATTATTCCCACAGCCCAATTTAAGTCATTTCTCCGTGAAAAACAACAACAAAACATATATTTAAAAATTGTTCCCAATGCAGCATAGATTTTTTTTTTTTTTTTTTTTTTACAATTAACTCCAGTCTCACTTCCTACGTGCCCCTTTGACTTGGGACATGAATAAATTCAGGGACCTAGTTTTTGCATTTTGATGAGTGCTGTTCCATTTCTTTGACATCGTCACTGATGAACTTATCAACCTCAGGAAAATAAATCTATTGAAAATTGTACGGATGTAAAGGTCATTCAATTAACATTCCAATCTCTAAGAGTTTCTCATTTTGTTGCTTGGTATCTCTTCTTCCCAGAGTTTTAAAATCTGTCAAAAAGGAACACCTACATTTTCATCCTGAATTCGCAGTGCTTTGGGATTCTCCTTTCATGGCTCCCTGAACACCAAGGCTAAAATCAGGCATGAAAGAATCCACACAAATTCCAGTGCAACCTGACTGAGTATGAGGCTTAACACATCTGTCCAAACTGTTTAAGGTTAGGCTGGGTAAGAATAGGTGAGGTCAATATTTATCATAAGTGCTCCTTCTCCAGAATGCTTGAAACAAGTTCAGCCAGTGTACTGTGGATTAGTCCCAGCTAAGACAGAATGAATTGGGAAAAGAGAGGAACTGTCTGTTTTTGAGGTGGCACTTCTGCAAATCTCCAATTTTCAGCAAAAAGTTTGCAGCTGTGTTTACTGTTCATGTTGTATATATAGATACTGATGCATAACCACGCATATCTTGCATGTATGAAGCATCTCACCCCTGAAAGGGTCATGCTAGGGTTTCCATATGTCCGTGTTGTCTCAGATATGTCCTCTTTTTGGGTCCTCCCATCTCCATCTGGGCAGCTTTTTAATGTCCGGGATTTTGCTCTGCTCAGCATTGAAGTTTCCCCCAGCTGCTTGGGGCCGGGGGGAGCTGGGGGAGGGTAATTGGAGGCAGGGGCATCATGTTTGTGCACGCACACATGCACATGGCCAGCATGCAGCCAAGCAGGGTAGTGGGAGCAGCCCTGGCAGCTGCATGCAGGTAAGCCTATTGGGGGGGGGCAGAGGTTGGAAGACGGGGGGAGGGCCAGGGGTGTGTGGATGGAATGGTTGTGTCGAGAGGGCAGGTGCCTGCTGGTGCAGGGAGAAGATGTCCAGGCACGGGGGCTGCAGCAGGGCAGGGAAGACAGGACAAGGGGGCAGGGGGCTCTTCAGGGGCAGCAGGGAGCTGCATGGTTGGCCCTGTGGTCGGTGCCAGTGCTCACAGGAATGGGGGAGCCGGGAGACACTGCAGGACTGGGAGGAGCAGGGGTCTGCAGGTTGGGAGTGAAGGGAACTGGCAGGACTGGAGGGACTGTAGCTTAGGAGTGAGGGGCACCAGGGGTTCCAGGGACTGTGAGTTGGGAGCATGGGGCACAGGCAGTGCCACGGGACTGCGGGTCGAGAGTGAGGTGTATCTGCAGGGATGGGGGGCTGTGGGTTGGAAGTGAGGGTCACCAGCATGGTCTAGAGGACGGAGTACTATGGATTGGGAGTGAGGCACAGCAGAAGGGCTGGGGGGCTGTGGCTCAGGGTGAGGCCCACAGGCATATCACTGCCCCACCACAATCATTTCCCCCACCACCTCCCCAACAAATGTCCTCTTTTTTTAAGCTGGAAACATGGTAACCCTAGTCAAAACCCAGTACAAAGATTGAGGTTCAGATCCTAGGCCCTACAGGGACTATTTTGCTCTGTTTAACCAGCAGGGAGCAGCCTGCAGACCCAGTGAACATGAGCACTGGAGAATTCCACTTCCTTGAGAAACCCTAGACCTGCTGTAGCAATTCATCCCAGCCTCTGCCAGAGGTGATATGGCTGGAGAAAAGGGACTGAGGCTGGGATGCTGCTACTCTGGTTGACAAAGCTCTTGGGGTCATGGGCAGCTGGATACAGATTAAAGCAGTCATCAGGCTGTTTTAGTTTATGCCACAGATCAAACCAGCTCTCAGTGGCCAGGTAGCAGGGAAGTGTTTTAGAGCAGTCTGTCCATTTTCACACTACATGATCCAGCACTGAGTGAAGCTTGCCTGGACTGTGTCTGCATCATTTCATCCTTCACTGACAAGTATCTGCTTCTGAAGTGGTAGCAAGCCAGGAGTCATTCTGTGCCAGCAGCACAGTAGTGTTAGGAGGTGATATACTGGCATAGTTCATCCGGTCTACATCATGAGAGACATTTTAGAGAGTATAATTTGGTCTCTCTTGCTTGACCAATCTCATTTCCTTCTACGACCAGGTGACCTATCACCTGGACAAGGGAGAAGAGATTGATGTCATATATCTTGACTTCAAAAAAGCCTTCGATCTGGTGTCCCATGATCGCCTCTTGGAGAAACTGGCCAATTGTCGCCTTGGGTCCTCCACGATCCGCTGGCTGGAAAATTGGCTCCGGGGTTGGACCCAGAGGGTAGTAATCGATGGAAGTCACTCATCGTGGTGTCCTGTGACCAGTGGGGTCCCCCAAGGCTCTGTCCTTGGACCCATACTGTTCAACATCTTCATTAATGATGTGGACACTGGAGTCAGAAGCGGACTGGCCAAGTTCGCCGATGACACCAAACTTTGGGGCAAAGCATCCACACCAGAAGACAGGCAGGTTATCCAGGCTGACCTGGACAGGCTCAGCAAGTGGGCGGACGAGAATCTGATGGTGTTCAACGCCGATAAATGCAAGGTTCTCCACCTTGGGAAAAAAAAACCCACAGCATCCTTATAGGCTCGGCAGTGCTATGTTGGCTAGCACTATGGAAGGAAGAGACTTGGGGGTCATCATTGACCACAAGATGAACATGAGCCTGCAATGCGATGCGGCGGCTAGTAAAGCGACCAAAACGCTGGCTTGCATCCATAGATGCTTCTCAAGCAAATCCCGGGACATCATTCTCCCCCTGTACTCGGCCTTAGTGAGGCCGCAGCTGGAGTACTGTGTCCAGTTTTGGGCTCCACAATTCAAAAAGGATGTGGAGAAGCTTGAGAGAGTCCAGAGAAGAGCCACGCGCATGATCAGAGGTCAGGGAAGCAGACCCTACGATGACAGGCTGAGAGCCCTGGGGCTCTTTAGCCTGAAAAAGCGCACGCTCAGGGGTGATCTGATGGCCACCTACAAGTTTATCAGGGGTGACCACCAGCATCTGGGGGAACATTTGTTCACCAGAGTGCCCCAAGGGATGACGAGGTCGAATGGTCACAAACTACTTCAAGATCGTTTCAGGCTGGACATAAGGAAGAACTTCTTTACTGTCCGAGCCCCCAAGGTCTGGAACAGCCTGCCACCGGAGGTGGTTCAAGCGCCTTCATTGAACACCTTCAAGATGAAAATGGATGCTTATCTTGCTGGGATCCTATGACCCCAGCTGACTTCCTGCCCTTTGGGCGGGGGGCTGGACTCGATGATCTTCCGAGGTCCCTTCCAGCCCTGATGTCTATGAAAATCTATGAAATCTATGAAATTTGTTAACAGGGATTAGGAAGCAGAGGAAAATGTCTTCACCCTTGCAAAACTACTCTGTGATCTCTCTTGAACTTCAGGATTCAGGAGCTCATTTTTGCAAGTAACATGAAATTTTGAATAAGTGTTTCATAACACATATTAAGAAAAATTAACATGTTCAAATAGTGTTAAAATTATTACTAAAATCCCCCAAACTCAAAGAAATTCTGCATGAAAGCTGTAACTGCACTGCTAACTCAGTGGATCAGTGTCCCATCTACAGTACAATTTGATCCATACTAGCAGCAGCTGTGTTCAGAAATGCTTGGCAAAGAAAAACAATTCTGCCAGAACTGTGTTTAACAGTTTTCCAGCACAGCTGTAGCATGAATTCCCTGCTCAGTCTGCAAAGGAATATTCTTACATTCAAGCCCAAACCAGGACATAAACGACCCCACTGTGTGGTCGATCGCATAGTTTCTGAGCTCAGTGCTTAGCCGTGTCAGTTGTGAATGCAAACCATGTTTAAAAATGGCTTCAAACATGGCCTCAAAAGCCGCAATGGAAAATTCAACCCTGCCTTAAAACCACTTTGCACCAACAGGGATTTCTCCACCAGATGCACAGCTGGCATTGCCAGCTCTACTCTGTTCCCTGCAGTAGTCTGCACTACTGGGGATACGCAGGGGTAACAAGACACATGGCACGAGCAGTCTTATATTCCCAGCTCATCCCAGCTGTCGCGGTATAGAGTAGAGCTTTTGTGAGGATGGGAGTAGGCATAAGACAGAAATGGAACATCAGATCTGAGTTATCTCCAGCTGTGATTGTGTTCAGATGCTGTGCCCTTGGGAGCCAAAGAATTGGGACTAAAAAGTGCCTTTGGAAGCCAGAGAATTGGGACTGAAGGCTATGTCTACCTGGTTTGCCCAATGCTGTCAGGGAAGGAGGGTCTAACGTGCACCAAACCCAGACGAAACAGGTGGTGGTGAAGCCAAGCCTAAGGCAGCCCTCAGTTGCTCACAAGCACACTGGCGTCACCACCACCCTTCTGGGTTTGGCAAGCAGAAGCAGGTAAGCACACAGCATCATTCCCTGAGGGCACTAAAGAAACAATGTGGGCATACCTTAAGAGTCTTGCAATTATTAGGCTTGTAGCCAAAGGGCATAAAGTGTTAGGAAGCAAAAATGTCTACACAAAGGTAACTGTAGCTCCAACAGCAGATTGAGAAATAGATCAAGAAAAGATGTCCTATCCCTGTCATCGTGACCCTCTCTTCTACTTTGAGACTAGGCTGTGTGTATGGCAGTTATGGAATAGAAGACAGATCTTATAAAAGTAATTTCTGGCCTCTGATGGGATGGGGCAGAAACTAAAGAGGGCTACGGTAAGTACAGATTTTCAGGAAAGGAGATCAGTTCGCAGAGTGGTGGAGGTCCTGGTACCTTCCAGGTGTAGAAGAGGATACCCAGCACATGCATCTGCCTCCCCAGCAGTCCTTTTTATGTATTTCATACCAACAAGGGTGAGTACTCTCAGTGCTATGAGGCAAGAGAAGCAAGAGGTGACTAAACTGCTAGCAGAGCCAGTGAGGGAAGAATCTTGATGGTTCCAGATACAGAGAGGTTTTAAAACCTAAAAAGTAAAAAGGCTCCTGAGGAGCAGTGCCTTTTTAAGAAACCCAAATGCAGTGACCACCTAAGGTTAATCCAAGCAGAGTGGGTGGCATCCATATGGAGTTATTTGATTGTGGGGGGTGGACCAGCTGCATAAGGCATTTGTTTGTAAGACTAAGAGAAAAGGGTAGCTGTAGGAGTAAGCAACTAAATGGTGAGCATTTTCACAGCCAGTGATTAACTATACATTCTAACGATAACAGGGCAGCTAAAGTTGCCTGCTTTTTAAAGTTATTCTGATAACACTGGTTCTGATGTAATAAACTTTGTGTTTGTGTCTCCTGGCAGGGCAGACAAATAGCTAGTGAGCATAATCCTCTCAGACCCAACCCTGTTGGCTAGTTTAGCTTTGTCTGAGACAGCTTCCAAAAGGGTCCAAAGGACACAACAACACTCCCAAGTGTTATTCTATGCCTTGTGATCTTTTGTGCATGTAAGAACATAAGAAGGGGTCTATCTAGCCCAGTATTCTGTCTCTGACAGGAGCAAGAGTGAATGTTATACAAGGAGAGCATTGGACCAGATATCTCTAGAGTGATCTGTCAATACCCCCCGGCATCCGCCAGAGGAAACATCTCCAACCATTCTGTTCAATAGTCTTTAATAGATCTATCATCCATAAATTTATCCAGTCCCTTTTTTAAACCTGCCTGTGCTATCTGCCTCTACCATCTCCTGCGGCATTGCTTTTTTGCCTTCTCTTTACCCTATTATTCTCTTTTCACCAAATCACAGTGAGCTGCTTCACAACTCTGTTTCTCTAGCTGAGAGGGTGGGAGACTGAATGTCATCAGCTATTCACTGCAGTCTCTTTTGGTTGGCCTGAGGCCTGGGGATCCCAGAATGACCTTAGAATCAAGTATCTTTGCCAGTTCACTGAACTGCCTTTTCTGATATACATCACTGCCAAAATACCCACTCTCAAAAAAGGTGGGAGGGAGGAAGAGGCAGGGGCAAACACCCTGGTTAGGGGAAACTCCCCCATTCCTTCCCTAGGTATTTTAGGAAACTTGCCCAGCAATTCTACAGTACACTCATATATTGGTATTTCTCAGAACCTGTACTTACTGCATGTAATGTGGGTGAAATAACACACTTGCTTAAAATAACCTGACTGTATTATGCAAGCTCTTCATTAAGCGTAATCTGAAGACAAACCTGAAAAGAACTTTAAACCTTAAGGCTAGGGACAGAAGTTACACATAAACCGGTTTAAGATCAGAAACCAGTTTAAACCTGTAAAGAACAGAAATTCAGTGCACATAAACTGCTTTCAAAATGGCTGGAACTGAGTTAAGATAAACCTGGTTGAATATAGTATCAGACTTAACTGATTTAAGTCAAACTGGTTTACAGAAGTTCTGTCCCAGACCAATTCCTGGTTTAAGTTAGCTCGCAGTCCTGCAGCATCCCAGGATGCTTTGCAGCCTTGGGCTGGGCTGGGCTGGGCTGGGCAGTGCTGCACAGAGTCTGCTCCAGTGGAGCAGGGATGGCCCCACCCCTCTGTCTCCTAGCCAGAGCACTATCTCTGCTCCAGCTGGCTGAGACAGGGGTGGAAGTGGGAAACCATGATCCGGAGTGCCCCGCTCTATAGGAGCAGGGGGCATGGCCAGATGCCAGTAGCCTGAGGGGAAGGGGGGTTTAATCCCCCCTCTCTCCCATCTCCCACTAGGGCAGGACCTCAACCAAAGTCTGCCTGCTCCCCCCCACACACACCCCACCCCTGCTCGCTGCTTGAGCAGCAAGAGCAGGGGCATGGCCAGACCCTGGCCCCGGGCATGAGATAAAGGGAAGGAGGAAGGGGGGAATCACAGAGGAAGGGGGGAATCCCAGCTGGCTGTGGCTCAGGCTGGGGCCGTGGGAGCTGTGCACCCAGATTGCTTCCAGTTCCCTGCACCCAGGCTGGGCCAGGCTGTCATGGAGCCACAGTGGTGCGCAGGGCTCGTGCCCCTTCATCCTCCTTCCCCGACATGGGGCCAGGGGAGGGGGGAAGGCTCTGTGCCTCAGGGCTGGAAACGCACAACCCTTATCCCTGCTGTGGGGCAGGGGGAGAAACCAACCTCAGGAAGCCCTTGGTGGCATTTTTCCCCAGCAGTACAGAGCCCACCTAGTGGGTGTTCTCAGTGGTGGGCACTGAGAGTAAACCCTCTGCTCTTTAGATTGTGGTTGTATGGGAGGGTCTGGCCAGGGTTCAGGCAGGGGCTGGACTAGACACTAGAGGACCTCTGGAAGTCCCTGCCAGACCCACTTGTCTGTGATTCCCGCCTCCCTCCCCTGTCCACCTCAGGCCTGAGGCCAGGGTCTGGCCATGCCCCTACTCTCACTGCTTAACCTTTCAGTGCCAACCAGGAACCAGGGTCTGGCCAAACTTCCTTCCCGCTCTCCACCCCAAAAAAGTTCTTCCCCTCTCCTCCTCCACGCATACCCCAGCTGGGGTCCCTGCAGACCAGGGTGGGGGCTTGAACCCTCCCCAATCATAGTTAGGCTTGCTGGGGCCTGGCCATGCCCCCCCCAACCCCAGCTTTGCTTCCCTCCAGCCCTCTAGCTGCTGCCAAATGAAAGGGAGGACTTGTTCTAGCGCTCCCCCCTCCCCTTCCAGCTTCCAGCCTGAGCCACTACAGGCATATGGCTGCATTTCTGGAAGCAAAAGTGAATGTTTATTCACTTGCAAATTGGTCAATCTACTCAGGTTAGACTAACCTGCAAAGAGTGAATCGATTTAGGCTCGGGCTTTTTGAATGTCTAAAAGGATGTGGACAAGCCCTCTGGTCTAGAGATGCTGAAGATGCTTTAAAATGATACGTTCATGAACGAAAGCACTCTTACTCCAGCTTCATGACTCTTTAAACTTTAATTACTCTCTCTGCTGCTAAGCTATTCTTTTTTTTATGGCATTCCATATCCTATGCCAAAATGAAGTGTTACCAGATTTCCAAGCACACCTGATATGCTTCTAGGGGATGGTGCAACAAGAGTTTGGCATATCTAAATATCAAGCTTATGGGGCAACTCTAATATTTACAACTACTTAACTGAGAGGTTTTGGGAACCTGTATCTTGCCCACTACAGGGCTACCTGAGCCTTTCTCTGAAGTGTATGGGGCTAGCCACTGCCAGCAGCAGGGTGGCCGGATGGACTCTGATCTGATACAATAATATTATTTGCATGCACTATTGCAAAACCTAATGCTGCACATGGATTCCCTCTGTTAAGGCAGTTTCTATGTTCTGCACTTTTAAATGTGTGCTCTGTCTGTGTTGAGAGTGAGGTGGGAGCTGGGAGGTAATTCAGGACAGAGGTCTTTGCAGAATAAGGCACACACTCTGCTTTGGTTCCCAGGAAGATTTAGTAATTGTGCTCTGGCAGTTGCTTTCCTTATTCTAAAATAAGTCACCCTGTCACATGCTTGTTAGACCAAAAACCTGGAGTTTGTGTGCTAAACATTCAATGCCTATATTTGCATATTTAAATACACAGTCTGATTTGCACATGGATTTTCCCACCTGCTCTCTCTATCCCCACAAGGACTTCCCTGCACCACTCCTTGGATTCCCCAATGGAGTACAACCCATATACCTTCTCTCCACCGCTGTCTCCCCTTCACCCTCCTCCAGTTCTGACAGGTCTCATCCCCACGCTACTCTCTGAACTGTCCAATTTGGTGGGTGTGCAGATTCCTGGTCTAAAGAAGCTGACAGTCCTACTGACTGACTTAAGGGGACAGGAAAGTGTGTTCTGAAAGGCCTAAATAGTGTTTTCATCGCTTTTTTTAAAAGCAGTTTTGCCTGATTGACCACGTAAAAAATACGTTGTTTTAGTTTTCATGCTGCTTAATCCAGTACTGGGCTAAACAGCAGAGTGCAGCTGACGTTCAGCTGGGTGAGAAACCCACCGGGGAATTTATGACATCACTGAAATCAAATAATGTGGATATAAATAGGCCACAGAAGGACTGCCTTGACAGCTGCTAGATCTCCACCCTTTTTTCCTTGCATGAACTTGTGGTTCCTGTTATAGGTTTGGTATTATTTGAGGTTTAGCTGGAAAAAAGCAGATGTTCTGCTAATGACACTAAACACCCTCGATTCATCGAGACTCAGCCTTTCCAATTCCTCCCTGGGTAGAAGAGTATGCGACTAACAGGAAGGATCTGGAATATGTACAGGCTTCCCTATCATCAAAAATAAAAATACCCAACAACAGACTCTTGCCAACAAAGTCCTGTTTATGTCATTATTTTAGAAAGGAGAGGAAATAACAGACTAAAGTTACATCCATCCAGCTGTGAAGAATAACACTGTAAAATAACAAATGGGTTTATTTCCATGGTCTTGCCTCCATCCCTTTCAGCAAACAATGCACTGTCCTCTTCAAAAGAAAAATGTATCTTCCCCTCCTCTCCTCCTGCATTACTTATTTTCCCTCAAAATCCTCCTCCCCCCACCCCACTTCCAAAGATTCACTAAATTAATTACCTTTATATAGCATCTCACAGCATGGCTGAGCAATAATGAACAGATCCTTGTGGCTCACATGCTGGTGGCTTTTTAAAAAAATGACTTTTAATCAGCTGAATGGGCACAGGAGAAATGACTATTGAACCTGCATATAAGCACAGGAGCCCAGAACTACACTAAATGTGGAGCTCTGTTATTCCGATCTCTACATGGCCTGCAGAAAGAACTGCCTTCTCCAAGCAGGTCCCTGGAAAGAAATTAGTAGAAAGTTAACAACTACTCATTGCAGCTGACCATAGACTGCTCATCAGGCAGGTGAAATGGTTTGTAAAACATTACAGCTTTCTTTTCTTTTTTTTTAAGCCTATTTTTCAACCTGAATGATTCCAATAACAGTAATTTTCATCTTCCCCCCCTTCTCCACCTATCCAAATTAAGGTGCAGCAAGGCTTTATCTGCAGCTTTATCTACATGTAGCAGAAAGCAAAAAATGAGGTCACTTCAACATTTCCTCAATCGTCAGAGACTGGGAGCCCTCTGGGGCAGAAATTGCGATTCACGTTGCATTTGCACACTGCTCAGCATATTGGAGATATCAACCAGGTTTAGGTTTTGGGGCATTACCACAACAGCAACAGCATATCATAATAACAATTCCTGGTACATACTTTGATCCTAGTTCTAACTAGGAGATATGCAGACTTTTGTGACTCACACAACACTTTGCCTCTTCATGCTCTACCAAGTATTCATTGGGTGTCCTAACATTACATTACTATGTCATTCAAGGGCCTTCTCTCCTACAGCTCCTGCCACCATTTCTGTGTGCCTGACTAACTCTATGACTTTTTTTAAACCTCAGGAGCCAAAACATTATTGTTCTCTTGCATGGCCTTCTTAATTCCTTTCACTTCCTGCTATTGTAGAACTGTGTAGTGCTCTTAGTGAACTCTGTAAACCATTTTGAAGTACAAATTCCTAATGATCTGACATTTATATGGGGTCTTTCATCCAGAGGTATCCCCCCAGAACTTTACAAACTTCATCAACAGATTAAATAATAATTTGACTAAAGAGTTGAACTTTATCTTAGCAGATAGGATGGAAAATTCTCCCCTTTCCACCTGGCCAAAAAAACAGGGGGGAAGAATATGTTAAATGGTTTGAAATTTTCCTCCAGAGCATTTGTGAGGACTCCAAAAATGTCACCCTGTTCTTTAGTTGGAGGAGGATTGATGAGAAATTGGTCAGTGTTTTCCCTCGGAACATCAATAAAACTTTTGTCAAACTCAAACTTCTGTCAAACTTGTGACCAGCTCAACTCATCACTGTGGTGTGTAGGCTGTTCCCCAACTGGTGACCTTTCTATGAGCTCATCTAACAATAAATAAGATAAATGCTAACCTGTTTAATCTGTACACTGTATAACACATATTTTTCCTGCAAATTAAATGCAGCTTTGTCTAGGGAGAAACCTAATGAAAAATGCTATATCAAATGTTACATTGGGTAGGCATGTTTGAAGGACTTCCAAAAATTACATGTCTGGTCTGTCATTCTCTTTTACAAGAGTAAAAATCTCTTTGCAGGAAAAAGAGGCCTCTTCCCGAAAGTGATCTAACCACGTCAGAAAGCAGATCCTTGACTCTGGGGGTATTTGGACCATTTGCTGGAAAAGCTGATCTCCCCTTGACAGCTGAAAGCACTGCATTATAATCCCAGGCATGGCTGACTGTGTCCTGACTCCTGTGTGACCTTTCCTGTGCTCTTGACATTTGCAGTCATCTGAGGACACCAAGACTTCGGCCTTCAGTCTGATTAATTTGTTGTGTTGCTCACCAGTGGTGCAGTCATCCACAGTAGGAAATATCTTGCTGGACGTATGTTCTGTTTTTCTTATGTCTTCCTGGAGGCTTGCCAGGCAAATGCTTATCACTTGTGAAGATATGGAGCATCTCCAGCTAGTCAGAGATTTTTCCCTTTCTGCATTGCATATGCTTGAAGCAATACACATCAGACAAAGGTTGCCTGAATCAATAAGACCCTTTAGTCTTATGAAAGCTCCTACTGCTCACTGAGGCCTACTTTGACCTAATTTTTTGACCTCCAGTTGGTCCCTGAACATGTCTGTCCCACCTCCCATCTTCTCAAATCAGCTAGGTAAAGCAGATTTATCCTCTGGCAAAAGGCTTCACGCTTATCCTAATGTCTGTGAGATAACAACCCTATGATGACTTCAAAGCTAGAGTACTCCAGTCCAACAAGTTGGAGAGAAACTCTTACTTTTCCCTTCAGTCTGCGCCTGGACTCAGTAGCTATTGTTACATAAAGAAGTATTGCCATCACAAGAGGCAGCCTTCTTTCATCTCCTCTAAAGAAAGGTTTGAGCTAGCTACACAAGAGAAAAATGTAGGAAAGCCATGACAGCATAGGGCCTTCACTCAAGTTATCAGGTCATTTTAAAGACTAGCGAATGTTGAGCAAAGTGTTCTGAGGGGGAGAAGTATAGGAACAATGCGGGGAATAGGGAGAGGCTGTGATAGAGGATGAGGGAGACACAGTAGCAGAAGAATCTGAAGACAATGGAGAAACAGACAAACAAACCTGGGGAAGACAGAGGAGACAAAGGGACAAGACGATGACTGATGAGCAAGCAAGAATAAGACAGAGCAGAAAGAGAGAGAATGCGGAGAGGGTGCAGGGTAAAAAGGAGCAATCAAGTGAGAAATGGCCTGTGGGAAATAGGGAATAAATATGAAGAGACAAATAAAATAGGGAAAAGGACATGGCCATGGGCAAAAGGATACAAAGGAGTAAAAACTGAGGGAGCAGCAAGAGAGGCAAAGAAAAAAGTCCCAAGTGGTGATCCCACCAAAAATAATGCCTCAGTCAGTCAGAGAAGAAATGCTTCCTCTCTAACCAAACCAGTTCAGCTGTCTAGAAGTGGCAACTAAATTCCCTAACCATGCAAGAAACATTCAAGAAAATTCTTGACACATTCTTTTAAAAAATGAAAAACAAGAACACGCTCAAAAAGAAGCCCTGCTATGCTTCTGTTGAGGCACTTTCCAAGGGAAAGGTTGCAACTCTGGGGAAGATTTTTACAAATCTAAATAGCAATGCTGAATAGAAATCATGTAAGTTTAACAACACATCACACACAACAGTAAAAGTACCATGCATTTTCAAAACACCTTTTCAGGTTTGTAGAATTGTTCTTGGAAGCTGTAGACTAGTCTGTCCTGCTCCTTTGAACTGCTGAAGAATAACAGAAAGAAAATTCTAGGAAACTGCCTCTCATCAGAGGATGTTAGACTATCTGCCTGCCTACTTGTTGCTTTAGTTTTACTTGATTTAAAAGCCTTGAAGAGATGATCCCCTCTCACACACATGCGCACACAGACACCACACCATGTCCTAGCACTGGAAAACTCCTTACTTGAATTCATTCCATTCAGACATCTTGGAGTCTCTTTCCAGCTGGGAGGTCAGCAAAAACATTTTTCTGCTCTGCAAAACCTGTATACTGAACATATTTTGTATGTATGTTATAGGAACCACCCCACTTCTCAAATTCCAATGTTGGGTTTTCATTATTTATTTAACCTATCCCCATAAACCCTACTATCTTACCCCTTGAAAAAAATAATCTTGCTTAATTCAGACGGATGGTCAGCAAATGGTCCTACAGCTTCAAAATCTCTCTTCAAGTGCAATATCTGTACTCTCTTAACAGAAGATCTCATCATTTTCTTCTTGCCTTACAATGCCCAAGTGGCTCTGTAGTTTAAACAAATAACCTAGCAAATGTATTTATAGACAAAAATCCCTTACACCATTCTCTAAGCGGCAATGTTTGAGAAATTCAGTAAGTGCCCCATCGTATGAAGGATCTAATATATCCTGCTTTGTTCTCCAAAGCTTATGTCTACAGTTTGCAGTAAAGAGGCAATGCCATCAATTGAATACCCTGCCCTTTTCCCCTCTCCAAGTTGCCAAGGTCTTTATGAGGAATCTTCCAGGATGGTATTCAGGGCTTTGCAGATTAAACAAGTTTGTGTATACTCTGGGAGCCAAGACAAGACATGTGGATTTAAATACTCACATATCTCAGTTCATCAAGGAATGTATCTCTATGACTAATGACTGTGACAGTCAAGTGGTGGTCCTGTAGCTCATCCTCACGGCCAGTCTGACCCAGGGTCAGAAATAGCAGCGCAGCCAGAAAGAGGCATCTCAGTTATCCATTGTGCCTGTTTTCTCATACCTTGTTTACAAGGCACGTTAATGTTGAGCCAACATTAACTTTAAACTCATTCTCTGTTATATTCTCTACATGCAGGCCCAATCCACTGCCTTAGCAAACTGTTACAGTAACTGAAGCAGTCTCCTGGGGCTATCCATGTTGAACCTGCAGCTCTAGCTCATTGTTTAGCTGGGACAGCCAGCTATCAGTCTGTTTGCCAGCTGGGCCTTTGCATAGCTGTCCTGTGTCTGCACCAGATGGCCAGATCTACAGTACATGCGCTGGCTGCCAGCACCTTCCCCATGAACTGGAGATCAGAAAGATACTTACATATTGCCCTCCCTGGCATTGATTTAAAATGGACTCTCCAAGGTCAGGGATGACTGAACAGAAATCATTCTCCTAGCAGCCTTTGGGTCATAAAGGTGATACTCCTTTGATCTAGTTGACGTGGTCTTTTTCCTGCCAAGCTCCGTGTCTCCAGAGTCCTCCCCAGACAAAAGCAGAGTTATGATGGAGACAGCCAGGCCATGCTTCTTGGCAGTGCTGCTGTGAGAACAGAGGGTCAAAAGACTTCATGTAGTTTCTGATCAAGTCGACTGACTCTTCCTCGTGTGTTTCAGCTGCTACGTTCTTTGTATTTGTTGCCATACATTACAGAGTGTGATGGGATTCCAAGTCGGCCGTGGCCGTGAGGGTACAAACTCCCTGTAAGGTTAAATACTCAATTACAGGACAGGTAAATTTAGAGATAACACCCCTCCCCCCCCTTTAATAATTAGGGAAAAACACTACCGTGGAACTGGGGAAGACCAAACACAAAATAAATGTTTAAAACCCACTATCTCCTAACACTTTTCACTCACTCCTGGCTAGGGCTTACTTCACAGTCCACAGTTGGTTCCAGCAGTAGGCAGGAATCATCACTGTCTCTGCAGCAAACTCATCCTTGTTCCTGGAGGTCTTGACTTCTCTGCTTCTCTCAGCAGTCTGCGTCTGCCCCACTGCTCCAGGCTTCTCTGCTTCAGTCCTCTCCATCCCCACTCTCTCCAGCTTCACGCCAGCAGGCTCCATGGACTTCAGCAGGCTGCAGGCTGGCAAGCATTTACACAGGCACATGCAGGCATGCACAGGGACATGCACACTCCAGCTTCCTGGCTTATATCTCCTTCTTCCCACCCCTCACTTCTAGAAAGAGCCAGAGTTGTCAGGAAAGGGATCCTTCTAGCACAGAGATGCTTAACCTCTGGCCCACAGGCAAAACACGGCCCACAGAGCCTTGAAATCTAGTCTGTGGGGCTCCCCAAGGGCCCTAAAATTTGGCAGTTAATACTGCCAGCCCATTCTGCTGCCAAAATCCCAAGCCCCATGCAGTGCGTTGGAGACAGGCCATGACTTCCCCCACATGGACAAATCAGAGCTACACCGCACCTCTTCCTTCCGCATAGCCAGGTTAGAGCTAGGCCATGCCCCCTTTCCCCTGTGGGGAAGGGAATGGATTAGAGGCCATGCCCCCATTCCTCCCACCCAGCCAGCTCAGAGCTGGGGCACACCTCCTTTCTCCCATGGGTCGGGCCATGCCCCTTCCCCACACAGGGTTGGATGAGAGCTGCATCATGCCCCTCCCTCCCCCTGGGCTGGGGCCAGGTCAAGCCTCTTTCCCCCACAGGGCTGAATTGTAGCCAGGCTGCCTCCTGCCTCCCTCCGCATAGCCATGTAGGGCCCCACTGTGCCTGCCCCAGGCACTAGATTGGGTCCAGCAGCCAGATCTGGCCTGCGGAGCAATGGGACGATGACCATCTGGCCTGCTGGACTAAAAAGTTGAGCACTACCGTTCTAGTGCCATCCAAAGGGCAGAATGCAATCAGACAGGTCACACCCAGCCCCTCTGCAATCCAACCTCTAACCCATTCCCTGCCAAAATAAAACCCACTGAAAAAAAACACTTTCAACATCACATATCAGACAAACAAGACAACCACAGAACTGTCACACAGAGTTTGCTTTCGTCTGACCTGTAGCCTACTGTGACAGGGTGCATGTGAACTACATAGGCCACTGGTCAATGACAAATACATTTCATAGTTTCTCTCTTTCCCTTTGCTCAGTGCTCAGGGACAGGCTAACAAGGGTATTTTTAGGAGATCTACAAATCTGCTTTAGGAATGGAAGGCTAAACACCTACCACTCATGGCTCCAAGGTGATGGATGGATTTTGCTGATGAGGACAGACTGTTTTATTCTTTAGTTGTAATCACTGACCCTTGAGAAGAAGACTTTGCTGACTACATCTCTTTTATTCTGCTGAGTCACTCAAAGGGGACTGGACCTCAGTGACCCAGGTGGTCCCTCCCTGTCTCACTGTGGTATGAGTGACACTCCACACCCACCAGAGGAATTAGGGGAGGATCTCTCTCCCCAACCTGGCAATTCACTGGTTGGACTCCAGTCCATACAGAGACTTCCATTTAGTCTTACTGTTACCAGTGACTCACCACTACACAGAACAAAGACAATCCATGCTTTTTAGCAGCAACGTGTTGGTGTGCCTGGTGTTATGATGCTCCTGTCAAAAAGAGTGGTGTCTGAACACAGAATAAGAAAATATGCTCAGAGGAAATCTGGCTGCCATCAGGTGCTGGCTGTAATAACAAAAGTAGATCCATATGCATTGATTCAGTGGTCTTATTTCTTGTTGAAGATGCTCTATGGTAGCTGTTGGGCAGGTCATTAGCACGAGGCATACAACTCACTACTGAAGCCAATGGACATTTGGATGTGTCAAAGGTATGATCTTTGTAATACTTCCTTATGCCATGCAATGATCCAGGTAACAATGACCCCTCCCTCACCAGGATTCCCATTCATCACACTCCTAATTCGCAGAGGAGATAGGGAGTTCCACCACTCGTCGATTTTAATATTCTTGTTTTCCCTGAAAAAAATGCTTTTGTATTTTTCCCCTAGATTTTCCCTTAACAATCAGCCAAATGTTGAGATCCTTACCCAACATTTACTAAGTCCCTCTGAATTTAATGGCATGTTTGCTGAGTAAATCCTAAATGAACATTGAGTCTGGACATTTGGATTTCATGGTTTCAGGACATTGGTTTCATGGTTTCAAGTTTTCCCGCGTCTGTCTCAGACCTTTTCCTTCTTCTGTGGTATAAGTTCCACTCACTAGACATTTCTGAAACTTTCATAGTTTTCCTACACTGATGCATGCACAGTTTTCCATTAGTCCAAGAAACCACACAAGGAAGGGGCTAAGAACACAAATACTCTTGATGGCTCTCTTGAGGCTCATAGTCATCTTATCACCTTGCAGTTAGCATCTTTATGGTGTAGAGTAGCACACAGTTCAAGTCCTTGACCCCACACTAGTTCAAGTCATGAACCCATAAAGCTCTGTGCAGTACAGTGCAGCTGCTTCTCAGTAGAGTATGTTAGCCTAGGTGCAACACTGTTCTGACACAGCCATGTTGCTTCTGGTTCTGGAATTAGCTCAGTCAGAAGTAGCTCAGGAATCCTCACATAGCTCTTCATCGTATCGTGTAGATATTACTTTCCATGCTAGAAACATGCAGGTCAGCTACATGAATGCTATGACACAGCGTCCTTATACAATTCAAGATGAATCTGTGAACTTCCACTGAAAGAGCTCAGGTTCTGTTTTATGGTGCAGGTTTTCTTATGGTGTTTTGGGTGTACCCATATTGCTCAGTGATGAATTCAGTGGCTCCCAGATTGGTGAAGAAGGAAGCAATTAAAGATGATGCAGAATTGAAGAGTTGCTATTTCCTGTTGTCCTTTATCCCCATTAAAGCTATCAAATAAATCTTTCCTTTATACTGTGATAGATCCTTTTCACTGGGAGGTGTAGGATTATGTACCTGGGGGACTGACAGCACTCTTTTTACAGCTGATGAATAGAGTCACTTCCCCCTGGGTAACGACGACTTACCTCTTCCTCAGTTGATGAAGAGGAGGCCTGTGAAAATCACCATTACTTATATGTAACCACGGCTTTCAGTTTTAATGACACATTGCATCCATCGCAGAGTTCTCCAAAAATTCTCTTCTGGGACTTTGCATTTTCTGTAAACAGGAGTGACAATGTGTTGTCACGGAGGGAGATGCAGGCCTCTGTGAGGCCAGGTTCTGCCATTTGTAAATTAACGGGTGAGGGAGGGCAGCCGAGTAAATAAATTACATACTGCATGTATTATGCCATCGAGACTTCAGCAGGGTTCTCCTGGCTCTTGTAAATAGGAAATCATACCCTTGATCATTCAGGGCAGCGCTGTCAAACAGCGTTGCTGGAATTGTGCCTCATCCAGCTGTTCTGAATATTTCCCAAGTAATCCCATTTCAATTTACTTTCATGAAACGGCTTTTCCTCTTTAACAAAAAAAATGGAACACACAACCAGAATCCACCCTACAGGTCCTTTGATGAGGGGGAGGGCACGTGGGAAAAGAGCTGAAACTCTGAGTGCAGCGACAGTTTTATTATACAGGAATTCAATATCTCCTCCTCCCTTGTTTGAATTTAGTATGCATTCTCCTACAGCGTCGTAATTACAAAGATTACCAAATGAATCTTTTGCTTCTGTACACACAGGGCATTCGGTGCGGGGAAGCAGCTCTAATAGTTGTCATTAAGTTTTCAGGGAGGTGGGAGAAGATAGATTGAATGCATGCACTTCAGTGCTGCACATAGCCCATTGATGGCTGCTGAGTAATGATTTTTTTCTAATTGGTGGAGAGCAGCGGCCCTAATGGATGGAGCCTCTCTGTGCATTTACACTGTCTCCTCAATCAATAACCCTAGCTGTGCCTGGCACAGAGGAGTTCCTGAAAGCCCCTTTGTAATAATGGATTGCTATAGGTTACATAAACCGCTGCCTCCCGCTGAGTCAGCCCTCTGTCAGGCACCTACCACTCCGACAGTGCGATGGCTTTTTAGAAGGGCTATATGGGGGATGCCCACAGAGACCAGGGCCTGTCCTCTGTTCTACTGCCCCCATCCTGTGGTTACCATCGCCCTGCATGCTGCTGACTTCTGAAAGGACTTCTGTTACATTGCCTTTCAAATTGCTGTGCATTTTTCTACTTCATTTTATGTTAAGAAAAAAAAATCCTAGGTTAAGTCCTGCATTAACCCCATAAACTATATTGAGATTAGTGACAGGCTGAGCAGCTGCATCTACATGAGATATTGGCTGTCCAGTAGCCTGTGATTACTGCGCAGTAATATCACATGGCAGGAAGCATGACACAATGCTACTGTGCAGTAATCACAAGCTACTGTGCAGTCAGCGTCACAAAAAAAGCCATTCCTTGGTATAACTTCTTACCGCGCGGTCATTTAGTACTTGTATAAGCAGTTAGTACTAATGTTCAGTACTAGTATAAACATTAAGTACTAAATGACTGCACAGTAATGACTTTGCAGTCAGCTTCTTGTGTAGACATGGCCAGTAAGTCAGAGCTGAAAAGGATCTCTGGATTTGGCCCCACATCTACAAATTGCACCAGTGAGTGCCCAGTATAGCCTGAAGAAGGAAATAATTTAATTAGCCCTCCCCTTACGCCACCCTGCTGAATGTGCACTTGTATTTTCTTCTGTTTTCCTATCTATGCCAAATATTCTGTTTTACTCCTGGGGGGTAAATAAATATCTAATGGTATTTAGAAATTCAAGATCTTGGAATTTAATGATGCTTCTGCCTGGCTATGACAGGTATAGGCTTCATAGGCCAGGGGAAAAACAATAATGTTCAAGAGCATTCGCCTTTTAAAAGTGAAATTTCGTCTGTGTGTCATCTCCGAGACACATAAAGTTCTTTCACTGGGAAAGAAGGGGAATTTTCACTGATTGACATGACTAATGGGACATGACTCCGTTTTTCTTAGAAGTTATGCAGGATCTTGAAGGGGCTTTTGAAGCAGCCCACTACACAGGGTTACTGTCAGGTCAGGGAAGGTGGTTCCAATGGAAAAGTTAGAGCCATAGAGAAAAGATGCCTGTTGCAAAGCCTTTTTTATAGCAAGGCTACATCCCTCTGGAATCCCCAGGAGGGAGGGATTCCAGGGGCCACGCACAGCACAAACTCCTGTGCACTTCCCAATGCAGTGGCAGGTTTCAGGGCATGCTTACCCAGGTAATTACAGAGAACACACATAACTGAGGTTATATGTTGGCTTCAGTCTTGAAAACAAATCTTAACACAGAAGGAAGGAGCCTGGTGTTGACCCACCAACACAGTTGGCCAACAGCTAGTCTAGTTTCACAGGCTGTCCAACTGGTGGCCCACGGGCCACAAGCAGCCCCAGAAGGGTTAGCATGACCAAAGGCTCCAATGTGGCCACCACTCCCCTTCCTTGCTGCTACTGCTGCCACCTTGGCAGCCTGGTTCTCTGAATTTCCCCTCCCACCTCCAACTTCTACTTTCTGCCCCTTCTCCTCGGGACCAGGCAGAGCAGCAGGAGGGGGCTGAGGTGCGTGGTGGCTGGGAGAAGAGGGTACAGCAGGGCAAGAGATGGGGGTAGGCTCCCCATGTGGCATTCATGGCTAGAGTGGGGGTGAGTAAGGCTACACACATAGCAAGGAAGGAGTAGCTGGGCTGCCCATGCAGTGTGGGATAGTCCGAGGAGATTGTCCACGCAGCAAAAGCCTCCAAAACTAGAGGCCATGCGGTGTGTGGTTTACATTCTCCTCAAAGTTCTTGAAGATTTGTGAGGAAGCCTGCTCCTTTATGATACTCCTAGCCTAGCCCCTGAGTGTGGCATCCTATGTTCTCAGGGACATCCAGAGTTTATCATGGTTTAAAGTGGAGCACAAGAAAAGTACATGGCAGAGGAAGGTTGTGCACATATGGATTCAAGCTGTACCTGAGGCCCAAATCCTGTGGGACTGAGTTGTGCTGACAGGATCTGGGTACAGAGCTGGAGTAACTGGATGATCCCCCAGTATAGAGAGAAAGTCAACTGACAATGAGCCAGCATGGCCACTCCTATGTCGCTCCCACCCCAAAGACGCTAGCAAGAGGATATGACTAGGGGGAAAGAGGATATGTCTGTGACGTTCCTATGTCCCACTGACCCTAGCTGCCATGTCTCACTCCAGGGGACTGTTGGCAGTCAGTGCAGCTTAAAGAAGCCCTGAAGATCAGGGAAGGGAAAAGACCTTTTCTTTTTCACTACCTCCACTTCTAAGTTGGCCTGAATCTCCTCTGGCTTCAACGGAGCATCTGGTATAGAAGTACTGTGCCTTGACTGCAGACACAGTGACGAATCTCCCAGCAGAGTTGTTCCACGTGCTGAAAGCCAGATCCATCCATATTCTGTCTCTCCTGTCTTGTTGTCTGAGTTCTGCAAGTGATTTTCTATCTCCCTTACCAAGAGAATCAGTCATACTTTGAGCTAGTTTATCTCACAAAGCAATGGATGCCAGAGAAAAGGGGAGGGGAGAGGGAGAGAGTACAAGAGACAGCATGAATCCTCTATTCTGGTTATTTGACAGTGTCTCTATAATGGCTACAGGTCCACTCAGTATAAAAAAGGGTTGGCTGCTTGTCTGCAGTATGCCGGTCACTTCTAGTCCGCAGTTTTCCGGTCCGCGGTTTGCCAGTCTGTGGTCACTTCTAGTCCGGCAGCCAACCCTCCTGCGGACCGGCAGCAAACCCTTCATGGCCCAGCATTGGGCTGTGGCCCAGGGCTTGGGAACCCTTGGTTTAACTCACTAAAGCTCATTTGATAAGCTATAGTTAAAGCACCCCTGCCACCATTTTGAAACATGGGATGCTGAAGACATGAGACGCTGCAGTGTATTAATTAAAGCGGTTCCTGAGAGCTGCTTTCATCAAAATGCACCACCCCAGAGTATGCATAGATAGATAAGACTAGCAACTAGGCCTGATATAAGCTAAAAGGGAAGTTTGCACCATTCAAGATGAAAAATCTGAAGGGAATAATTGAAGCCGCTATGCTGGTATCAAGGAACAGACCAGCCAGGGACAAGGCCCTGAGAGGGAGAGGCAGAGGAGCTTAGTTCTGTAGGACAGAGAGACTAAATGTTTAGGTTTCCATAGATTCATAGATTGTAGAGTCAGAAGGGACCACAAAGGATCATTGTGTCCAACCCCCACCCCTGGCAGGAAAGAGGACCGAGGACAGATGACCCCAGCCAGGTGTCTATCAAACCTCCTCTTGAATTTAGGTGATAGTGTCACCTCTCTTAGAAGCCTATTCCAGATTCTGGCCACCCTCACTGTAAAAAATTTCTTCCTAATGTCTAACCTGAATCTACTCTCCACTAGTTTGTACCCATTATTCCTAGTTACTCCTAGGGGCACTCTGGTAAATAGTGCTTCTCCAATTCCCTGTTGTCCCCCCTTGATAAACTTATAGATGGCTACAAGGTCTCCCCTCAGCCATCTCTTGTGAAGGCCAAAGAGCTCCAGATCCCTCAACCTCCCCTCATAGGGTCTTTCACGGAGGTCACTAATCATGCGAGTGGCCCTCCTCTGACCCCTCTCCAGATTCTCCGTGTCCCTCTTGAAGTGCGGTGCCCAAAACTGGACACAGTACTCCAACTGCGGCCTGACCAATGCCGCATAGAGGGGGAGCATCACCTCCCTCGATCTGTTGGTCATGCATCTGCTAATGCACGACAAGGTGCGATTGGCCTTGTTGATGGCCTCGTTACACTGCTGGCTCATGTTCATCTTGGAGTCAACTATGATTCCAAGATCCCTCTCAGCCACTGAGCTGCTGAAGAGGTCTTCCCCAACCTGTAGGGGTGCTGGGGATTCCTCCTCCATATGTGGAGTACCTTACATTTATCTTTGTTGAATTGCATCCTATTTTGTCTGCTCATTGATACAACCTGTCCAGATCAGCCTGTATCTGCTCCCTGCCCTCCAGTGTGTTAACTTTGCCCCATAACTTGGTATCATGTGCAAACTTAAAGAGGGTGCTCTCCATACCCTCATCCAAATCACTGATGAAGATATTAAATAACACCAGTCCAAGGACCGAACCCTGCAGGACCCCACTGCCCACCTGCAACCCGTTCACCACCACTCTCTGGGTGCGGTCCCTAAGCCAGTTGGCCACCCACCTGACTGTGTAAGCGTCCACTCCACAGTCTGCTAGCTTCCCTATGAGAATAGGATGTGAAATTGTGTCAAAGGCCTTCTTAAAATCCAGGTAGATAACATCATCCTCAGCTCCTGTGTCAAGGCAGTGTGTGACCTGGTCATAAAAGGCTATAAGGTTTGTCAGGCAGGATCTACCTGTGACAAACCTGTGCTGGTTTCCTTTCAGCATCGTTTCCCCTGCTGGGCCTTCACAAATGTGCTCTTTGATGATTTTTTCCAGTGTTTTCCCAAGGATAAAAGTAAGACTGACTGGCCTAAAGTTACCCAGCTCATACCTTCTCCCCTTCTTAAAAATGGGCACCACATTGGCCCTTTTCCAGTCCTCAGGGACCTGGCTGGAGCATCATGAGATGGGAATCCATAGGTAAAGATGGGACTGAGTTTCCCTCATATCCCTACCTTGTGAAGAGGTACCACTCCCTCTGTTAAGAAGAAGAGACTGACGGGAGCCAGAAATCGAGAAACCCAGGTGTCTCGGACGGCCAGGGCCGACTCGAGTTACGCTCGTACATCAGGGCGGGCTGGTGAATGGAGAGGCAGACACAACTTATTGGTTGCAAAAACTTTAATCACACCGCTTTCAATTAAGAAGGCAGTAGTCTG
>NW_005841841.1:2903555-2904149 GCF_000455745.1 Alligator sinensis | reverse complement strand
CAAGTCAGATAACTTCAGAGGCACTCTGCAGCGTGCTCAAAGCTCTTCGACTTGGGCGGAAGTCGCGCGGAATTTTAAACGGCCGGCAAGCCAATTACTAGCCGCCACGTGTGAATAATTTAGCACTGGCCAATAGCGGGGCACAAATTTGCATCTGAATAGTGGGAACTCTTTGCACCGTGCATTTCTGTGCTGCAAAGAAGAAATGCATCCTGCAAAGGAAACTGCAAATTGGCGGGAACTCTCTCCTACACGCGGGTCCTCAATTGCAGCAGAACACTCTGCTGTGCAAAGGAGCTCTCATGTGGCCAGGAAATTCCATAGTGCCGAGGCACAAAAATCACTGGGTTGTGACACCAGGGAAGCTAGAGACTACTCCAGTGAAGAACACTACAACAAAACCTACACTTAGGGTAGAAAACTTGTTGGGTAAATGCTGGTTTGAACTCTGAAAGAACTGAATTCTTGTCATCTAGCCAGGGGCTAAATCTCCTCTGTGACCTAACTGGACTGTGATGGGGGAGGGGAGGATTGGAAAAATTTCAGATGGACCTGAAGCAGTACCAGGCATGTCCCTGATACAACAGCAGCAGG
>NW_005841841.1:2903229-2903544 GCF_000455745.1 Alligator sinensis | reverse complement strand
TCAGCTGGCAGGCCAACAGCAACAAGAAATATTCCCTTTCTCTTCCTTCTCCCTTTTAGCAGGAGATGATTTGTCAGTTTCTGAAGGAGATGTTCAGGCGCTGAGAGTTGTGCCAGCCCCTGCTCTAACTTTTGGCACTTAATATAAAGTGCCATGAGTTAGAACACGCCCCCGCCCTCAACCCAACAGATGTTCGCCTGTTGAGTTGGGGGTGAGAAGAGGGAATCGAGCCTGACAGCAGGAGCCCAAGAAGCCTGCCTGAAGCTGAGGAGCCACCCCTCTCCCCAGGGCCCCCCAACTCTGGGGCTGTCAGCA
>NW_005841841.1:2864539-2903198 GCF_000455745.1 Alligator sinensis | reverse complement strand
GGGAGGGAGGAGGAGGAAGGGGGAGCGAGCTGCTGGCTGGGGTTTTCCCAGCCTGAGCTGGGGGGCGGGGAGGGGGGTTGAGGGAGACCACAAGGCAGAAAGTGGCTGCAATCCATTTAAGACAGCTCAGCGCTCATCTGATTTAGTCAAGGGGACTGCAAGGCTGAGTGTTTGGCAAGGACTCCCAAGACACTGGAGAAATACCCTAGTGACCTCTTTCCAGTGTGAAAAAGAAGCATTATTTCTAAACTACTTCCTCAAAAGAAAAGCATTATTGAGAAAATTGCCCATACTCTGAAATCTTTTTAGCTGGGTAAGAAGGAGAAGTTGAGGCAGAGGAATCATCTGGGTATAACTGAAAGCAGGATTTAGCACTTCATTTGGAACTTATCGACACCTACAAATCTGTTGGCTGTGGCAAAGGAGCAGAGTCCACCTCTCCCTTTCCCAGAACTATATGGATTCATCAATGTTAACGGGAGTATAAAAAGGGGGAAAATTTATTTCAGTCAATAAAGCAAGATCTGGTCCAGATTCTACATACAGCAGATCTAAGAAAGGGATGCTTTTCATAATCATTTCCCAGGTTTCTACAGCAGAGCCACACTTCACTAAGTATGCAGTTAGTCTACCTGACAAAGTCTTTTGGCCCACTGTGCTGTCACAGCAACTGAAGTCCTTGCAATTGGAATCATTCACTATCCTACAATATAGTCTCAGGAAAACAGGGGATATGGTCAAACTAGCTACTTGGTACACTTTATAATGCCACTCCTGTTACTATCATGTTACAGTCCTCTTCATTCAATACTAGGTAGCTTAGATACATCAGACAAAAGCCGCTTGCATAAAAAGCTTTCTGAATATTGTGTGCCATCACTAAGGCCACAAATAATCTGTTGTCATCTTCCAGACTGTGAAGTCAATAGAATTATGTCAATTTAGGGGGAGATGTGGATTTTGCTCTCTATGCATGGTACCTGTTAAATATGAGGCATTCTATCCCTCCTACAGGCAGAATTGTGAATCAGCACCAAGATGTCGGGTAAACGGTGAATAATCTATGCTTGTCTTGCTCATGAAGATTTATATTTGTTCTTTCTTTGCTTGTGCATTTCCCTAATCAAGAACCCCAATGCATTTAGACAGAAAGGTATCTGACTTTTTAATTATCTCCTTGGTTATAAGAAGCCCAAACCTCTTACCTTCCTTTGCAGTTTCCTCTCTTGCCCTGAAAGCTGCTCAGCCCATCTGGAATCCAGACCTGTCCTCTTCAGCTTCTATCCCCTGCCTGCCTCTTCAATGAAAACATAGTATGGGCTCCAAAGACTACTGCACAGTAGCATTGCATCATGGTTTCTGCCATGCAACGCTACTGCACAGTAGTCTTGGGCTACTGCACAGTCAGCATCTTGTGTAGACACAGCCACCGAGTATTAATTTACTCTGGCACAACCAAAGGGACTGACTAGAAAGTGGGCTACTACTCAAGAATCAGAGCACCAGCAACCCACACATTGCAAAAAGTATTCTCTTCCCTGTTTTTCTCTCTTCCTCTTGCCCTCTCTCTGTATTAGCTTTCTGTTAAGCATACTCTCCCAACCACTGGCACAGTTCAATCTGTCTCCTTTTGGAGTTTTAATTTGATTTAGAACACAGAACCTTGACTGAGCAAGAATCGTGGCTTCCCTACATTTGATTATGCATCTCAGGGCAGGAGACCAAGATTGTATTTAATAAACGATCCTCTTTGCCAAGACTAGCAATGTTAAATCCCGTCAAATGGACAGCCACCCTCGTGAAGTGGGCTGGAGCTGGTGTGTTGGCGTGATGACAGCGCATTCTCTCCCAGCCAGCACTGAGCCAGGTTCAAGAGCTTAAATACTCAGGCTTCAAGTTCTGGCATTGAGTCTCTCAGACACGACATGCTTGAGCTTCCCAGGAGGTTGCACACCTCACTTACATCCGTCCCTGCCACCCAATCTGTGAAGCAGTATTGCAGCAGCTCCAGAGAGAGAGATGTTCACTCAAACTGGCAGCTGCCTTTTGTCCCACAATGGCAGCTGCCAGCAAGAGACAGACAGGGCAAGGGGAAAACACACAATAGCAACATGCTAGATGCAAAGCATATTACACGCTAGATTTAAAATAAAATAGCATGCATTAGGGATAAATATTCAGCTCAACATACAACTGAGCCCTGTGACTTTTGTTACCGTTATCAAGAGCTGAGGTGAATCTCCCTGCACCATGCTGAACATGTTGCAAATGCAAAATAAATAAATCAACACAACTGACTTCTTTTTAACAAACTCACATTTGGGGGACAAGGTTGGGGGAAAGGGGGGGGAAGGGGGAGAGACAGACATTTGAACATATCCAAAGATATGGGATCCTAGGAGCTTTGCTTTTACTCTCAGGCTGTTTGGCCTGGGGTTGTTTCGATAGACTGAATGCTCGTGGCAGGCTGGCTGCTTCAGAGACTGCATTCCCCTCCTCAGAGAGCATAGTATTGGCAGAGGCAGTATGAGTTTCTCATGCCAGTCTGTCAGAGCATCAACCCTAATGTGAAGGGACCGGAGCTCGATTTGTGAGGCAAGCTAATTATGATGTATTATCTGGTTTGCCGCAGATTCTGAGACACCAGTCAGGAACCAGGGCCCCTGTGTACTACGTAGGGTACACGTTGCCTGTTCCTCTGCCTTTGTATCTGTCTAAGGCCAAGGCCTGTCTGCCCAGACTATTGGGTGAGGTAGGGAGGCAGTGGGGATGTGTACTTTCCTGCATTCCAGTCCCGCGTTCTTCCCTTGGGCCTCTTCTCAGCACATTCCTGCAGCTTCTAGGAGGTGAGCCAATTGCCCAGCTCACTTGAAGCATGTTGCAGAGACAGCATCCCACAAGAGCAATTTTCTAGATCCCACTAGCCCTGCTCCCATAAAAGAACAGGTCTTCCCCCCCATTTTAGCTCTACAGACAAGCTCAGGAGAAGTTCTCTATCCAAATGCTAATGAGAGGCACATAATTATCAGTAAACCTTATGGGGAAGTCTACAGTGGAAAAAAAATGTGTGCTCTTAATTCAAGTTAACAGAGCTGTGAAGACATCGTAATTTGAGTTATAACTAAGGTTAGCAAGTCAAACGAGTTCATTCCTATAAAGGATGCTGGGATTTAACTCACCCATGCTAACAGCCTCTTACCTTGTCACGAAGGCTATTTTAATTTAAAATAGCTAACTTGGATTATTCAACCCAAGTAAAGAACATACATTTTTTCAGGATAGGCATGCCCCACACAGCACTGGCAATTTCATAATGCAAGGCATATTTTGGAAGAATTCAGGAAAACTGGTTTGTTTGTGTGTGCATGCGTGTGTGTGTGTGTGTGTGGTGGAAGGGAAATAATTTTATGCAAAGCAAAGGTGTTGCAATCATCTACCCTGGAAATCTTTAAAAAGAGACTAGACAGTCACCTTGCTGGGGTCATCTGACCCCCAGTTGTCTTTCCTGCTTCGTGAAGGGGGACTGGACCCAATGATCTTCCGAGGTCCCTTCTAGCCCCTTACAATCGATGAATCTATGAACTCTGAATGTGTCCATAGAGATAAAATGCATTTTTCAACTCCTGAATGCAAGAGCAGCATCTCTTAAAAACAAATTTTTCTATTTCATCTTTTTTCTATTTGTTTTAAGTGAAGCCTTTTTTCTATTTCCTTTTTTATGTTTTAATCTTGGTATGGAACATACTCTATGACCCTGAGAGAGTAAAGGAAGCAAGGCACTATGTCTATAAATGTGTTTAGCAACACCGAATGATCAAAGTCAGCACTGCATGGGCAGCTTCTAAATTTTTCCTATTATCATCTGTTCGTGGATTTGACAGATTGCATCATTCAGCGTTGATGTATCACTATTTGATACACTATGAATATTCACAGCGCATATTAAATTAACCAGGTGATAAAATACAGGTTTGTTTTGCATGTTAACTCTGTGTTAACGCTGCCCCTAAGTGGTTAAGTTGGTTTATTGCAAGTTAATTAGCTTTCGTTTCAGGCCATTATTTATTTATATATGACAGGATGTTGTGTTTTTCTGTTTCAGCTGTATGGCTAGGCCATACTTCTTGTCCTAATTAAAGTTCTCGTTCTATTTTGTGCCATTTTCACAAATAAACAATGTTTTTAAGTAAGTCAGACTGATAAATGCTATTATAGTGCAACACTGTCTTTTACCTGTTTGTTACCCAGACCTGGACAAACTGAGTTTCTTTTATTAGACTTCCACATCTTCAGCTCATTTTAATTAGCATTTCTATTATAATTTCTGCAACTAGCTGAAGAATTTTGGGGGTCACAACAGAATGTTGTCTCCCTGTAGAGACTTTCTTTCCCCCTGTGGTTACATCTTTTGCTGCTTCTAAAACATTTCCTGCACTGGTCCTTACGTCTCTTTTCATGGAATCATAGTTCTTGTCCCTGCCTTTACTTCCTTCTGTTTGGATTAACGTAATACTTTATAACTAAACCTCATCTCTATACAGGTGGGAAGCTGCTACTAATACAGCGTGTAGCTGCTGTAATTTTGAATACAAAATCCCAGCTGGAAAGATTCTAAGTACATCCTCCAAAGTTGGTGCAGCTACTTGGGCTTCCAGCTCTGGCTCACCTTTAGGCTGTATACTGCTCTTCACCTGTGTGTATACAAGTTGCATTTATGCCCCAGGGATGTAACATATAAGATATGAAGGCAAGAAATATTCACAGCCCTATGTTCTCAAATACTGCCTCCTGCTGATAGCTGGGACACTGTAAAACCTAGAAACCTACAGTTGTTTAGTTTACTGAAGTCCTGCCCCAAGATACCAGTTAAAATTATCCACTGTGGACAGCCTTGCTTTAGTAGCTTCCATACATGTCATTTGGGGAGCTTGTTCAGTCAGTCTTTTAATATCTCCTTTGTGCTGAATTTCCCTGCCAAGGAACATTAAATAACCCCTACCGTGACCTTCTCATGGTCCAAACAGATAACTTCTTCAGTTGCTCATTTCACTAGGTAGCTGAACCCTTCATGTCAAATCAGATTTTCGTTTCTAACGTGCTTTGGGTATCTCTGGTGTGATGAAGGGCTATATAAATATAAGCTCTTACTGACTCTACCTTGTCTTCCCCAGGGAGTAAAGTTCAAGCAGGCAAGAGTTAAACCATGAAGCACTGCAATGTTTTAATTTACTATGCACTCACCTCTGGACACCTGGATTCAAATTCTGGACCAAGTTTCAAGGCAAGAAAATGAATCTGGCAAATACTGTACTAGTAAGCATCTGACCTCTGCATGAAAGCGCTGCAGAATGCTCCGTAACTACCAGTCTCTGGTCAGGATATGTTGGACTGGAATAGCAGAGGCAAGGAGGACTGGCCTTAAGTAGGTGCATTAAAGGTCAGGAAGACTGGATTGGGTTGGTAGAACTCTATGGGAGAAGCTTATACAGCACCTGGTTGTGCTATATGTGGACCGAGTCAGCAAAGTCTCTTGCTTTGTTGAGCTATAAAATTCACACAGAAATATGGCTTTAAAAAAATTGGACTGCAATGAATCTACAAGGATGTTGTCCGTCTTTGGCAAAGAATGAAGCATGTTTTTGTGTTACTACCACAGGTCTTAACCTTGGGGTAGTGAAATTTGTCTCGTATTTAGTTATCTCATCGATGTGCGCTCTGAAGGCTGGTGAGGTGTCTTGCTGCCTTAAAGCTTAGTGTATTAACCCATTGCAATGAGTCTGAATTCCAGCAGGGCTCCAAGCAAGATGTTCATTTCTGTTATAGTAGTGGTTAGCGAGGGGGTGAGAAGAGGACTGACAAATACGCTTTTTTGTGTTGCCCTGCCTGTGCTCTTTAAGGTGGAGCATGATGCTCAATCAGAGACAGCTCAAAGTCTCTGAAAGAACAGATGACCGTTTAAATCCTAGCCTTTCCCAACAGATGTTAGACAGTGCTGTTAAGGAGTCCAGACATTTGGACACAAAAGGAGATACAAAAGATATTATTAAATTATCTCAATGATTTAAAACAGGTTCATGGAGGACATTTGGGGTCATGCATTTACATGGTGCTTCCTTCTTTCTCTCTCTACTTTTTTATAAATCTGCTCCTACATCTCCTTAGTGCTATGGTTTCAACCAGACAAGGACAGTATAAGTAAAAATCTATGGACTACCTTAAATATCCCTTGCCGTGCATTGTTAGAACTCTTATTAAAATACAAAACCCACAGTCACAACAGCAGGCTGGAAATCTGCCTGATGGTCAAATAAATCAAAATATTTCAGAGTTCCTGTTAACAAGCACCCATTAAAATCTGACAACCAGCAAGTATCAAAGGCAACCTAGATTTAAAAAGTTAGAAACAATGCAATTCCTCCAGCAGAGCAATTCAGGTTTATTTCCTTCCATTTAAAAGTAGGAAATTGGTTGCTGCTGTTAATTTATTATTTTTCTGACTCATGGAATTCATTTTTTTTTGTTCCCCTCTGATGCACCAGAGCTGACTTGGTGGTAAGATACCTTGGGTCTGATTTGCAGAGGTGAGATGTGTCCTTCGGTTCCCACCGATGCAAGCTGGAGTTGTGAATGCTCAGCACAAAATTAGGTCCATGCTCTCAGTTCTTAACAGGCAGTAGGAGGCATGTCATGTAAGCAAGCCCACACTGTACCTCCAGGTTCTACCAGAGATCTCGGCCTTTCTAAGAGTCTAAGGTTTGTTTCAAGTAGGCATTCCAAAAGGTCATTCTTCTGGATTAATTTCCTTCAACACACCCACCTGAGCTTTCCTCTTTCTTGTCTGTTTCAATAAATAAATAAAAGAAAAGAAAGAGAGGGAGAAAAGCAGATTTTGTTTTAGTAAGCAGTTTAAATCTGGTCTGGTAGGTTGAATTCATTCATTCATTAATTCAGTCATGTGCTTAGTAAAACCCAGCAGGACTCCCTTCCGCCATAAGAACTTCTGACTGTGAAATAAACCCTGAGTAACCAGATTAACTATGAAGTATGTATCAGCCAGGTTTTCAGCATTAGTTCAAGTGTGCTTTCCATGCACTGCAAAGCAATAAAGCTCGTTCCTGGTTCAGGTGTGCCTTCAAGGCAGAAATAAACTCCATAGTTTTCTGTCTTATCTCACCTACCTCTGGCTCAAAAATAAATAAATAAATGAATCTAACATCAATTGTGTGCTATCAGCCAGTTTGGATTCACCTGTTAATGCCAATAGTATCAATGTTTTGTCTTTCGGCCATGCATATATCATTGTATAAATTACTATTTTGGGGGCCAAAGCCAAAGATAGAAAATCTCACCTGACATTTTATAAATTGAAACTATATTTAGCATGCAAAATCAAGTGGTTAAAATGAACATTTGTCAGGAAAAGAAATATAATCCTTGATATGTCAGTCATGCACCACTACCAGCCCATGTGATTATTGTCTATAGGAATTATTTAAATTATGGTATTATTTTATTATTTATAGCTTTCATAGTGGCAATGTCCAAAGGCTCTCATGAGGATTGTGGGCTCAGTGTGTTAGGTACTATTCAAACATAAGCATGTGTTCAGATACAGGTCCTGACCCTGAAACCTATCCAAAAAGTCAGTGGACTTCCACTTCTGAGTAGGACTTTATATTTGCAGAAGCAGGGCGGTACATTACATACATGGAAGCAAATACTGTAGTCAAATTAACAACTCAGCTTCTATTATACACTTTCTCAGAGCTCCGAACTTCCTGACAATATTCACTTTTTGGCAGGGCCCAAGCACAGAAAATCTCACCTGAAAATTTCTGCTTTCACAAATTCAAAAAGGATCTAGCTTGCAAAGACAGATGTTTAAAACTGAAATCTCTATTCCCTTGTGAATTGCAATTTTCCATTCTTAGCATCAATCCAGTGGGAAGGAATACTGGAATGGTGTCTAAGTTCAGGTTGCTTTTTGGAACACTAGTTATGAAATTCCTGATTTCAAAAATGTCTAAAACACACACATGCACACACAAAACCAACCACCTTGAGCTTTCCAGGCTTTCAAGTGTTTTCATTTTTATTACTATGCGGTAATTCTCTGAACAAAATTATCTGATGTAATTGATATCCATTTATATCCTTAATCACAACTTAATTTTTTTATATAGGGAATCTAATACATACTGACACTAACCTTCACTCACAAAAATAACTGAGATCATTCATTTGTTGCTATACCAACTGTGAGCTATCCCTCCTCTCCATGCTCATAGAAAAGCATGTTACCACAAAACTCAACTGTCATGTCATGTTGATGGTATGGAAGCTCATGTTCTCTGTATCTTTGCTAAATCTGTTCTTTGAACAAAAGACTTCACCGTCCATTTCTGTCCGCTGGACACATTTCGTGGACGCTAACTTGACTTTAATTTTCATAACATAATGCTGTTATACTCCATGCTAAAGTGATCTGGCAGATCCACCCTGCACACGGGAGTCCAATATAATGCTGAAGCTTGTAACAAGCCAGTCACTGGACGCGTCTGCATAAGATGCTAGAAGCGCAGTAGACTAATTCTACAGCACATTACAGCATTGTGGCAAAAACCATGCTAATGAGCTAATGTTCAGTGGAATTAGTCTACTGCGCATTAGCTTCAGCTAAAAGACATAAACCAGTGCTACTGTGCAGTAGCACCGATTACAGCACATTAAGTTAGTACCTGTTATTACAGGTACTAAACTTAATGCTCCATAATTACAGTGCAATAATGAATGTTTGGATATGCCCACAGACTGATCAATTATTTCCCAAGCTTCTACTGAAGTGGAATCAGGCTATTTGGTCAGTTCTTTGATGCACCCTGATGTGTACAGTATAGATCCCAATTTTGAAATTGGACATCATCTGCAGTCAACAGAAGGCCATCAATTTTTATTCAAATTCAAGAGTCCTAGCACATGTACTCAAGATAAAAATGTACCAAGATCATATTTATTCCTTCTTTCAGTTGGTCAAGTTGGAAATGATCCTTAATATTCCCAAACAAGAAGCATAACTGAGTTCACTAGCACCATATATCAAATTTTGGGCAAGAATATGTCTATGAATCTGTTTAACTGGTAGGTGATCACAAAAATTACATGGATTTCAATATTACATGCAGCTGAATAAGTAATTATGTGTTTGTTCATAAGCCATCTATGCTACGCTAGAACATGCTGTGGTGCTGGCTGAGATGAGAGCATGTGTAAACGTCAGCCTAAGGAAAGTGACTGTGCCCGCCTCTGTTCGATTAGGCGCTCTTGTGCAGCCTTAGCCCGGACTATTGATCATGCCTGTCCTGGGCTTGCAGGTGCACCCCAAAGACTACCCCAGCTGACATCAGGGGATCCCCTTGACTCGCCTGCCACGACTTTGAATGTTACCTCAGTGGAGGAGCTCCCCTTCGAGGCAGTCTCCAGGGTTGTGGCGCCTCCCAGCGGGCACTCACAGGACTCCGACCTCCCCTACACCCCGGACACTCGCCACCTTGGGTTGCCGGTCTTCGGGCCCCTTAGGCGTTCTTAGTTTTACCCAACCTCTTCCCACGGCTTGCCAGCTACATGCCAGAGTCTTCGGGCCCTGATGTATGGACCTCGAAGTCCTCGGATCTGGTCCCTCCGATCCGAATCCCTAGCGCCCTATACTAATCACCCTGTGACTTGACGTGCCAATCCCACCACCATAATAACTAAAGTACTAAGCTACTGGGCCAGGAGGCCCCGAAGGGTGCCTCTGGTCTATGGGCCTCATGGATTCCCCGGAGCCCAGGTTCCACAGCCCTGGCGGCTTGCCCTCCTTGGGTATTGAGTCCCAGCCTTTTATCCAAGGGCTATAGTGGGCCACGTCCGTCCCTTGCTCAGTCCCTCCTTGGGTCTTCGTCCGCCCTCCGGCAAAACCTGATGGGACCCTGTCGGGCATGCCCGTTACCTCCTTTCCACGGCTTTAACGCTGGCTCAGTCTTTGTTCCCTGCGCTGGTGTGCTTTGATGCTGCTTTCTCCGTGTCTGTAACCGGCTCCTTCGCCAGTGCCGCTGCCAGTTCGGCTGCAGGTGCTGCTACCAACCTCTCTCTCGACTCTGCAGTCATCCCTGCTGCGGACGTCTCCGCCGGCTCCTCTGCTGGCGTCACTCCCAGCTTTGCTGCCACCTCTACTGATGGCGTCACTGCTGGCTCCATCAGCTCTGTGGCCGGCCTCGCTGCCAGCTTCTCTGCCGGCGTTACTGCCGGCTTTCCTGCCAGCTCTGTTGTCGGCGTCGGAGCCTCTCCTGACTCCGCCCCTGACTTCCCTTGCTGCCTGACGCGGCAGCTGAGCCCCTCCGGGTGAGGGCTCTCTCCCCAAGCCTCTGCTCGTCTGCCGCCCTGCCGCATCCTTGGGGCAGCTTTTTATCTCCGCCGGGCGGTGTCTCCCGCCCACGCTGTTCAGCCGCAGCTGAATATACATGCGGCTAGTCATCCGTGATGGCGGTTTCGCCACGCACATCTCCTCCGGCTCTTTGGGCTCTGCGGGAGGTAAGTGGGGCTCTCCTTTGGCCTGGGGCCCTCCTGCAACCCCAGCTCTCCTAGGACAGTGACCTCATCCCATACACTGTTGCCAATGCATAAGACCTCTTCCACCTTTAGACAAATATAGACACTGATGCTCTTTTGCCACTAATGTAACCTATCTACTTTTGCAGGCCTTTAAGATTTAGTGAGATTACTTCATTCCAATTTTACCACATCAAAAAATTAAAGTGTTACTAGGAAGCTGGAAATCTGCCTGCTAATCACAGATCCCTTAATCATAAACAAACTCATCCCATGCGCTCATTTAAAATAACATGGCAGTATTTAAAAGTCAGAACTTGCAATGCCCCAGGCCAGTGTAAAGGGATGGGGGAGGGAGACGCACATACACACAGTGGCTTCCAGTTTTTGAATCTTTTAATACCCTTTGTTTAAAGACAATGAGCTCTGTACTGTCAGAAATACTTTCTCTTGATAAGTACTTTTAGACTGTAATTACATCATACCTTAAGCTTCTGTGACTAAAATTTACTTCTTCAGTTTCTTATTGTAAGACAAGTTTTTCAGTCTCCAGTCATACTTCTAACCTCTTTCTGAGCCTTCTCCAGGTTGACAACATCCCTGTTAAAGTATGAACATGGGGCCATATTCTGCTCTGTTACACTGCTGTAGCTCTATCAAAGTCAGTAGAGTTGCATCCTGTTTGAAGTGGATGCAGTGTTCCAGTCCTTGAATCACTAATGCCACGTGCAATGGTAAGAATAATGCCTTCTTGTGCCCACCTGCTAGTCACCTCAATATACATCCAAGAGTTACATCTGCTGCCTTAGCTACCACATCCCATTCCAAGCTTGTGTGCAGTTGGTTATCCATCATAAACCCTTAGTCCAATTCAGAGCCACTGCTTTCTAAAATATACTCTTCTCCCACCACCCTATAAGTGGGACATATATTCTTTGTTCTTTATTTGGCCTTGTTAGCATGCTCTGTTTAGATCAGCCTGGCCTACCAAATGATCCAGATTGTTCTGTAGCACTGGTCTTTATGACTGCTTCACCAATTTCTGACTTTGTTCGCTCCAGTTTCTGAAAGTCCACAGTCACTCTGTTAACTTCAACAGAGTTACAGTGCTGTAATTGAGAGCAAGTATGACCAAGTGTCATAGGAAAGTAAAAGACAGATGACCACATTCTACTTTCATCTGTAGCATTGTGAATCCAGTAGACATATACACGCAGAAATAGAGAGGTGGTACAGCCCAAACCTCTGAACCTCATCAAACTATAGCAGCAGATCCATAAACCCAATAGAGCCCTGCAGTTCTGGGTGCATGCTTCTTTCCAGTTCTGTTTCTGATGTGGCCTAAATGGTGAATATTTCATAGGAACAGGTGGCCTGACACCATTTCCAGTGGTCAAGTAGAGTATCCTACCAAAATAAGAAGTCTCTTGAGAGAAGCTTGTAGGTCGAAACACAGGCCAAATTTCTCCTAAGACAAAGTATTTTATTCTAGGATCCTAAAGAGGTACAAGCCCATTGTCCCACTTTAAATACCAGTGAAATACCCAAAATAGACATCAAGTTTATCCTGGGTGTGATTGTCCGGGACCTTAACTCACATCAAAACAGTCACGGCACAGTTACAAATGCAGCTTGAATGACAATTAACACAAATTAGTCTTGGAGGGGAAGTGGACAGTGCTATCTCAGCACTTCACAGATACTTAAAATGGGAGAGTAAGTTTCCATGTCTGTCGGATCTCAGAATTAAAGGCTTTGTCCTGGGAGAAATCCAACATCTGTTTTGAATCTAAAAGCTATGTTGCTTCCAGGTCTTGACTTGGATCAGTCAGAACCAACTCAAATGCTATGTCTGTTTTTACCATGTGAAGTTTGTGCTGCAGCTGAATGAAAATTGAAAAGCTACAATTGATTCAGCCTCAGACCTGCACCCCCAAACTAAACATGTTCCACATCTGAATGCTGCCACCTTGTCCCACAGGAGTCTGTAGTCATCAGCAGTGATCTGGTTGAAGGAGGTGAACATGTTATTTCCTTGCAGAGGTGGGAATGTACACAAAGTGCAAGGTTTTCTGTGATTCTGTAATGGCAGGAAATTCCACGGTACCAACAATGTACTTCAAAATCCATTATAAACCACAGAATAGACACAAAGTATTTTCTATTGGATCACAGCAAAAGAAAACTGATATTTTATCTCTTTTTAGACTTACTCCAGTCTCTAATAAGGCATACAATGAACCCATTAGCTTAATAACAGCTCTGTGCTTCTTTCTGTGAAGTGTTAGTGAATTCCAACTTCAGAAGACAAATAATCACAATAGATCTCATACCTATATGCATATGTGTCTCAGTTTGAGAAATTCACTCTGTCTCTGAGACAGACACCATGTCCTGTATCCATTGCTAATTATAAATTACTATTATTTATTCAGTACAGTAAGTGTGCATCTGGTAGCAATGACTGCAGAGCATATAAGAAGGCTGATACTTCCTAGCAAATGGTATTTTTATGGTTAATAGATACTGGCATGGAAATTACTTGGAGGGGAGTATGTATAGGCTTGCATTCTAACTTTAGAGTAAATCACATTAGAATGAAAATATCATGATATGATTCTCCATCCTTGAATTTTCCAAAGTTTAAGCCTTAGTGGCTCTTGGAGTAATTGATTTAAATGGGAAGAAAAGATTCTTATTGGGTTTCAATGTCCAGTAAGAAGGGTTTCTCATATTGTCCCTATGAATGATGCTACAGTACCAATGTATCTGATTTATAATTTTCACTAGTGGCTTACGATTGCCCTGTATTGTCTAGGAAGCCAACACATGGACCAGGGCCCACTTGTGCTAGGTGCTTGGTTTGATTCCACGTGTGAAGGAGCCTAGGGACACCAGGGAGTGGAAGTGACACTGACTTCAGGCGATATAATGAGAAGAGCTGGCTTTGGGGTTAGACAACTGAGCTGTGGCTTCACAACTGGGTTCTGTCCCTAGCTCTGCCATGGGCTTCTTGTATGGCCTAGCACAAGTGATTTCCCTGGTGTGCACTTCATCTCTAAAATGAAGCTAATACTTTCTTTCTTATGCCCCGTGTCTGTCTTTTCTATTAAGCTGGTAAGCTCCTTGGGGCAAGGCCTCTTTCTTCTACAGTGTTACACCTGGGTCACTGAATAATTACTACAATAACAGCTGGGGCAGCAACAGAAAAGTGGAGCAACTTCACAGATGAAGGGGGCAACTTCACAATGAAATCACTGAATAGGAGTAGGAAGCCTCTAAAGAGAACCCACTTTGAAGCCCATGGGAATTAGGCACCTAAACACCTCTCTGGATTAAGTTCTTGGTGTTTAATACTGCTAAAATTCCAACTGCAGCAACATTTTTGTTTCAACAGGAATTCTGTTACATTAGAGGAAGCATACTCTCAGCAGTTTCCAAAAGTCCTGACAAGCAGATGTTATTTGCAGCATGCACAAGGTGTCACCAAATTTGGACTATTTCAGATAAAGTGAGGACCACAAGTTTGAGTTCCTGGAGCCCTCCCTGACATCCACAGTGGCAGCTACCCCTTTCCTAATCTAACAGTGGAGAGGATTCCAGGTTGAGTACCCCTGCTGATAGTATCTGTGGTTGTGTGACACTGAGAAAGAGATGATTGCTCAAAGTTCTAGTATAATGATATTATGAAAAAGTGGTCGCATTACACCTCAGGTGGATGAGAAACCTCTAATATACTCCAGATGTTTGTAAAGGTCATTTACTGCTTAGCTCTGTTAATTTCCATATTCCTGTTGAGCTAGAATTGTGAAATCTGATTTTACCACATTCCATATGAGACATTTAGTAAAGGAGGGGGAGAGATGACAGCTTTCAAACTACTCTGATTCTGCAATAGGTAGTTTCAGATAAGAGAGAGACAATGTTGGTTTGAGCAGGTGAATCAGCACTGGCTTCAGGTGACTGAGAAAAGGAGGCATTTTGGCTCCAGTCAGTTGTGCAACTTGATGGAAGTATGAGGTTAGGCACTGGCATTGCATAGAAGCTGAAATTCCCTGGTAGCTTCCTGAGGCTATGAGAAGAAAATCTAGTTGTTGTGAAGACGTCTTTATTAAGTACATTTTGTGACCTCCTAGCTGATTGGGCATTTTAACTGACTTGTACTTGACGTTAAAGATGTTCAAATTTAAAAAAAAAACAACCATGTGGTGATGGCACGTGGGGTAGTGAATTTTAAGTAAGACTGCATGAAATTCAATCACTTAATCTTAAATTACAAACCACTGGTTGCCAAAGCAATTTTGAGATGGAAATCCTTTTGATTCACAGATTCCTTTGCCTCTTTTAAGGAACAAATGAGTAAACAAACTATGGAAATTCTATTTGATTTCTCAGAATTTGCTGGGAAAGAGGACTACATTTTCCTTAGTGGCACCTGGCAGCAGGTCCATTTCTGCCTGGTAGTGTGGAAAAACTTGATTATGATCCACAGATAACATTATACTTCACACATTTTTCCACTGCATAGCTAAAAAAATCCCTATCCCTGTAAGTTTCAGAGCAGTTAAGCAAGATGTAGCTGTGAGATAGTAGCAAATGTCCAAAAAGATAGGGCCTGACCCTTTTCTTTTTTAAGTTAAAAAGAAAGGATCAGACCTATAAACATATTTTCATACAGTATATTGAAGGGCAAGGTGATGTAGCCCTCACTCCCCTGAGTTTCCTCATTTAGAAGAGTAAGACCTCAATAGTCTTATATAAGGATTACTACCACAAGGAATTTTTGCAGGATTGAACTCTCATGTGTTCTCTCTGATTATGAAGTCCCCATATTTGAAGCACTAGTAGAAGGAGATAAATTGTGAAACCTGAGTGCTCATTAGACAAAGTAGATGCTAGGAGTGATCAGCCCCTGAAAATCCGGCTGTAGGTCTCATACCAAAATGAGACACCCAGAATTCAGCTGGACTCTTTTGAGCACAATTGGCCTTAGTGTCCCTGAACATCTCTGGTCTCACTTATCAGGTACAAATTAGAAGTAATTCAATGAAGTTACTTTGAGATAACCACTTCTGGAAATGAGACCAGAATTAGATGCAGTATGCATGTTATTCAATCTGTAACATAGTAATCATGATACCTAACTGTCTCACATGGCAATTGGGAGGTTTAATTGACTCATTTCTGTAAAGAACATGAGAATTTTGGGTTGGGAAGTGCAAGTGTTAATATGTTGGCTCTCATAATGCTGAACTCTGAGGAAAAGCGGGACTGTAGTAAAGGTGGAAGCCTGGAATTCAAGAGACTTGGGTTCACTTTTCTGTTTCAGCACAGCCTTCCTTTGTGACCCTGTGACTCAAGTCAGTGTTGTGCAGTGATAATCTGAGCAAGGTATATATGCCACAGAGCCAGTGGCTACATTGACACCTATGCTAGCTCTGGAACTGGAAGCAATATATCTGCATTAGCACTGTGCTGCACTGAGCTAATATGCCACGATTCTCAGCAAAGCTAATATACTTGTACAGTGCTGTGCTGTGCTGTGCTGACACAGCTTATACCACTGCCAATTCTGGAGCTCAGACATGGCAGGGGGTTCTCCCTGCATACCATTAGCCTGTACCCTATAGACTTGTACTCTATAAACCCTCAGTATCTCTGTGCCTCAGTTTCCCATTTGAGCTCGGAGGGAAAATAGTACTTTCTTTTTTCACAACAGTGCTGTGAAGATATATCCATCATAGATTGGGATGCACTTAGAGCTGCACTGTAGGGGACATCTGAGTACCCCAATGGATGGTAAAAATTAAGATAGATAGATAGATGGATGGATGGGCGACTGGTGCCTCCTGAGTCTGGGGGGCACCTGCCAGCAGTGGTGATGGCGGTCGAGATGGCGAGCACCCGCAAACACCACCAGTGGTGGGGATGGCCCTATCAAGGGGGGGCACATGCCCCCCCCATGCCCTCCCTACCAGTTGCCTATGATAACTATATATATGAAGGAAGGAAATAAGCAAGGAAGTAAGCAAGCTAAGAACTAGTACCTTCACAGAGAGATACACACACACACACACACACACACACACACATAACTGTGAAGGCACTAGCTCTTAGCTTGCTTCCTTGCTTCTAAACTCCCTCCCATTGCTCTCCAGTTTGCACCTTTTTCTTCTAGGGAAAAAAATATTGTTTGTTTTTTTAAACTAAATATCACATGACCTGATTCATAATAAGGATTTTTTTTTTTGATTTGTTTAATTTCGATATACATCAAACCTGTTAGAAACTTTCATATATGGTTTGGTCAGCGTAGTGTAAAATTATTCTCCTCAAGAAATAATTACCACGTAGCTAATCTTCTCATAAGAAACTACACACATGTGATCAGGTACTTTCCCTAATTTTATTCATCCCTGAAAAGACACTGCAGAGCCATATGGCTTTTTTTGCCCTTCTCCTCTATTTTGTGAATCAGGACATCCATGCATTATTGAGGCCTGCTCAAAATGGAGCTGTCTTTAAAACATCCTCTTTATATTGAGGATTAGGTTTGGATTATTGCTGAGAGATCATTCAAAATCAGAGCTAAGCATTTACCCAGAAATCATCTGTAATTCCAGTTGCCCCTTATTTTAGCTAATAAGAGGCTATAAGGACAATTGAATCAGAGCTGTGTACCTGTCAACTGGCCTGAAATTCCCAGTACAGCCCCGAATTGTATGCTGTGTGATTACCAAGCGAAGCACAGTGCTGTGTCTTATCTTTTTTCTAAATCCTCTTAATACGGTTGCTGCTGTATCCCACACACGCTATTGAATCAGTGCAGCCAGAATCAGCGCCTTCTGTCAGTCACTTAGAGGGCTGCTCTACCTTCAGAAGGACTGATTCTGCAGTGCTAAGACCATCAGGCTTGGGGCAGCAGCAGCCTCTTTAGACTGGAGGTTTTAATAAAAATCAGTTAAAATGGGTAAGGATGAGTGAGAAACAAGGGAAAGGAGGGAAATGGAGGAGGAAAGGACCAGAGGCTTGTTGCCAGAGAAAAAATGGCCAGGAAAAGCTGACCAAAAGGTTCGGGGAATGAAATGCTTGATGAAAAAAGGTGTTTGTACACAACAAAATGTTTGTGTGTGTACAGCCCTTGGCACAAGGAGTCCCAGTCCCTGAGAGGGGCTCTATGTGCTATCGCACTGCTAGTAGCAAATAAGGAAAGGAACTGGGATAAGAGGAGACAAAAAAAGAATTACAATTGTAAGAATCCAAATCTCAGAAAGGGAAAATATGCCTGGCTTCTGGACAGGAGATGTCTATCATGGCATGCAGGGTATGTTCCCCATGACCCAGGGGAAAAAAGAACGCTTCTGCCTATTAAGTTAAGGATTTTTATAAAGTGGTCATAATATCAATAAAAATGCATGCTGCTTAAATGCCCTGCAAAGGACTCATTGTGTGTGGGGTGTAACTACTGGCACAGTCCTGCACCCTCCATGAGTCGCCCCACAGGAGACACTGTGATGCAGAGACACTCCTCTTAGTCACGTTCCCTCACCTGCTTCCTCCTCCCTCTGTAGGGCAGAAATTCTCTGCTGACTGACACCCACCCCCAACTATTCCCTGAGCCAGGCTTGCTCTGCTCCTCTGGCAAGGAGGGAGGAAGGTGAAGCCAAGGCTTCACCTATTCCCAGCTCACCCACCTGCCCCTTGCCCATCTGCTGTGTCGGGGAAAGGAAGCAAGTAAGTGCCCTGCTTCCTCCCACCTGCCCAGACTCAGGGACAGTGTAAGGTGGTTCTCCCCCTTCATTCCCTAGCACAACCATGTAGTCTGAGTCACAATCCAGCCCTGTAATTATACCCATGGACCCTATTTATCCCCACTGAGGTAAGGACATGATCCTCTGACATTATGAACCTTCCCAAGTGCTGCTGAAGTCACGTGGCTCTGACAGCACTAAGCATCTTCCCAGAGGTGTTTTGTATCTGATCAATAAGGAGTGGTCCAGGCTGTACAGGCCCCTCCTACATGCAGACACACAGCGTGATTTAGCCCAGGGCTCTCCAACTGGCAGCTCATGGGCCACACACAGCCCCCAAAGGGTTAGAATACAGCCTGCAGGCTCCCATCTGACTGCCATCGCCCCCTTCACCTTTACTCCTGAACTGGAGCCAGGTTCCTTAGGGTCCCCCTCCCTCCTCTGGCTTCTACTTCTTGTCCTCACTCCTGGGGGCAGGGCACACAGCAGGAGAAGGTTGCCGTGCCTGAGCTAAGTGAGTGGCAGTAGGCCAGGGATGTCTCACGCTGCATGCAACTAAGGCTACCCACAATGCAGGTGGGTGATGCATATGGCTGGGAGGAGAGGGGGCTGCTCTGTGTGCAGCATGTGGGAACTGGACTTCCTCTACTGTTGGGGGCATCAGGATGTCCATATTGTATGTGTGGTGGGGGGGAATGGGAGGCTGAGCATGCTAGGCTGCCCACACAGTGGGTGAAAGCCTGGGGGGTGCAGTCTGCAGCCCATGTCTCACCTGGTCCAGGTGAAGCATGTGGCCCCCAGCTTCCTGGAAGTTGGACAGCCCTGGCTTAAGCATTTATTTTTCTAACCTTAGTCTGGTGAAAGGTTCCTCAACTGAGAACAGACCATGCACTAAAACCAGAGTTTTAAAAATCAACCTCTACAGAGTTACTGAGCAGAAAAACCTGAGTCTTGCTTTTAAAAAAGGGTTAAAAAAAACCCCCACTGCCACACACCAAAAAAGGCAGCATGGACTTATTCGTTTAACAAACATACAGAAACCAGTTTTTCTTGGGAATGACACTCACAAGGTTAGATTCTGAAGGGTGTCTCAGTCCAAGTTCTGTTCTGTACAGCTCACCGCAGTTGCAATAAATAGCAGGTGAAAGCAGGTAGAAGGCTGACAACAAGCTGTGCTTTACTCTCCCCTCCTTCTCCAATCACTTTCACCCAGCAGAGGGCAGGTTAAGGCCTCTTTAAACTTATGACTTGATGAGTCCCAACACCTGGTGAAGTCTGGAGGGAGGTGGGGTGTTGTAGAAAATCTGTTCACCCATTTCTTTTTACAGGTGATATATTAACTTTCACCAGAGGCTGCGGACTTCTCCTTCCACACAGAAGGGGATAAAAGAATCGACTCTTGAAGTGGCCCTTTATGGTGCGTCCCCGCATGCAGGGGTGTGCATTTGCAGCAGCAAAAATAGTAGCTAAACAAATTTGTGCCACTACTTTTTGCCATAGTACGTGCCCCTGCACGTGCACTTTGCTGTGGTTGCAAATTGCCCCACTTCAAGCAAACTGCCCTTTCGCCACTCCTGCTGACTCCCAGCATGCTGAAGGAGCCAGGGGGTAACTAAAGGAATGGAGACACTCTGGCCAGCAACCAGAGCATCTCCCTGCAGGACCAAGCCTTTTTGTCTGCTGGCTCATTCTTCTATTGCATGCGCCGCACTACTCCTTTTCTCACCGTGTTTTTTTGCTACCAGGATTTCCCGGTAGCAAAATTTGCACCAGCACTTTAAATATGCAGTGCGAGGCATGCTTTAAAGTTTCAGGCGTGCAGTTTTTAGTGCCACAAAGAGATATTTGGCACACAAACCACATGTGCCTGCACATCTGGATGCAGCCCAGACATGCAGACACATGGGTTGTGATGCTGTAAACCTCTTTGCAGTGTCACAAACGGTACAAGTTGCACATTAATCAATGCACAGCACTGCCAATTTGCAGGCCAGGGCAAAATTTGCTACCGGGATTTCCCAGTAACAAAAAAAAAATCCTGGAAACAAAGCAGTGCAACCCACTCCAGTGGTGAGCACCAGAACAAATGCAGAGACAGGAGAACAGGCAGCTCTGGCTGGTTGGGGCACAGGGTGCCTCAAGACGGGAAAGCAGGATGCCCTGGGCTGTCTACTCCCCTGTCTCCACATGTCTCAGCATGGGGTCTCCACTGGTATGAGGCACATGGAGCCCCTGCACTGAGGCACCCTGCGCCACAGCCACCGCTCCCCGCCTGGCTGGGGCACAGTGTGTCTTGAGATAGGGGAGCAGGCTGCCTGCTCCCTTGTCTCAAGGCACACTGCACCCCAGCATGGAGGCTATACATGCCTCTGCAGGGTCTCCACAGTGAAGCTCCCATGCTGAGGCATAGAGAGAGACAGGGGAGCACCCAGCCCAAGGCTGCCTGCTCCCCCATGTCAAGCCACACTGTGGCTCCCAACCAGGCAGGGAGTGGCTAGCTGGGGTGCTGGGTGCCTCAGCACGTGGGCTCCACAGAACGAGAAGATTGCTCCTACATTGAACACCTTCAAGAGCAAACTGGATGCTTATCTTGCTGGGATCCTATGACCCCAGCTGACTTCCTGCCCTTTGGGCAGGGGGCTGGACTCAATGATCTTCCGAGGTCCCTTCCAGCCCTAATGTCTAAGAAATCTATGAAAGATGGGGGAGCGGGCAGACCCAGGGACAATATTTCCCACTGAAAAGCACACAGGAAGGGAAGTGCACTGCAGCACAAAGTAGCAGCACAAATTTGTGCGGCTACTATTTGTGGGCATGCCCCTGGTCATGTGGACTCAGCCCATCTGTCTATAAGAGGTTCATACCATGGCTAAATCTGTGTTAAGATTAGAAGCTTGGAAGACAGAGAGAGAGAGTGTAGCAGGAAGGAGGGGGAGAGGGGCTCTTTCAGGCAGGGTCCACCTGTGGGTTATGTTTGTACAGTGTTTAGCACAATGATGCCACGACCTCCAGGAGATACCACAAGACCAATCACGTGATTTTCTTCATACGCTGCTCTCTGACATTTCATCTTAATGGGTAGTGATGGAAAACAGTTTCTAAGCAAAAGCACAAACCACTTTTTATTCTTTTTCTCTTAACATTTTCTAGTTTAATGCACATGATGATAAGGGTTGTATCCGACTGACTGAAACCAAATAGCTGTACCACTACAACTGGATATCAGTGGGGCATCTTGGTAACAGACAGTTCAGTCTCATTTGGTGTCCTCACCATCTCATCTGTGGGGTCAACATGTCTGATTCAGGTGGGTAGGGCTTATGGTCTTGGAAGTAAGACAGAATACCCTATTGCCGCAGTATAAACTGAGGAGAGGCAGTGAAGGTGTGGTACAGAAGAGACATCTGTCTTATAATGAATTAAGAGAGAGAGCTTTATTCAAGCTTCTGGGCACAGGCAGGACCTCTGAGCAGGCTCTGGCTCTCTAGTTCCCAAACTAAACACAGTTGGTGCTACCTTACGTCACTGCACTGAGATCTGTATTCTGTTTTATTCTATGGCCCCTTTTCTGTACCCCCTAAATTAATCCAGAGGCTAACTGGCCCACACACAGTAATTCACATCCCTTGCTTCAGCTACAATGAGCAGAGATCTGGCTCCATGAATCATCTAACCCAGGGTCTAAGTCTTGACTTACATCTTCTGAAAAGAGGCTGAGGGAACTGGCCGCCTTAGCCTGCAGAACAGAAGACTGAGGTGGGATTTAATAGTAGCTTTCAACTATCTGAAGGTGGTTACAAAGAGGATGGAGCTGGACTGTTCTCAGTGGTGGCAGATGACAGAGCAAGGAGCAATGGTCTCAAGTTTGCAGCAAGGGAAGTTTAGGTCAGATATTAGGAAAAATTTTCTCACTAGGAGGGTAATAAAGCACTGGAACAGGATCACCAGAGAGGTGGTGGAATCTCCATCCTTGGAGGTTTTTAAGATCTGGCTAACAAAGCCATGGCTGGGACAATATGACTCGGGCTGGTCCTGCTTTGAGCAGGGGGTTGGACTAGATGACCTCTTGAGGTCCCTTTCAACCCTAATTTTCTATAATTCTATGATTAGACAGTCCTGGGCTTCTGGTTGCACTGCAGCTATAGTGAGACATTCCCCGCATGGCCCTGCCAATGCATCCCCATTTTGGCCAATAGGTTAAACACCTTGGTCATGCTGAATTGCTTTTAAATAATACACCAACCAAGATCAAGGCAAAGATGATTAAACTTAAACAAGTGTTAGTTTAAATTTGTCTAGCTTAAAACTTCCAACTCAGTTTTGTTATACTGTTGTCAGCTATACTGAAAAGCTTTCTATTATCCTATCTTTCCTTGATCAAGCAGCCCTCTTGACTTTTTTTTTTTGTTAAACTGAGCAAACTGAGCTCCTGGAGGCTTGTTTTTAAAACTATTCATCATTCTCATGGCTCTCTTCTAAACACTCTCCAACTTTCCCATGTCCTTCTTGAATTGTGAACCCAAGAACTGAACAGAGTATTTCAACAGCAGTTGCACTCATGGTCGTTATGAGGTAATTGGATAACCTTGGCTCAAGAGTCTCGTGCTGGATCTATCTACAGGGCACATTGGCCATTATGACCACAGCATCATACTAGGTGCTCATGTTCACCTGATTATGCAATGTGACCCCCAAAACTCTTTTCTAGAGTCACTGCCTCCCTGGACAGTCTCCCATCCTTTGCATATGCCTGTGTGCATTATTTCTAGATGTGCAACTTAATGTTTGATTGTATTGAAATGCATATGATTTGCTGATGCCCCACTTACCAGGAAATTCAGATCGCTCTGTTTCAGTGTTTTCTTCTTTCCCTTATTTACCAGAAATCATCATTGCTAATGAGTGCCTCTGAAAAACCCTGGAGTTGGACTGTGCAACCTCTACAGGTTTCCCTCTCTTTATGTGGGTTCTGTATGTGCAAATTCACTCTCATGTGCTGACCCTTTTTTTATACCAAAATTTGTTATATGTGAGGTAAATTCACTCTTATGCGATCAGTGTGGTGGAAGCCCGCAGTCAGCTGCTTTGTGCAGTACATTGTGGTAGTGATGTGCACCAAAATATAGTCTCCTGTGTGGATCTGTGCTCCTCGCTCGTCTGTGACACGTTTCTGTAGTTGCCATCCCCGTTATGATAGCATTCACCACCACCCTGTGCTTATGTGTACTGTCTGCTGTTGGTGATTACCAAAATTGTCTTGTAAAAGAGGTAGAAATGGATCTGGAGGTCAGTACAGTTGAGGTCTTGGAACATATCCCTATTCGTTACATTGTTAAGTGGGTTCCCTTTATGTGAATTTGAGTTATGTGCCGTTTTCCAGGAATGCATGTACAGCATAAAGCAAGGGAAACCTGTATTCATATTGCTGTATGTTCAGTCATGTGTACGCTCCCATTGAAATGTAGAGGACTGACTGAGGAGTAAGGTGTTACTTAGAGTAAGGCTGTGCATTCAGATCCTTATGAAAACTTAATTGAACTAAACATCTAGGTGTCTGTCATTGTGCTTCATTGGCTTGGTAGGTTTGTTGTAATAGCATGGGTAATCATGGCAGGTAGGGCGTGGGAGAGTACATTCATGCCTGTACTGCAGATAATTGACATACCCAAGCTAGCTAAGAGCAAACTAGCCAGATATTAGAGGCTGTGCGGCTGCACCAGCACAGAGTTCAGCTGAGAAACAGGCGAAATTAGCCCTCACAGGCTGCATCCACATGAGTAGGGGCATGCATCTGCAGCGGCACAAATAGTAGTGGCACAAATTTATGCTACTACTTTGTGCGGCAGTGCACACCCTGCTGTAGGGGGGCATTGGCTGGGGCACAGGGTGCCTCAGCATAGGGCTAGCTGGCAGGCAACCCCTGTTGTGAGGCACCCTGTGCCCCAGCCAGCTGGGGAGTGGCACATGGAGAAGGGGGAGCAGGTGGCCCAGGGTTGCTTCCTTCCCTATCTCTGCATGCTGCAAAGCCCCTGGACTGAGGCACCCGGCACACCAGCCAGCTGCTCCCTGGCTGACTGGGACACAGTGTGCCTTGAAATAGGGGAGCAGGCAGCCCTGGACTGCCTGCTCCCCAATCTCCAAATTTGTCCTGGCACATGGCACTTTGGCATGCTTTGCGCTGCTTTTTTTTCTCCAGGGTTTTTTTTTTTTTGCTCCCAGGAAATCTTGGTAGCAAATCAGCAGTGCTGAGCATGGTTTTTAAGGTGTAACATGTGCAGTTTGTAGTGCCACAAAGAGGTTTCCAGTGCCACAGACTGAACGTGCCTGCACATCTGCCTGTGGCCTCAGAGTTCTCTTTTGCCCTAGCTAGACTGCTGCTGGTATCTAGGTCTGCAGGAGTGTCTGTGCAGTGTAGACATACCCATTGTTGGCCTTCAAACGGAAGTACAGAAGAGGGAGAGGGTTTTACTTTCACCTCTGCAGCAGCCTTCCTTGGTGTCCTTAAATCAGTGAGGTCCTACGGATCTTGCATTCAACTCTGAATGAAGGGCTGTGATTACAACATGGTTGCCCATGATTCTATATATATATAAAGGGCTTATTCCATCTGTCTGTGTGTGTTTCTGTCTGTCCCTAACACTATTGGGGGCATGGCTCCTGGCAGGTCATAGCTCCAGCCAGTGCTGCACACAGAGCAAATTGCCCATCAAGAATGATGGTGGGGACGGAGCACTGCCATGATGGCAGGGATGGAGGGAACAGAGCTGGGGGTGGGGGGTGGAATGGGGCTGGACATGGAGCAGAGGGGAGAATGACGGCGGGGATAGAGCACCACCACGATGGCGGAGACAGGGGGGATGGAGCAGGGGGTGAGGCCAACAGTGGCGGTGGCACAGGGTGATGGCAGCACAGCACTGGCCTCGCCTGCTCCCTCCTCCCCCCCATCCCCTCCATCCCCACTGTCACTCTTGATGGCAATTCACAGCATGGGGTGGTGGGTGACGGCGCTCCGTCCCTGGCTGCCCCACCCTCGCCATCATTCTTGACAGGCAATTTTTTAGTCCAGTTATAACATGCATACAACATGTACACAAAATGGTGTAATGCAGTGGTGCCCAACTTTCTGCCCAGCAGACCAGATAAGTAGTGCCAGATCCATCCGTGAGCTGGATCTGGTCCATGGGCCTGATCTGGGTATGCAGGATGGACCTGGCCCAGGGCCTCATGCAGGTGCACATGGCTTGAAAATTTGTCAGGGAGGGAGCAGTGGAATTGTTAATAGCTATTGCTCCCCTACCAGCAAATTTCCAGACTCATGGGAGGCCACGTGACATGTCTCCATGGGTCAGATTTGGCACGTAGGACAGGAGTTGAGCACCCCGATGTAATTAGCATATGATTACTTTGGACTGGCTGCCAGGTTAAAACCCTAGGCAGTATTGAGCAAGGGCTCTCGAAGTCTATGGTACACATCATATTTGCTTGACAGTCTGCAAAGAGCCAAACAGAACACTAAGGAGGTGCTAGCTCTCCTCCTCTCTAGTAGCTAGACCACATTAAAAATGCTAAATTACATCAAACACTTGCTCATTTAAGTGGTGGCCATAAATGGGATTACAAATGAGAAAAAGAGGTGGCTTGTGGGGTCATAAATAATAGCAGTGGTGGTCCTGAGACAACTCTTCTGTTCAGATCCTGCCCACCACATGAAAAAGTTTGAAACTACAATGTAAAGTTTTAAGCTAAAGGCATGATTAGGCAGTGTCTGAGTGAAAACTTTTGACCATCTTGTTCCTAGGTCAAGAGAATGATCCTGTTGTTACTGGGCCCCTGTCTGTATATTGTACGTGGAATCAAAATCTCTACGAACAAAATCTTTCCCCTGTTTCATTTCATGGGAATGTTGATTTCATTGGAGCCAAGGTTTTACACACTTCATCTCAGAGCATCTACATATGATATTGAACTACATTTTGTGATTTATGAATGGGAAATCTAAGGCCTGGTCTGCCCTAGTGTGAGGCCTGGTCTACCAGAGTAAAGATGCTTATACCAGTATGGCTATTTGGGGAATAGCTACATGAATATAAGTTACCTTTATAATAAGTATAACTGCTTCCACACAGGGTGCTGTACTGTTTTAACTAGCCAATAAAACATCACAGCCATAATCAAAATAGTTTCATTGCCAGAAAACTGATTATAGACCAGGACTTAGTTTTGACATTACCAGAATAGGGGTAACTGTATCTAGCTCACAGGTATTTTGTAAGACTCATTTTGCTAGTGTGTCACTGAGTGAAAAACAAAGCATCATAATTTTTTTACTGCTCAGAAACTGAAATGCCAGCAGATCAGCTTGTTTTTTATTTTGATCACATAAAACACTGTGTTAAAAAAAAAATCTGTGAAAAAACAGAAACACAAGTATACATGAAATTAACCACACAAGTTCTAGAATCTCTGCCGGACCCTGTCAAGAACCCAGAACGCCTGATCTTCAAAGCAGTTGTCTATTCCACATTTGCATTTTGCATAAAAAAAATTTAAAAGATAAAGTAGTAGTCTGCAAATAGCTTTTCCCTTTGGTGATTTTTTTCCCACAGTCCACTTAACACAGTGGGAAACTGAAACCTCATTCCCACAGGTCTCCTTAACAAACCTGCAAAAGTGAATGGTCTTGGATCTGTAGAGAGCTGGCACACTCTGCTGAAATGTGTAACAAAATCAAAAATTACTATTACAGTACTTCCTTTCCCTGTTTCACATTGGTATAAAATACTTGTGTTCAGAAACTTCCGGCACAGACAGGACTTAGGGGGCTTTGTATTACATCCATCGTCAACATACCAGTGCAAAGCTAGGGCCAGATTCTGCCCTTTCTCTTGAGCCTTATGACTAGTACCTTACTCCACAATTAGTCCTGCTCATTCCAACGGAAGAACTCTGTATTTATACTGGTTTCAGAGTCTGGCCTCTAATGTCATGGGAAAATGCATGAAAGTTTTATGGAGGTTGTTTTCGGTTTTTGTGTTCCTAGTGGTATATTTCCCACCCACACTTACTTTTTTGGAAGGGTAGTGACAATGGTCTCTTATTCCTGTCCAGATTCCTATTTATATTAGGCACTGAACCAAGAACAAACTGGGCTAGCTTGCCCCTTTCAGCACAGCCCTGACCAAGTGTTGATGAGAGCCCCCTCCCCAGCACTGCTGCATCATGCACTTGGGCACCAGCTTAGGACTCCCCCACAGCATCACACTGCAGGTTTCTCCAGTACCACAGCTCTGCCTCCTAGGTCAATGTAGGAAGTAGCCTAGAGACCCTGGTCACTGCTGTAGATAAAGCAATAGGGGGAGAGGTGACTGAGTAGGAGCCCTTGGGCTGCAGATTGATCCCTGTGGCCCACAGGCCACCAGTTAGACAGTCCTGCACTAGCACACCCTCTTTCACCCTCTGTCAGCTGAGCTGGCCAGGGCTTTAGGTACTGCATTTCCTCCTGTATGTTTGAACTCAAGGTCCAGTTAGCCTGCACAAGGGAATGCACAGCCATAGCCAAGGCACCTGAATCAAACTGATTTCCCTGTCTCCGTCTAATCCAAGTTCTTACACTTTCCCCTTCACCTCTGCCCTCAGACAAAAGGGTGTCTGAGCACCGTTCAAATCTGGATCCAAAGCAAGCAGTTTTTGACTGTGAGCACCTGGCTCAGTCAGTCCCAGAGGGTGTGCCAGGTCTGTTTGTTTAGCTTTGATTCCAACCTGTCTTAAATGTACTTGGATGGGGCTCATTTTGTTCCAGGGGAGGTGGATATTAATAATTGCATTTGTCTTTCACCAGGTTCAAGAGGTTGCTTCCCAAGATTAGGAGTATTTATGCAGAAAATTGGAAAGAACTTCCTGAATCATCTGATCCAGTCCAGGCCTCTGCTATTGCAGGCAACTGCATACTGTAATCCTTAAATTCATCAAATTCTGTCTTAAAATTAGTACCTATTTTTGTGCCCCGTGTGCCAAAGCCCCAGATTTTCACAGCCTCTTGGCCTTTCTTTTCTTTTCTTTTCTTTTCTTTTTTTACTGAATTTGATGAGAACTCCAGATAAAGAAAGACAGTCAGAAGGGAACAGAAAACGGTGTGCTACACATTATCATTAAACAACAAGACATGACAGGCGGTGAATTTCTTAGTCCACATTGCAATGCTTCTGGTTTTGTTGTGATTCAGAAAGAGGAAGTCATGTGATATCAGTTCTTTGAGTAGCAATAAACCTTATTAACAATATAAGATTAAATTAAATATTCAACAATTAAGGAGAAAAGGGTTATACATTTGTATCTTCTGGAGTTTATTGACATGGATATGACATGACTGTCAGCTAAACCCAATGCTTTATTTTGTCCAGAGCTTCTAAAGCCATTCTATAATTATCAGTCTAATAAAGCCTAGATTAGAGGCACCTCTCCCGTTCAAAGAGACTGGTTTCTGTGCTGATGTGTGAAACAGCAATACTGTTCTAGGGAAGGAAAGGGTTAGTTGTCTTGTGCTGCTATGCTGATGAAAAATGTAAACTGTCTGAGGCCATTTCAGACCTCTGGCAATATTTTATGCTAACAGGTTTATGTCTGAATTAACAAAGTTCTCTAACCACTTAGTCTGTTAAAATTCAGTTATTTTTCCCCTTGATAGGAAAGCATGTGCCAACCTAAATTTGGATTGTATTTATTCCCATTTGCAATCACCTGGTGTCAGAGGCCCCGTGAAGCCTGCGAGTTTATCTGATTTGAGTCTGGTGCATCCAAATGTACCTTTCAACTTGTTTCTTCATGCTGTGCATGTCCAGAGTGTTTTGCAGTAATACCATAAGCCCCTACAAGTGCATGGAGTGATAGGAAGGAGCAGAGTAAGATATTGTCCCTTGTGTACCACATAGCTGGGAGGAAGGCACTGAATTTGAATCACCCTATACCCACTGACCCAGAATCAGAATATGAGTTGCTCTCCTTTGCATTTTCTTCCTTTTTAAAAAAAAAAAAAAAGATTCTGCTTAATCAACAGATACCATTGAGCGATTTAATGCTGAAGTGAGCTTCCTCTCATATAGTAATTTTAGAGTGCTAAAGAAGATTAACAATGCACCAGTACTGTATACTTATGGCCAACAACCTTCCATCACAGGCACAACAGCTTGCTTGCTTACTTACTATTACTTAAGAATCCTAGATATGCATTGATGTCCCTGTACATTCTGGTTAATGGAAAAATATCACTGTTTGTTTTGTTTTGTTTTGTTTTGTTTTGTTTTGTTTTAAAGGGGAGAGGAGAAGGGGCACGTCAGACTCTACCAGCATCCAAGCTAACACCATCGTTTTAAAACAGTGCCAAATTCAGCCCAGACACTCTGTCTACATTAGCCAAGGAATCAGTGTTAACACCTTTCAAGGAAACCCTGCCTATAAACACTTTTCTTGCCAGAGAGATGATAACCATTTCTCTTGGATGCTGTAGACAAGACCCAAATCTGCTTTAAAATTGTTGGTATAAGACAGTTTTACCATTTTAAAGAGAGGTTTAAACATCGGTCTAGTAGTTTACTATATGTACTATCTTCTTTCTAGCAAGGACTGTCTAAGTTTGGCTGGCTGAAGAGGTGATAACACATATTTCCTGGCCAATGCAGGACAAACCTTAGATTTGTACCACAGATTTCAGGCAGCAGACCAATACTGGGGGACTTCACTCTTGAAAGAAGTTTGGATACAGGACTTTTCTTTAACTGGCAACTGACCTATGGCTGCTCGTGCTGAAAAGTGATTGGGCTGACAGAACACTTTAAATAAAAATGTTTTCAGCACTGGTATGGGAAGCTGGGTAGAGACCAGATGGATCATGGTCACAATCATGTTTTCTTTTAAAGCTCTGTCTGCACAGTAAAATTTTGCAAAAAATCTCCTCTCCCCTCTTCTCCCTATCTCCTGACTGCCATTGTTGGCAATGATTATGTTCCAAGGGCTTTGAGAAGCCTTGTTTACAAAGGTTGCTGGCAGCTGCCACCGTTGTAATAATTGTGGATATAGGTCTGTGCGACTGCAGTGTAGAGAAGACATACTCAAGTTGGTTTTACATGAGTGAGTTCAGTATCCGTAGCAATATAGCTGCAGCAGCATAGGCTAATTCAGCAGTGTGGGCTAATTTACCCTCATTTCTGGATGGGTTTTGCAGCACATGCTGAGCTCCATGCTTCTGCAGCTAGGCTGCTCTTATTAGCCAAGTTGGCTTGTATAGAGATAGCTTAGATATATCACACAACACTGCAGTGACTGTACCTGGAGTTGGCATCTGGTCCACCCACTGGCTCCCAGTTTTGTTATCAGTGGAATTTTACCAGTGTCAGCAACAGAGGGATATTTTTTAAAAATTCTTTCATGTAGATGGGTCCAGCCATGCTGCAAATGGCCTTGTTCCCCCTACATTAGCAGTTAATCTTGTGCCACCTACTTCTGTTTGTCTATGCACAATGTTCCCCCCAGTCATTGTTCCCTAGTGTACGATACCTGTCTCCGAGTGCCAAGAACACCTCCCCAAAGCGGGTGTAGATCAGATGCACAGTTTTCTAACATGTTGGCAGACACACACATTTTAAGCTGATACAATGTATACATTTAATGACTGGGTTTATAAACATCTACATAAATATACAACTAAAATGTGTGTACGTGTCTACGTACAAACAGCTTAGTCTTGTCTCAGTTATACATATTGTATAGGTATTGTAACACCTTGTATCATATGATCTGGCATATAATACATAGTTGGTTTTGATTTGTTTCAGGGGTTCCTTGGATAGGACTGGGTAATACCCAAACCCATACATACATTGTGATGACTGAGGTCTATGTATGCCCTGACCAGTGGACCAGTGGATCATGCTTAGAGCCTGGAGTCTATCAGTTGAGCAGCACAACCTTTGGGTGGTAGTACAAACGAGCTAAGGGGTTTGTGGTAGATTTTGGATTGTTCTCTTTTTACATGCTGTCATATAGTTGATCTCTCCTTGTTCATAGGTTTTGTTGGCTTGCTCTGGGGACTGGAATTCCCCTTTTATAGATAGGAAGGGAAATAGGAGAGGCAGAGTGACTTGCCTAAGATCACTGAGCAGGGATGGGGTGACTTCCCTGCTTCTTGTGAAATCCCCTCTCCCCTCTGAATCTTGCTGCGGGTCACTTACCACTGGGAATCCAGAACAACTTTGAATGGAGTGTCTTCACATTTGGAAAAGACTGCATGGCATTAAGTAAAACCTACTATATTTTTTAACAACCGATTTCTCAATGGATGGTACTCCCACACTCCACAACTATTAATTCACTCTGTCTGAAGTTTCCTTGACACCATTTTTACCACCATGTACCTCCAACGTCTTGAATAGTTACCCCTGATTGACACTAGGGTAAGAGGCCAAGCAGACTGTACTTTTTAAGGAACAAAAGAGTAAAATGTCCAGCAAAGTAAACAAAATGCATCCTTGATTTTACAGTGAGAGCCAGGAAGATGTCTTTCTGGGCCCAAGTGGTTCTCACTGCAGGATGGATGAGGGCCTTTTTCCACCATTCTGGCTACTAGAAAGTGAAGTTGTTAAAATGGGAAAACGGAGAAATCAGGTTCCCTGGGGCCAGCAATGTCCCTGCATGAATAAATAGGACAGGTTTAGCATTATCCCAGGGGAACGGGGATAAGTGGCTAAGAACCCCATTTTAAAAATATTGGAGGCATATCACTAATGTGTTTTCATACCTGCATTCACTGCAACATGCTAGGTTTTAGTTTATTCTGTGCACTGTTTCCTGTCCTTGACCTGTTTGTTTTTCCTTTGTGCTTCTATCACAATTAGTCAACATATCACCAGGTAGGGCAGAGGTTAACAATTTTCTTATGGACAGGTTTTGCTAAGGGTCCAACCCCTGCGTTCACTGGTAAAAGGTTTTTGAAAGAAACAGTCAGTGTCAGAAAAAAAACGTAGCACGAGGAAAGGAAAGCAGAGAGAAAACTCCCCAGCACAGGCTTGCCATCACTTGCACCCACCACTCCTTAAACAGGAAAACCTCTTAAAAAGCTTCTGCTGCTTCTGGTTCTTTGAGGTGTTGAGGTAGGGGGGAGCTTGTCGAAGTGTTGCTGTATCTCCACTAACGGCTGCGGACAGACCTGTCACTCAGAACAAGAGATAGCATCATGCAGGATTTGCATCAAAGCTACCGTTACCTCTTCTTTACAAAAAACATTTCACTGACTTAATTCTGTAGGTACAGCAGAAAATTGCATTCAGCCAGAGGATAACCATAGACAGAAAATGCATATGGCTCCTTGTAGTTCAAGCTGATCCTATCACATTTTACAACCTCATGCTAACTCACAATGCCTCTGCTCTATTACTGACATCAGTTATTTATTTGCAGCCTTCTTCACCCTCCTCCTACATTGCTATCATGTTATTTGCAGTCCTTAAATGTTGGTAAGCATCTAGCCCAGTTTAGAACTGGAGTACATTGAATAATCCATGTCAGAGAGGGAAAAAACAAGCATGTGCTGCCAAATGTTACTTTTATTATAGCTGGTTAGCATGCATAGGAATGATAATGACCTTCCATATTTACTTCCACCAAAGCACATGGGTATTCAACATAGGAGGCATGTTTATTAAAAGGATAAAAGTCCAGAAAACTACCAACTACAGGTTTCCAGTTTATCTGTGTCTGGTGTCACCATTTCCCATACCGTGGTCTTGCTTCTAAAGTGTCTTGTTTTTCATTCTAATGCCTTCAAAGTCCAGACTAGAATTTTGCAATCTTTCTTTACAGCCTAGACAAATTAGTATCCATATGACTTCCAGTGCTGCCTGAGGTGCAAATGCTAGTTTAGAGAGAGTTTTCACCACCGTGAAAAGCTCAGCAGTTTCACCACCATGCCACAAGCTGTTATCCCCCCCAGTTTTCCAAGACCAGGAATACTTGTGTTGACAAAGTATCAGTAGCCACTGGCCTGTCTCCCATTGGTCTGGGGAGGCCAACTCTCAAGTGGGTTAGATGAGACTCCTTAAAATGCCAGGTGCTGCACAGAACCTTGCCTATACTGAAGCTCTCACTGATTCTGGCACTGCTAAAGCCAAACCAGCAGAGTGGGAAATGCTATACTAATGAAAGCGTAAAGGTTTCAGCCGTCCCGTCTTACAGCTTCTTCCTTACAACACAACGCACTTGTAGCACAAAGGTGTTTTAGTGATAGTACAGCTCCTCCTCATTCTTTGTAACAAAAAAGGGTGCCTGTGTACTTGAAAAATTAATACCTGTATTACAGCAATGGTGCAGCATCACTGGCACTAATCCACGAGGCCAGACAGGACTCCGAGCCATTATTAGAAACCTGCTCTGGGCCTGGTGGGGAAAACTCCTACCCTCTCTAAACTAGCCTCTACACTCTACCGGCTTTGTCATTGGTGGAAGTTGCTGTAACATGGGTACTTATTTTTCTAGGCCATAAAGAGAGAGCGCAACTTTCTGGTCTTCAAAAAGTAGGCTTTCATGGTTCATTTCCATAAAGCCCAATGCATTATGCATTCTCTCATTCAAAGGTAAATAGTGGATACACACACGGATGAAAGATTAAATCCTGGAAATTCTAAACAATTGGCAGGAGGCATAACCATGGCAAATTGATTCTGCTACCCCTCTGCAAAAAGAAATGAAAGAATATTTGTGGATTTTTAACCACATGTAAGATTTAAACGCAGTCGGTTAAAAAAAAATCAAGAGCAGCATATACTGACCATCAGAAAGTTTTCTTGGTTGAGAAGCTTTTGGTAAATTTAAAAACAATGAGCACCTCACTTTTTTGTTGCATAGGATATTAGAGAACTAAAGTACCTGAATAACAATGCCTGCCTCTGTAGCAGCAGCAATATGAGAGGAAGCAAACAGAGAGCACATGGAGCTCCATGCAGGAAAAAATAGCTTGAAGAAAATTGTATTCCCCCAAAGAAAAAGATTAATTTAAATACGTAGGTGGTCTTGCTTGATTGGTTGGTTTTATGTCGACGCTGACCCTACAGTAACCCCAGTCTTGCTGATCAAAGGGATTATGCTACAGACTCCAGGGTCGAGTTTGTTGTCTATGAGACTTTGCCGGCTTTCTGTGTATTGCTTCACATAGAGCTGCTGTTAGCTGTATGTCTGAGGGCATCAGCAGTCTTGTTGTCCTTTATTGACCTTCATTTGGACTCAAAGAGAGGTTTAAGGGGTTGATTTACAGTCTGATCTCACCAGGTTTTATTTCCTTTCCTGTGTCATAGCCATGTGAGGGGAGCAGTAGTAATGACAATAGGCCTGAGTACACACAGCTCAGAAAAAAGGTAAAGGCTTTCTGCTTACGTGGTGTCATTATTACTGCACCTGCACAGGTTTGACAGGATACTCAGGCAGGCAGGCAGAGAAAATCTCTCTCTTGCTCAGTGCACTCCTGGGGGGAGTGGCAGTCCCCCCACTGCAGACTGGGCTGCATCCCCAGTCAGGTTTCCCCCTCCCTTACCCCCTTGTCAGCCAGCCCTCACTGCTCCAGCTAGGCAGCAGAGGAGCAGGGCCAGCTTTGTTCTCTGGAGCAGACAGCACAGCCCAGCCCAAGGCTGCAATGCTGGGAGACTGTGATTTAACCTGAACCAGGAAGGAATCTGGGACTGAAATTTAATAAACCGGTTTGATCCAAATCAGTCAAGTTTGACACTACATTCAACCAGGTTTATCTTCTAGCAGTTTCAGTCATTTTGAAACTGGTTTATGTGCACTGAGCTTGTGTTCTGTTACAAGTTTAAACCAGTTTCTGATCACTTAAACCAGTTTATGTGTAACCTCTGTCCCTAGCCTAGATGTATATGTGTGTGCATGCACCATTGTATACACCAAAACAAGCACAAAGCTTCCATCATAATGTTTGTGATAAACTTTCCCTTCCTACCATCCACTTCACTTCTTCTAGAAGTCCATGTACTTTCAGGGCATCTTGGCCTTCTGCATCCTAATTTCTTTGTCTTTCAGATACAAATAATTGTGAAACCTTCCTCCTGCCAAAAATAGAGGGATTATAAAATAAAGTATGGCACTGTAATTCAAATTAGTCAAGGGCAATATACATATGAACTGCCATTATTATACCAGTATCATGGTACTATTGGAGGTCACATCCAAACCAATCTTATAGGCACCTGACCAAGACTTAGGCAGAATTTAGGCACCTGCCACAAAAAGCGATCCAGTTAGACCCTACTCCAACAGCTGCAAAACTGTCCAGCTGCCTACATTCATTTTTTGCCTCCATTTTGGCCTGAAAATTATCTAGGTGTGTAATGTGGGGTCAACAAACAAGACAAGTGCTCTGGACACTACCTAACAGGACGGGCCCCAGAAGGACAGGGAGGGGATCACCTCAGCCTCTGGCCCCATGCTCCACCTGAACTTTCCACCTGCAGGAAGCAGCCAGCAGAGGCAGTATGTTGTGGAGTGCAAGGTGTTCTGAGAATTGTAGTTTTTTAGAGCAGCAGTGGAGCTTGCTGATGCTGGCGGAGAGAACTGACCCATTTTTTGCCACCAAAATCAACATATATGTATTTGTGCCCTTCAGAATGGGATTTGGCAGTAAAAATGTGGTAAACGTTTCCCCATGGCAACAGCAAACTTCACTGCTGCTGTAGAAAACTATGATTCCCAGAATACCTTGCACACCATGACATACATTGCCTGGCTGCTGTTTGCTGCTGCTCCTGTGCACTGCCTTGTGCAGGAGCCAGAACAAGGAGGATGTGGTGGAGGGTAAAGAAGACTGCCCCAAGTGCATTCTTCACACATTAAGCCTCTACCTAGGGTGGGCTGCCATGCAAGTCCAATAGTGACACAGATTGATCACCTACGTGCCTGACTTCCACCAGAGCTGTCTTGTGATCCAAATAAGAGAGGAGGAAGGGTGCAGCAAAGGAACCAGGGACTTAAGCTGAGTCAGAACATACCTAGCAACAGAGGCTGGAAGCATGCATGTGGCTCATTAGAAAATTTAGCTGGTAGTGATAGTCATTTTTTGCCCTGCTGCATGGCAGTGAGAGCTTAGCCCATGGCTTGGTGGGAAACCCATGGCTTCTTCTGGGAAACAAAAGCTGCAATTTTGAGTCCTTTCAAGTGTGGCTAGAACTCTAACCTTTAAACTATGGGCAAAATGGTGGACACCAGCACCACCTACCATGGCTGTTCAAGACTGAGCAAGGCAGCTGCACTGTATGCTGAACTCAGTGCTGCTGACACCTCCTGCCCAGATCCTGAATGGTGGCAAAAGCCTCCCTTGCAGCCCTGGTGCAAATACCTAAGCTCTGAGGAAGGCAGGAGTTCAGGGGTACTCCCCTGTTCCTAGCATTCCCTAAAGCCTAGCTCTAGGAGCCTCCTTGTTCAAAACCTAGGCACTCTGGATTGCCCTGGGGGCCATCCACATCTCATTCTCTGTATGAAGACACTACATGTCTAACCCTGTCAATCTAGATCATCCTCCTGTCACCTTAGTCATAACACATGAGTGAAAACATCAAGCAGGTCAATTCGGGTCTGGCCCTGAGGTCCTTCCCATGTAGTTAAGAGGACAAAAAGAGTAGCTCCCCTGTGTGGACTGCAGGTACATAACAATGGGACTGGACTACCATGATACCACAGCACTGGCAAGAATCAGTTCACTATCCAGCAGTGTCTGAATGGGATGGACAAGTGCATGCATATCTTATATACCTAACTGTCAAGGTCAGTGGTTCTCAGACTGCGAGCAGGGAAAGGTAGTTAGCCATATTAGTCTGAAGTCACGGTAGATTTTGCCCCCTGTAGACTAAGTCAGAGATGCATAAGCTTACTTCATAGGATGCTGTGAAGGGACTGCAGAAAGCAGAGCTTCTAATAGAAATCCATGTTATATGGTTCAGTGAAGATACGGTCTGTGTTGACAAAGGGCCATAGTTGTCTTCTGAGTCCAGAGCAAGGGTCTAGTGCTTTGATGAGAATAGGAATTCTTAAATACCTATATACCAAGGATTATAACAATCTAGGTCTATTCACCTGTTCCTCTATCAATGTCATGTATACCAGCAACTGCTCACAGTGCCCCTCTGCTGTTTACATGGGGCAGATGGGCCAATCCCTACATGAAAAAATGAATGAACACTGATCTGACATCCAGAAAGACAAGCAAGCCTGTAGAAAAACACTTTAACCTCCCTGGGTATGCCGTTGCTGACCTCAGGGTGGCCATTCTTAGATAGTAAAACTTAAAAAAACAAGTTGAATGGAAAATTGCAGAACAAGAAATCATTTACAGAGTGGATTGTTTTAAATGTGGTCTAACCCAAGACTATAGATTCTTATCCCATTACCTACATTAGCTTTTATAACCCCTGTGTCCCTCAATGGGTTAACTGCTTTGTTTTGCTCTCTCCTAATACCTTCCTCCATTCCCTGCCTTTTGTATTCAAATCACTCTCTGCTTGGTAGTCTGCTTCATAGCATCTATATCCGTATATCCGTATATTCATAGCGTATATCCCTTCATAGCATCTGATGAATTGAGCTCTTGCTCACAAAAACTAATACATCTCTGATTCCTGTTAGTCTCTAAGGTACAAATCTACCCTGCCTTCTCAAACTATGATCCAAAGACCAGGTACTGGTGTTCCATAGAGATCTCGCTAGTCACAGAATTGGACTTTAGACAGTTTGGGTAGATTTGTTTTTGCCATTTCATCCCACCTCCTTCAACAGCCACTTCCAGGGACCTGGTCTCTCAGACTCTTTGGAGCTACCCTATACAAACCTGAATCATGAACAGCAACAAGAAGCATTTCAGTGACTGTGGGCACATCTACATGTTGCCCTACAGTGACATAGCAATGCACTACATCGCAGTATGGTGCACTAGAGCAACATAGCAATCAGGCGGGTCTACACGTGATTACCAGCTATGTAGTGACATGTCCCCTGGTTACAGCACATCGCTGTGGTGACATGGCGGCAAAATTACCCATGCACTGCACACAGAGCACTGACCGCCTGTACTGTGCCGCGCTTCAGTACTTCCAAAAGGAAGTATTAAACACGGTGCTGAAGCAACATCGCCATATGGCAACGTGTAGACACACCCTGTGTCATCAGGTGGCCTCAAAGCAATGGAATAAGAGATGGTATTGAGCATAACCACATGATCTGAAATTTTTGGCTGTCATTGACATATTTGCTCCTTACAAAATCAAGACACTGTCTGC